>NC_028640.1:42207386-42342117 GCF_001406875.1 Solanum pennellii | reverse complement strand
TATATATATAGTGTCTCTATTTATTCAAATCAAATACTAAGGCCGCTAGTAGTTGAAGATCATGGGTCGGATAGTTCTTCTCGTGTACCTTGAGTTGCCTAGAGGCATATGCTATTACCTTATCATGTTGCATTAGGACACAACCCAAACATGCTCGAGAAGTGTCACAATGCATAACAAACCCTTCTATACCCTTCGGTAAATTTAAAATGAAGCAAGGGTAAGATTATCTTTCAAATTTTGGAAGCCTTTCTCACAAGCTTCTCTCCATTCAAACTTAACTTTCTTTTAGGTTAGGGTAGACAATGGAGAACCGATACTGCATATTCATAAACAAATCTCCTATAATTGTAGTACCTTGAAAATGACTTAGGTGAATCTAGAACCTAACATGGTTGTCATTAGGGTCTAAGGTCCTAAATTGGTCTATAATTGGAAGTCAAACGTCAAGGGATGACCAAGACGTTCGATGACTAAATAACCTATGTGCCTCATGTGTGGTTATGTGCCTGTATGTTTGTTCATGATTTAATGATGTCCTTTTATGAGTTATTATAGTTTTTATATGAAGTGTTTCAAGTTTCATGAAGTTTGAAGGTCAAACTTCCAAGAACGTCCATGACGTTTGAAAGGTTTGCCTTGAACCGACCCTGTGTATCTTAGCATGTTTCATTGAGTTTTACGTGTTTGTGTTGGATAAATTGATATGGAAGGTACTAAACTTGTATAAGAACATATTTGGGTTAGAAAAGTCTGGGAAAATATCCCCAAGGACCAACCAAGGGCTCTTGAGGAAGGACCCTTTCCTTGAGCCAAGGCTGCCTAGACTAGGCCCCAATCGACTGAGGCAAATGATGGCTCGTGGGCCAATCGACGCCACGTCAATTGGTGTCATGGGTCAATACTAGCCTAGGGAGCTCAATATCCCAAAGGCAAGTCTTTGAACGAAACGACGAGATGCTAGGACAGTCCGTTTATGGAAAAATGGTCCGTCGACAGGCTAGTCGTTGATGGTGTTGTCAATTTTGAAGTTTTACTATAATTCTACGGGTGAAGTGGTAATTTCACCCCATGTACAAATAAGAATTTGGGAGGTTACTGAGGGGTACTATGGGTATTTTAAACATGTTTATAAGCCTTAAACACTTATGAGAATTCCTTCTTCAAAAATCAAAACTCAAATTCTCTTAGAAATTCTTTGGAACTCCATCGAAGCCAAAACTCAAGGAAGAGATTGTATTGGAGAATTGAGTGGTGATTATTTACCAAATTGGTGGATTAACATCATTGAGGTTTTTATCCTTGAAACTCTATTCATCAAGGAGACCAATATTCAAAGAGTTCTCTAAAGTTTTCAAAGAGGAACTTGTCCAATTTTATGATCTATCCATGTGTTCTTGCATGAAAGGTTTTAAAGAATTGTATATTGATTGAATTGTTGTTAATTAGATGATTTTAAAACCATTAACCTATAAACCCATGTAGTTTATGAACCCTAGTTTTTAACTACTTTATGGGTTACTTAATATTGACTTAATGCTTATAAATTCTAATGTTTATTTCTATGGTCTATTGATTGGTTTAATAATTTTAATCAATTTATGTATAGTATGTATTAGATTGATAAATATTATTGAATTGAATTATATTCATTGAGTAGTTCAGTTGTTGTGTTGAATTGATGTTCATGGCCATGGGTAAGGGCTTTATGATATTGAATTAGATGATTTACCTATGGATTTAAGTACTAAGAATTGATTGGTGGTACGCTTATATAATTATCTTTATTTAGGGTTGATTAGATAGAACAACATCATATCATCCATAGAAAAGTCATGCTGAGCTATCTTTTTTGCCATTGTAAGGTAGCTCTAGTGGACCTCTTTGGTAGGGTGAATGTGATTGGGTTATGAAATAGATATGGAACATCATCATGTGATCATTTAATTTGAATTACTCTATGAGAACAAAGGCTAGTACCAAGTGAGTATGTTATGGAAAGTAGCTCTACTTGATAATTAGACTAGAGTACAATATATCTCTAATTGAGAATGAGACTAGATTACATAAAATCCCTCCATATGCCTTAACCATGTCCCTACATGGGATGTGTCCTAAATCTACCCTTGTCAAGTAGAACACCCTTATCGAAGTAGGTTATAACTCTTGATTCCATGTTTAGATATCATGGTCTACGTCGGTTATTGCCTATTCTCATCATATGGGATACCAACTAGAATTAGAGAAGAAATATGAAGTCTAGGTGGTGGTATGTGGATGCTATATAGACATTGCGCAATAAGCTTTGAAGGTGTTAGTTAGAGTCCCTAGGTCTTCTCCAAGATCATTGCTTGAATGTCCTTATTTGATTAATGAGTCTTCAATGAACTAAGGAATGTAATGACTTAAGTTAAGAAAGCATGTTAAATGAATAAGTACTTATTTAGAGTAGTCAAGGGTTTTCTAGTTAAGGTTTGAAGGGGGCATAGGAATGGTCACTTCGTATCATACCTAGATATGTCTTAAGAATGACTCTAGTTAGGAAAGTTGGTTAATTATGTAGACATGATCCAAACATAGGTAGTAAAGAGGATTATTTGGGTAATCATGAATAGGTCAATCATGGACGTTATCTTCTTGATTTAGTTAAGTAAGCTTTTTATAACCTTTGGAATGGTGAATATCATATTATATGTATGTTGTTGTAATAAGTGAGGATGAATCTATCTTGGGTAGTCTATAGTCTCTCTTAAGTGCGTGTAAGGGATTGTATGGGCGGTCGCTTCACAACTTACTCAAGTGAACCTTAAAATCACTTTTGGTAGGAGGATCTCATGTTCATGTGGTTGGTGTGTTTTAAGTGTGTGTATCTCATTATAGGTGGTCTTAAGGATTATTTAGGTGTTCCTACAGAGGGTGTATGGGTGGTATCTCTTTGTCTTACTTAAGTGAGTCTTAGACATATATTAGTGAGAGGATTGCATAGTAGAATGTATCCCTTATGAAGTTGAGAAACTTCAATGTAACAGTGAAGTTAGTTCACTGTAACAGTGAAGTTAGTTCACTGTAACTTGGCATGAGTTTATTGTAATTTGGGATGAAATTGACATGGGAGGTCCTAAAATAATATACAAACATATTAGGGTTAGAAACGTACGAAAAAATATCCCCAAGGAGCAACCAAGGGCCCTTGAGGAAGGAACCTTTCCTTGGGCCAAGGCTGCCTACACGAGGCCCCAATCGACTGAGGCGAACAACGACTCGTGGGCTAGTCGAGGCATCGTCGAATGGGTGTTGTGGGTCAAGACATAGCCTAGGGAGATACAGATACCAAATTCAAGTCTCTGAACCAAACGACGAGATGCAAGGATGGTCCATTCCTGGACAAAAGGTCCGTCGACTGGCCAGTCGTCGATGGTGTTGTCAATTTCGTAGGTTTACTGTAATGCCAGGAGTGAAGTGGTAATTTCACCCCACGTCCAAATAAGACTTTGGGCGGTTATTGAGGGGTAATTTGGGTATTTTAAACATGTTTATAAGCCTTATTCATTTAGGAGATTTCATTCTTCAAAAATCAAAACCCAAATTCTCTTTAAAATTCTCTAGAACTCCATTAAAGCCAAACCTCAAGGAAGAGCTTGGATTGGAAAATTTAGTGGTGATTCTTCATCATATTTGTGGATTAACATCATTGAGTTATGGTTTTTTATCCTTGAAACTCTATTCATCAAGGAAACAGACATTTAAATAGTTTTCTAAAGTTTTCAAAGATGAACTTGTCCAATTTTATGATCTATCCATTGAATCTTGCGTTAAAGGTTTTCAAGTGTTGTATGTTGATTGAATTGTTTTTAATTAGATGATTTTTAACTAATGAACCCATGTAATTGATGGACCCTAGTTTTTGACAACTCTATGGGTTACTTGATATTGACTTAATGCTTATGAATTCTAATGTAGTTTTCTATAGGCTATTGATCGATGTAATAATTGTAATCAATTGATGTGTACTCTGTATTATATTGATAAACCTATATTGAATTGACTTAGATTCATTGAGTATTATAATTTTTTTTATTGAATTGATGTTTATGGCTGTAACACTTCAAAAATCCAAGTCGTGTTCTAGAGCCTAACGTAAGTTTCATAAGGTTTAGACACTGTTTTAAGGTCTATTTTGATGAAGATAAGTCATTTAGGAACTCTAGAAACCAAATATCAAAGAATGTCCATAACTTCTGAAAACTAGTTCAAGGAGGTGTAGCGTGCCTTAGCCTATTTGACAAGCTTTTAGGAATCAGAAAATGATAAACACTGGTGGAAGGGTGTATAACACATACTAGAATTAGTTCACAGTTGAAACGTGTAGACAAGACTCCCAAGGACCAACCAATGTCCATTGGGGAGGACCCTTTCATTTTGGGTTCAAAGGACTGACCAAGGCAGTGTGCACAAACCAGTACCATCGATGACAGGGTGTCAATGGAAACTTAGTCAATTTGGCCAAAGGGTCATTTTTCCCATTCTCTTAACTTAGAGACAGATGTGCAGCAAGGAGGGAGCAGTAGCCGTCGTCTCACAGATGGACAATCATTCGGGATCTTGTCTGTGAGGGCCTAAGTTGTTGCACGTTTTAAAGTTAGGTTCCATTTATTAATTAAAGGGTCAGTTAATTAGTTCGGGGATTAGGGAGGTCTTATTAAGTTATTTAACCACCTCTATAAATCTCTAAGCTAATTAGACTAACTTATGCTCTCATTATTCACAAACCCAAACTTTCTTCCTTCTCTCTTCTTTCTCACTCTAATGAAGAACTCCATTGAAGGGTTTAAGGGCTGCAAAGGTTCAATTTAATCCATAAATATTCATCATTTATCAAGTTATGAGATCTATTTCACCTTTGAGACGTCTTTCCTCAAAGGGTTCCATCAAATTGATTTCAAAAGTTGGGTTTTCAAATAGGTTTTAATCCAATACAAAACTGTTGTTGTGAATTTATTTGTTTATGATTTATTTTGTATATTATGAATAGATTAACATGTTATTTTACTCAATTATGTTATATCTTGATTAATTGGTCTAGTTTTTAGAAGATGAGTTTTACCCCTTAACCCTAGGTTATGCTATTGATGTAAATTGAGTAATGTTGATTCAATTAACATGTTTATTGGTTGAATTATATTTAGATTTTTTTATTGTATCAATAATGAATATATTAGGGTGAATTATAGTCCTATCATGCTAGTTCTTGAGTAATTGAATTAGATTATGACTTTGATCTATGTCACTTTTCTTAAGCTATGAACTAGTGTTGGATTGTGATGTAGTGATTAAATTATCTTCTTATCATGTTGGTTATGATTATATGATGATACTTCACACAATGGGGTTGAGTAAAGGGTTGATCGTAAGACAATGATGATGAATTCTGAAGGAGACTTGGTAAGTCTTGTGATCCCTATTCTTTAATGCAATTATTATTAATTGTGATTAAGTCATGATATTGTATTGGAGTATGTCTTGTATTAAGATTTATAGGGTTGATATGATTTTGATTTGAAATGTCTTGGCTATATTATGTGAGGTCTTGGTTAAGATGTAATGTTATAAAAATGGTGATGATTTACCAATGTGCCTTATTATGAAGTGATATGTATGTGTGATATCCTCACTTATATGAATTGTAATGAAAATATTATACTCATGTAATTCTTATTCAACTATGATGATGATGTTTATACAAGGGTTGGATTATATGACCTACATTAACCTATGATGATTAATAAAGACATTAAAGACATTTCAAAAGAGACTCTAGCTTAGCATCGAGTGAACTACAGTGAGGAGTGTCCCTTCCTACATAGGCAAGGTCGGAATCACTAATGTACTCTTGAGATTGGAGACTATAATGCATGTAGCATAAAGACGGTCCCAACTATATCTCCTAGTTCTTGAAAAATGTTTCCCCCATAGGAATACTATCTAGTAGATCCACGTAGTTGCTATGTTCGTGTTTTGGTACCACCTTGCCAAGTAGTCCCCCTTCTTTTGGTGTAGGGTACCATGATGCCGAATTCCATATTAGCTCATGTGTTCTATGTAGGTTAGGGAAAGATGTTCCCAAAAGGTAAATGAATTAAAGGAATGGAATCTAATAAAAACAACCTAGGGGATTTAACTTAGTCGAGGTAGGGGTATGGGCCTCTACCTAAACATTGCACTAGCTAGCCTTGAGGAAATTCTTAGAGGGATGTTCTTATCTATGTATATGATTATGATGGTACATGATATGTATATGATGAACTTGCACATTTGTTATACTATATGTGGATTGGTTTCACTTATGAATATGTGTTGGTCTACATTGTTAAAGTATGATGATATGTTCTCTCAAATTCCATGTTATGCGAAGTGGGATGTTGGTCATGATTCTTGTTGGGTTAGTTGATAGATTAATGTTGTGGGGCTTTGCTTGGCCATTGCTCTTGTTGACTTGATAAGGGTTTATGGGTAATTGTCTTGCTTTGGTTATGTTGAAATGTACTCTTATTCATGCTTGTAGCTATTATGACTTGATCATAGAGTTACTTGACTATGTGTTATATTATTTGTCTTGTGATGTACTGTCACATCCGGATTTACCCCTAGACGTAACCGGTGTTGTCGTCCTCTTTGAGGACTAAGACTAGCCTATTAGCTTACATCATCACATTCATAAGTCGAATTTAGCAGAAATTTTAGAACATCTCATTACTTATACGAGGAGGTTTACATAGACCTTTACATACAAATAATATATATATCTAGTATACATAGACCCTTCGTATATGAAGGTTACATAGACTTCTACTTTTATTGCACACATACACACACACACACACACACAAACACACACACACACACATACACACACACACACGTACACACACACACACACACACACACACACACATATATATATATATATATATATATATATATATATATATATACAAAATAGAACATAGTCTTAAGGATTGTCTCATATCATACCATCTAAATGATCATAGTAATTTGGGCATAGCCCTACATCAATGTAAAGAAGCCATATATAGGCTTATACAAATCGTACTCAAATGAAAATAGAGTAAACATAAGAGTCTTAGGAAACAAAGCAACTCCATAAGCTAGATATTGGCATCGCCCTCGGAAAGTGAGGACCTACCCACTTCGATGATAGATAATATCCTAGTCTTCTTCAAGTCATCTCGAATTAGCCTTCAACGGTCGAAACCTAAAATGTTACGAAAAAAGGAAGAAATGGGGTTAGTATGCCACTTGTAATAAGTATGATACCATATGCACATATACTTGTAAAATATGCTAAGAAAAGGACATTTCAATAAGTATGCATTTTTCATTCAAAACCTTAATGCATCTTCAACAAGACCATACTAATCAATACTTCACATTATTTAAGTCATAGACATGTTCCTCACAATACTTAAATATCAAGTAAAGTCAAATCAACCATTCATGCCATATTAGTAGATACATACTCAAGTAACTCTACATTCAATTCATATTAACGATAAGCATGAATAAGAGTACATTTCATTATAACAAAGCAAGACAATTACCAATGAACCCCAATCAAGTCAACAAGTGCAACGATCACGCAAAGCCCCATAACCATACTCAATAAAGTAACCCAACAAGAACCATTACTAACACCCTACTTCACATATCATGCCATTTAGATATACATTTCATCTTACTATAACAATAAAATCTCCCAACACATATTCATAAGTGTACTAATCAACATATAATATCAACAATGTGCAAGCTCATCATACATGTATCATAAATCATTATAAGCATAAACATACATGAGAACATCCTCCGAAGACTCCCCTCAAGGCTAACTAGTGAAATACTTAGGTAGAGTCCTATAACCTTACGTAGACTAAGCTAGAGCCCTTAGGTTATCCTAGTTAGAGTTCAAAATCCTTTAATTCATTTTACCTTTTGGGAAAATCTTGTCGTAACCAACAAAGACCACATGATCTAGTATGGAAATCGGTGTCATCTTGCCCAAATTCATTAAATTTATAACAATTCAACCAATAACAAAATCAATTGAACCAATTCCAACCTAATTCACATCAATATCAACCCTAGGGTTATGTGTTAAGGATCATCATCTACAAACTAAATCCAACAATCAAGATATATCATAATTAAGTTAGAATGTATGTTAATCCATTCATATTATCGAATAGAAAACATAAACAAACAAACTCATTACCTAATTTTTGAGATTAAGAAGAACCCACATGAAAATCCAACTTTTGAAAATACTTTGTAGGAACCCTTTGAGGAAAGAGGTCTCAAAGGTGAATTAGATCCCATATTTAAACGTTAGATGAAGATTTGATGGTAAATTATTCTATTTAAATCCCCCAATTCCCTTCCCTATCTAGTTTTCAATGGTTTCTTCCAAATTAGAGAGAGAAAGAAGAAAGGAGGAAGAGGATTTGTTTTGTGAGTTATGTTTAGTCTAATGAGGTTTGGGGGCTGTATATGGGGAAGGGGTTAATTAACTTAACTAGGATCCCTTAAACCCATAATTAACCATCTAACCCCTTAACTAATTAAATGAATCTAACTTAAAACGTGCAGGAAAATGGCAGTCCCATCGACGAGACCACAATCGATGGATTGTTGGTTCATCGACGGCCAGACCTCCCTCCGTGCTTCACAACCGTAGTTTTGATCAGAGACTTGTGCAAGCGAGGGATCCGGAATTTCTATGTGTTGGTAGACTATTAGCATCGACGCCCCGCTGATCCACACACCAGTCGTCCTTTGCATCTCGTTGTGTGTGTTGCCTCCTACATGCTAGGGCCCTCCTCAAGGGACCTCGATTGGTCATTAGGGATTCTTACCCAGAATTTTTGACCAGGAATAATATCAAACACCTATTAACTATCCTTCCACCAATTTTGATAGATTTCCTACTTCTCAAAGCTCGTCAAATAGGTTTAGGCAGGCTAGTACCTCCTAGAACTAGTTTTCGGATGTCATGGACGTTCTTGGAAATTTTGGTTCCTATACTTCCTAATAGAGTGTTTAGACCTCATGGCACCTATGTCAGGCTTTAAGACTCGAATTGGATTTTCTAAATGTTACATTATCCCCCCTTTAGGAACATTCATCTTCGAATGAAACTAAAAATCTTAGGAAGAAGGAATAGACTCAAGACTAGCATCCTAACCAACAACAATACATAATAACATCATTCATATTTCTTACCCAAAAAAAATTCAAAACTCCAATTACCACACATAAGGACCAACATTACATGATGAGGAATATCCTTCTCACAACAACAACTCAACATGCTTTACATGAGTCAATTATGTCAAAGTTTAACTTATCAACATGCTACATATAATTTCATAAAGACTCATCATATCAAAATGCACAAGTAACCTCAAACAAGCCATAGTGCAAAATTTCAAGTTCAAATGTTACACTTCACTGTAAATCACTTTAAAGTTACTCAAAATTCACCAAAAATTAAAGCAACTTCAATTTTCGTCATTAGTTTTCATTATCAGTACGAACTACTAACTTTAGTTATAAAATAGATGAGGGTAACGGGAATTCAAGTCGGACTCGGCCTCCCATGTTACACCTTCAATTAGGTGATACTTCCATAAAACTTTTACGAAAACCACCTCTTTATTTCTAAAGTTCTTGACTTGCCTATCGAGAACTTGAACTGGAAAATCCTCATATGTTAGGTTATCCTTGACAACAAGACCCTCAATAGGAAGAATAGACTCGGGATCAAAAATACAGTTTTTAAGCATGGAAACATGGAAAACCTGATGAATTGAAGCCAATTCATTAGGAAGTTTCAATTTATAGGCAACTTTACCAACCCTTTGCAAGATTTCATAGGGACCCACATAATGAGGACTCAACTTCATTTTGTTGCCAAATCCAACCACCCCTTTCAATGGTTAAATATTCAACTACACATTATCACCTTATTCAACCTCCAAATCCCTTCTCTTACTATACGCAAAAGAGTTTTGCCGACAATAGGTCGTTTGCAACCGATTCCTTATGATATGAACTTTCTCCAAAGTCTTATAAACCAAATCGGGACCAAGAAGCGAAGACTCTGCCACTTCAAACCATCAAATAGGAGTCCTACATGTCCTTCAATTCAAGGCTTCATAGGGAGCAATGGAAATGGATGAATGAAAACTATTATTATAAGCAAGCTCCACCAAAGGAAAATGCTTATCCCAATTACCCTTGAAATCAATAATAAAATCCCTAAGCCTATCTTCAAGGGTTCGAATAGTATGTTTCGCTTCACCATCTGTTCGGGGATGAAGAGCGGTACTCAACTTCACCTTAGTGCCCAACCGTTTTTTGAATGACCTCCAAAACCTAGATGTGAATTGTGCACCCCGATCTGATATGATGGATAATGGAATACAATGGCGACACACAATCTCATCTATGAAGATCCTAACATAATCTTCCGTCGAATAAGTAGACTTGACGGGAATAAAGTGAGGGGACTTGGTCAACCTATCCACAACCACCCATATAGAGTCATGTGGATTATGAGTCT
The DNA here is from genome assembly GCF_001406875.1 of Solanum pennellii. Lineage (NCBI taxonomy): Eukaryota > Viridiplantae > Streptophyta > Magnoliopsida > Solanales > Solanaceae > Solanum > Solanum pennellii. Next base: position 42,331,478 of record NC_028640.1, on the reverse strand, counting down.
GAGGTAAAACCACTACAAAATCCATATTGATGTCTTCCCACTTCCTAGTAGGAACTTGAATTTCTTGTAGTAATACACCCTACTTTTGATGTTCGACTTTTACTTGTTAGTAATTTGTACACTTACGGACAAAGTCCGCTATTTACTGCTTCATACCTTCCCACCAATATACTTTTTTAAGGTCATGGTACATTTTTGATGAACCTGGATGAATGGATTTGTCACGACCTTAATCTAGATCCCAGAGGAGACCGACGTCGTTGACCTGTCAGAGGTCACATACAAGCGTACATACGTCATTCTTACTCCTTCTAGGTTAATTTAGCAGAAATAGAACTTTTTATTTTCTTATATCATGATAAACATTTTGAACTTAACATCATAAGCGTTCAAAACTCAACCATCTAATATAGAGATATTCAAATGAAAGAAACAATTCAAAATTGCATTAAAATATTTGCCAAAATGGCACCAACACAAAGTCTAAAATAAAAGTGGAAAGAAACACTAGTGGAACATTCTCCACTAGCTAAAGCCTACATCTAATCTACATAATAACAGTAGACAGCCTGGAAAGTATGAGGGGATTTCTATGTCCGGATGAAAACTCCACGTCCGGATAGCTGCAACGTCGTAGTGTAAAATCTAACGTCCACTTGTGCCTGCACCTAAAAGTAGATATTTGTATCGAATTATGGAAAATGAAGTCACTGGACTTGCAAATTTTGGATAAGAGAATTCAATGGATCTGCTAAAATTTGAATTCGGAAAGTCATGCCATGAGTGTAACATGCATCATCAAACTTATCATTTTTCAAATAGTACATAACATATTTCACATCTCATATCGCGTAGTTCATATTATTCTCTCATATGCCATGACACCTTGGCATCATGGACTTGATGTTAGGACTTCCCAAAATGAGGGCTCAACATATGGGACCTCAACTAGGGATCCTTCTTTAGGAAACATAGAGTCTGCTTTATTCATTCAGACGTACTTCATTTTTCATTCTTTCATATACTAGTGCAATCACCAGTGCTACCTGGGATGTAACCTAGCGTCATTAAATTAAGTCTAGCTCACCTCTTGATTATCCAATTCATACACCTTTGGTATAGTTGATTTCATTATGTGCATCATTTTAGGCTTGCCTCATTCATTCTTTGGGAACTTTAACTTTAACCGACATAGATCATGTGAGCATCATGAAATGCAGTGTCTGCCCCACACCGAAAAGAGGTGGAATCACCAGCCAAAGTGACCCAAAACATGCTAGCGTATATAGGGCATCAAACCTTGTTAGATCCCTATATTAACAATATAGGTTCAAAGACTAGAAGATATAAAGAGATCCATACACGGCATGCCGGACAGTATCATCTCATGAGGGTAACGTGAACCTCCGCCCGTACCGAAAGAAGGCATCACCGCTCATATCTAGTCTATCGGTGCTAAGTATAAAATTCCATTTCATTCAACTCATACGTCATAGAAGCTGTCTTCTAGTATGAGGACATCATAGCTCAATAGATTATTTCTCATCTCATCATTAGTATTTAGTGTGTTAATGTCAATACTTTCATTAGAGTGTTCCTAGAGACTGACTCTTCACTAGCTTTACACTCTCATAGGTGAGTACGTTTTGGTAGCATTTACTTAGGCTCATTTGAGATTGCTCCCATATTTAACATTAGCCTCATATCATGTTGTCACCACAATCATTAATATTAGCACATTTTCTATTCATATTTACTCACCCCTTTTTACGTGAATATTAATTTCATGATATCCCAATGCACATGGTCATTTAGTGTGTTTCACACTCTTACTTCACCCTTCTAGGGTTTCATCATTTCATTGTTCATTTCGTCATATGCAATGAACTTGGCCATTTAGTGTATCTTACACTCATACTTAACCCTTATAGAGTTTCATCATTTCATTAAATACATCTTAGGTTCACTTATTTTTAATCGTATTTAGACTTATGGGTCTATACATACAAGCCACGAGGCTTAATTCATAGTTGGTTAAGTGACTCATATCTTCCTTAGATTATGTAGTACAAGACTTATGCATCTTGTATGTATGACAAGATCTCGATTTTTATCTAAGTAGGTGGCATTATTCTTGAACATTTAATTCACTTATGACTTATTTGTCAATACTAAATTCGATCAAGGGAACCCATGTTCGATCCCCTTGGACAATACTTACATTTTTCCTTGAATTTATTTTTTGTTTTCATAACATTGGGACCCTAGATCAATCCCCAACATCAATATTCCATCTTTATTTTTCTCCTTGGATTCTCCTCTTATTTGACCAAAGGGTTGTGCGATATAACCCCCACAACCCCTTTTTATTTTTCATTTAAAATTTGTATTGTCCAATTGGCCTAGACAAAGAGGTTGTGGGATCGAACCCCTACAACCTCTTTTTATTTTATTATTCATTTCGCCGGAATTGGGAGGTTGTGGGTTCGAACCCCCACAGCCTCCTTAATTTATTGTTATTGAACATTTCCCTTAGTTATACATAGGCAGTGAGGTTGTGGTATCGAGCCCCCACAGCCTCACTTTGTTTTCTTATTTAATACGCCCATTCTCCTTTCAAGCCTTGAGGTCGTGGGTTCGATTCCCACGCCTCACATTTCTTTTCTTTGAATTTCACTTCCCTTCATTCGCTGCCTGGTGGTCGTGGGTTCGATTCCCACGCCTCCCATTTTATTTATTTAAATTGTTAGTCTCTCCTTACTCTCCTGCACACCCGATTTTGAATCCCCCAACACCTTTTTCCTTGTTTTTTCTAGTTGCGAAATTAAGGTATTATACGGGTGAGGTCACAGGTTCGAACCCTTGTGGCCTCACCCCTTCAAAAACAATTAAGTTTCCAGATTTCCCTTCTACACTTTAGCCTAAACGAAGCTTGTAGATGTTGCTGGAAAATTAGTCATTTTATTAGCTTATCTTTACAAATATTTACACTTGAAAACTTAGGAAAGTTCATGGATCATTTAACACCTTTTTGGGGTGTATTTCATGCATTCGTTTACACATTGTTATGTGTAGATTCATTGTTTTTTTAGCTGCACTTTCCACTTAAAATCAGTCACATACACCTCATATGAACATTTCGAATTACACATTTTATGTACGTTAATTTCAGCCATCAAACTAACAACTTTAAGACTTCAAAACGGATAGAAACAACAACAAACATTTACATATTGCACCACATCATTCTCGGTTGACATCATTGAACATGCTTCCTATTTTTAAACACAAAATCACAAAGAACATCATATTTCTCACTTATATACCAGTAATATTACCAACAACATGATTTCTAACCTAATTTAGATTGAAATCGGAAGGAGACTAGGGACAAGGAGTTCAACATTCAAGGGGACAACCCTAGTTTCATACGTGCACTTTTTGTATAAATAAATTCCTCTTGGAGAAAGGATTTCAAGAGAGAAATCCCTTACCTGTTCTTGGTGTTATTCAACACTCAAGTTGCTGCTCAGAATCACTCTCTAAAACTCACGCCCAAGCCAAGTATTTAAGACAATGTTTTTGACGGAAGGACTCCTCTCTTTGCCTAACGTTTTTTGTTATGTTTGAATAAGATTTGTAACGTGAAGGTTCTTCCAAGTGTTAAGAAAGATTAGTTTCTGATCAGTTCTTCTCTTTTTCGAGCAGAGAGAACGTGAAATAGTTAAGAAAACATGAGAGAGATGAGCCTGAGAGAGAGTTAAAAGAGGTGAAGTAGTTTAGACTTAGTCAAGTAGGAGACTTAGTCATAAAACATATTAATTAATAAATAAATAATAATTATTAATAAAAATCTGATTTTTCCTTTTTAAATGAGTCAATAATTATTAATTTATTAAATTAATTCACAAATTAAAAAAATAACATTGAATCATTGCTTCCACCTAGGTTTGAGCCCGGGTGGAGCAAGACTTAACTTCAAGAGCTCCATTTCGTCTCTCTCTACCCAATTCGCCCCTCCACCTTATTAAATAAATAATTATTTATATAGTTAGGGTAATTTTGATATTACCCTTATCTTGGAAAAAGACCATTTTACCCCTAGTCCCTCCAAACCTAAGATTTCCTATTTTTAAGTCCAGTAAAGACTCCTTTGAGTAAATCTTCGTATTCGAGATCCCTACATGGTTGGACCTAGACTTTTAAACCTTAACTAACTCCCAAGTTAGCTGGCTTGGAAGTAGTAAGGGTTCCGAGTTCTGGTTCTAGGCGCATCAATCCATGTGACCCTGGTCTAATAATTGGAATTCTTGATTCATTAATCATTTCTTTTCTTATTCATTTTTAGGGTTGTTACATTATCCCCCCCCCCTTAGGAACATTCGTCTAAGAATGACACTACCACTATCTAACATAATGCTACTCAGATCATAATATAATTACCACGCACAGCCAAGCAATGGCAACAAAATATGGAGAGATAAGGAAATTTAGACTTAAGAGTAGGAAGTCTAAGATCAAGAGCTGAAAATATGAGGGTAACAGGATCTGATGTCGGCCTCAGCCTCCCACGTAGCACCCACAACAAGATGATTTCTATCCAATACCTTCACTGTGGCAATCTCCTTGTTTCTCAGCCGCTTGGCCTGTCTGTCTAAGATCTCAACAGGTACCTCCTCATAGGATAAGTCTTAATCGATCCCCAAACCTTCCAAAGGTAGAATCGATGCTAGATCACCTAGGCACTTCTTTAGCATTGATACATGAAATACTGGATGGACAAAAGCTAGATCCACAAGCAATGCCAACTCATAGGCCACCTCACAAACACGCTGGAGGATCTCTTAAGGCCCAACACACCTCGGACTCAATTTCCCCTTCTTGTCAACCCTCATTACCCCATTCATAGGTGATATCTTCAGATAGACCTGGTACCAACTTCAAGCTCTAAGGGTCATTTTCTGCTATCTTCATATGACTTCTGCGATGGTAAGTAGTAGTCAACCTGTCCCTAATCACTCGGACCTTCTCTAAGGTCTCATGAATGATCTTTGAATTCAAAATGGATGACTCTCCAACATCGAACCACCCTAACTGGAAATCTACACCTCGTACCATAGAGTTCCTCAAACGGTGATATCCCAATGCTGGACTGATACCTATTATTATACTAGAACTCTATCAAAGGGAAATGGTCATCCCACCTACCGCTGAATTCAATCACACACGCTATAAACATATCCTTTCGATGTATGAATGGTGAGCTCTGCCTGCCCATCAGTCTGAGGATGAAATATTGTACTAAGCTTTAACTGCGTGCCCAAGCTTTTCTGAAGAGATCTCCAGAAATTTGAAGTAAACTGAGCTCCTCTATCTGAAATGATAGGCAAAGGAATCCCATGCCATCTCACAATCTCATCTATGCAGAGTCTCGCATAGTCCTCGACTTTGTAAGTAGACTTCACAGGGATAAAATGGGTAGACTTAGCCAATCTGTCCACAATAACCCATATGGAGTCATGCTATCTCCTAGTCCTCGAAAGACCAACCACGAAGTCCATATTAATGGCCTCCCACTTCCAAATTAGAACCTCAATAATCTGAGTAAGACCGCCAGGTTTAAGATGTTCTGCCTTAACCTGCGGACAATTAGGACACTTGGCCACATATGCAATGTCCTTCTTCATGCCATCCCACCAATAAATCTGCTTAAGATCACGATACATCTTGGTGGAACCTTGATGTACGGAATATCTGGAACCATGGGCCTCTACAACAATCCTAGTCCGCAAATCATCCAAATGTGGTACACACAACCTGTCTTGATATCTAAGTATGCCATCACCTCCCAAAGCGAAAGACTCATTCATCGTTATTAACACTGAGTCCTTCATCTCCATCAACACAGGATAGAGTTGCTGACCTTGCTTGGTTTCAACTACCAAGGATGATTCAGAACAAAGATGAACTGAAACACCCCCACTAGTAGAGTTAACCAATCACACACCTAGTCTGACCAGTTTGTGTACATCTTTCGCTAACTCTTTCTTTTCATCCTCAATGTGGGTTGTACACCCCATGCTCATCCTTGTAAAAGAATCAACTACAAAATTAGCCTTATTTGGATGGTAGTGAACATTCATGTCATAATCCTTCAACAGCTCCAACCATCTCGGTTGACGTAGATTCAACTCTCTCAATGTGAACACGTACGGAAGACTCTTGTGGTCTGTGAACACATTCACATGAACTCCATACAAGTTGTGCCTCCACAGCTTCAGTGCAAGCACCACATCTGCTAACTCAAGGTCATGAGTGGGATATCTCTTCTCATGAACCTGGAGATGTCTGGATTCATAGGCTATAACCTTACCACCCTGCTTAAGAAAAAAACCCAAACCAACCCTAGATGCATCACAATAAACAGTGTAATTCACACTATACTTGGGCAAAGTAAGCACCGGGGCTGAAGTGAGTCTGTCCTTGAGCTCCTGGAAACTCTTCTCACAATTCTCCGTCCATTCAAACTTGTCCTTCTTCTTAGTCAGAGTTGTTAGTAGGTCAGCAATGGAAGAAGCCCTCCATGAACCTGCAGTAGTAACCACCCAATCCCAAGAAGCTACGAATATCTGTGGGAGTAAGAGGTTTTGGCCAGTTCTTAACAGCCTCAGTCTTCCAGGGGTCAACCACTACACCTTAATAGGACAAAACATGACCCAGGAAAGGTCATTGATCTAAGCCAAAATTCACACTTGCTTAATTTAGCGTACAACTGATGTTGTCTAAGTACCTGCAAAATGCTAGTCTAAAATGTTGTCAATGCTCTTCCTTGGTCCTAGAGTAGATGATAATGTCATCAATGAATAATATGACGAAAGTGTCAAGGTATTCACGGAAGACCCTGTTCATGAGATCCATAAATCAAGCAGGTGCATTCGTAAGAACAAATGACATAACTAAGAACCCATAATTTCCATAACGGGTATGAAAGGTTGTCTTTGGGATATCTCAACCCTTAACCCTAAGATGATGGTACCCTCAATGAAGATCAATCTTAGATAAGAAACTAGACCCTTGGAGCTGATAAAATTAACATCTATTCTGGGAGGTGGATACTTATTCTTTATAGTTACTTTGTTGAGCTTCCGATAATCGATACACATTCTAAGGATTCCATCATTTTTTTTCACAAACAACACTTGAGCTCCCCAAGGGGATATGCTCGGCTGAATGAAACCATTATCAGTGAGATCTTTTAACTACAACTTCAACTCTTTGAGTTCAGCTGGAGCCATTCTGAAGGGAGGAAATGAAATTTGCTTAGTATAAGGTTCTAAGTCGATACAAAAGTCAATCTCTCGAGGAGGAGGGAATCAAGGAAAATCATCAGGAAATACATCTAGGAACTTATTCACAACATGAACTGAGTCTATGGAAGGAATGTCAAGATCTATATCATTAACAATCACAATATGACATAATAACCCCTTGGACATCAGTATATTGGCCTTAAGGTTCAAAATCAAGGGATTAGGACGACTCAAGTTGTACCCTCCCAAACTAGTTCCTCTTCATTAGGGAAACGAAATCTCACCACCCTACTACGATAGTCCAAACAAGCATAACAACTATGAAAACAGTCCATGCCAATGATAACATCAAAATCATGCATGTAACTCAACCAAGTCTGCGCACATCGTCTTATCACTTACAACTATTGGGAAATCCATGTATACTCTATCAGTTTTTACATTTTCTCCAAAAGTTGTACTAACTATTATAGGATCATGCAGAACTTCAGGCAATATTTTAAAACTGAGAGCAAGCGAAGGAGTTAGAAAGGAAAGCGTAGACCCTGGATCAAGTAAAGCATAAACAGAAGTTGAGAATACTTGAAGCATACTTGTCACCATATCAACGGACTTCTCCCGCTCCTCCCTGCCATTTAAAGAATAGAACTTGTTCCTCTTATGAGGCTCGACTGCTTCTGCACCCTGTGGATTAGGCCTAGGCTAAGCATTACCTCCAGCCATACCTCTGTTATGTGGGCAGTATCTAACCATATGCCCACTCTTACCGCAACCAAAGCAGGAATTAGTGCAATGTCTGCACTCTCCATTGTGAGCACGGCCACACTTATCATAGTTCTTTTTGGGACGCTGTATCTCACCTCCATTGCCCTTCTTGGGCTTAGGTCTGCCTCCTTTAATTTTTTTACTCCTATGGTAATTAGAATTCCCGGAACTTTACTTCCCCTTCGTGAACCTGGGCTGCTCCCGGACGCCAAATTTGTTTCTCTGGCCTCCATGGCTAGGACCTGCCTGATCTTGCGGCTTCGGCGTCCTAGCATCACGAATGCCCCTCTTTTTGCGGCTTTCCTATACCTTCTGGACAAGCCCTATCAACCTGGAGAGGTCCATGTTATCATGGAGCATCTTAGAGCGACACTCTTCCTCCAGATCTCCGTTGATTCCTGTGAGGAAGATGCTCATCTCATCCCTGTTGTTAGATACAAGGGATGTAGAATACCTTGATAATTTTACAAACTTCATTACTCATCTCATCCGTGTTGTTAGATTCTAACGAAAATAGTATACTTGGATAGTTTGACAACTTCATGGAATACTCCTTGACTGTCATTGATCACTGCTTAAGGTTAATAAAGTTCTCAACCTTCGCCTCCCTCAGCTACCTGGGAAATAATCTCCCCAGGAAAACGGTCTTAAATAGATCCCAAGTGACCGGAACTCCGCTCAAAGCTCAGCTATCTTACAACATCCTGCACCAAGTCTATGCAACATCCTTTAGCTGATAGGAAGCCAACTCTGGTTTCTTAATATCGATGGCCCCCATAGCTACAAAAATCTTATGCACCTCATCCACACACTCCTGGGGGTCCTCTGATGTCTTAGACCCTGTGAAAATAGGAGGGTTCATCCCTCTCAGCCTGTCAGCCATGCTACGCACTGGAGGGTTGTCCCTCTCAACATTATGCCGGTTGACCGAGGCAATCATGGCCTGGGCCTGCATAGTGATGGCCTGTGCCATCTTGTCCAGAGATGCCCGCATATGATCATCAGCCAACCCAGCTGGTTTAATCGGCATAAAAACTCCTTCATCTGGAGCCTGGGGTGGAACCTGATTGTTCCCAGCAGCTGCTACTCCTCTCCTCTAACCAATAGTTCTCCTAGTGTTCATTCTCAGTAAGCAACAAGAATTGATGTTAGACACACTCATAACATCATGAAAGTCAAACATTAGGAAAGGCACGATAAGATCAGAAGAAGGGAAATTTTCTACGCATCATGCAATTTCTAATTCAGGATAGTGGTGCACTTCACTACCATGTCTTAGAAACTACTCAATGTGGTTGATGTGAACTTATTATACTCGGAATTTAACCTAGTGCTATGATACCAACTTTGTCACGACCAGAATATACACCCCAGATGGCACCAACATCGTTGACCTCTTAGAGGTCACAGACAAGCCTACATACACCATTCTTACTCCTTCTAGGTTAATTTTTGCGGAAAATTTGAACTTTTTATTTTATTATTTCATGATAAACATATTGAACTTACATCATAGGCGTTCACAACTTAACAATCTAATATAGAGATAATCAAATGAAAGAAACAATTCATAATTGCATTAAAAGTATTTTTTCCAAAACGACACCAATACAAAGTCTGAAATAAAAGTGGAAAGAAACACTAGTGGAACATGATCTACTATCTAAACCCTACATCTAAGCTAGATAATAACAATAGACAAGCTCGAAAGCATGAGGGCTTAGCAAGTCCGAATGACAGCTTCACGTCTTGATAGCTGCAATGTCATACTATAAGATCTAACGTCCACCTGTGCCTGCACCTAAAAATAGATATTTGTATGGAATTAATACATAGTTGGTCTAAGTATGGGTATATGCAAGAATACACAAAGGACATACCTGAGAAAGAATAGTTCTTTCCTAATAACATGATTTATGGAAAGTCAAGTCAGTGGACTTGCCAAATTTGGACCACGGAAGTCAATGGACCTGCCAAATTTGGATTTGGAAAGTCATTCCATGAGTGTAACATGCATCATCAAACTTATCATTTTGCAAACAACACATAATATATTTCACATATCATATCACGTAGTTCAATTCTTTCATATGCCATGAGGACATGGGATTATGGAATTGACGTTAGGACTTCCCAAAATGAGGGCTCAACATATGGGACCTAAACTAGGGATCCTTCTTTAGGAAACATATAGTCTGCTTCATTAATTCATACGTACTTCATTTTTCATTCTGTTATATACTAGTCCAATCTCCAGTCATACCTGGATTGTAGTTTAAGAATCTCATCGGGTTGTTGTGCATTGACCAAGAATAACCTAGTGTCATTACTTTAAGTCTAGCTCACCTCTTGATTATCCTATCCTTACACCTTTGGTATCGTTCATTTCATTATGTGCATCATTTGAGGCTGGCATCATTCATTCTTTGGGAACTTTAACTTTAACCGACATAGATCATGTGAGAATCATGAAATCCAGTATCTTCCCCACACCGAAAAGAGGTTGAATCACCGGACAAAGTGACCCAAAACATGCTAGCGTATATAGGGGATCGAACGCTGCTAGATCCCTATATTGGCAGTATAGGTTCAAAGACTAGGAGATATAAGGAGACCCATACCCGGCATTCCCGACAGTCTCATCTCATGAGAGTTACGTGAACCTTCGCTCTTACTTAAAGAAGGCCTCAGTGCACATAGCTAGTCTATCGGTGCTAAGTATAAAGTTCCATTTCATTCAACTCATACATCATAGAAGCTGACTTTTAGTGTGCGGACATCATAGCTCAATAGATGATTTCTCATCTCATCATTAGTAATAAGTGTTTTAATCTCTATACTTTCATTAGATTGTTCATAGAGACTGATCTTTTCATTAACTTTACACTCTCATAGGTGAGTACGTTTTTGTAACATTACTTAGGCTCATTTGAGATTGCTCCCATATTTTACATTATCCTCATATCATGTTGTCACCACATTCATTAACATTAGCACATTTTCTCTTCATAATTACTTACCCCTTTATACGTTAATGTTAATTTCATCATATGCCGATGCACTTCGTCATTTAGTGTGTTTCACACTCTTACTTAATCCTTCTATGGTTTCATCATTTCATTGTTCATTTCGTCATATGCCAATGAACTTGGACATTTAGTATATGTTACACTCATACTTAACCATTATAGAGTTTAATCATTTCATTACATACATCTTAGGTTCACTTATTTTTACTTGTATTCTAGACTTGTGGGTCTATACATACAAGCAATGAGGCTTAATTCATAGTTCGTTAAGTGACTCATATCTTCCTAAGATTATGTAGTACAAAACTTATGCATCTTGTATGTATGTTAAGATCTCAATTTTGATCTAAGTAGGTGCCATTATTCTTTAACATTTAATTCACGTATGACTTATTTGTCAATACGAAATTTGGGCAAGTGAACCCAAGTTTGAACCCCTTGGAAAATACATTCATTTTTCCTTGACTTTAATTTTAGTTTTCATGACATTGTGACCCTAGATCGATCCCTAACATCAATATTCTATCTTTATTTTTCTACTTGGATTTTCCTCTTATTTGACCAAAGGGTTGTGGGATAGAACCCCCACAACCCCTTTTTATTTTTCACTTAAAATTTGTATTGTCCAATTCATCTCGACCAAGAGGTTGTGGGATCAAACCCCTAAAGCCCCGTCGATCCACACACGAGCCGTCCTTTGAATCTCATGGTTGCATAGTGCCCAGGCAGTGTTGTCTCCTACATGTTAGGGTCCTCCTCAATAGCCCTTGGTTGGTCCTTGGGGATTCAAACCTGTAAGTTTCAACCACATTCATGTTAAACACCTATTAATTATCCTTCCACCAATTTTCATAGATTTACTACGTCTAAAAGCTTGTCAAATAGGCTTAGGCACACTAGTACCTCCTAGAACTAGTTTCCGGACGTCATGGGCATCCTTAGACATTTTGGTTGTTAAAGTTCCTTAATGACCTATATTCATTAAAATAGGTCTTCAAAAAGTTTTTAGACCTCATGGTTATTATGTTAGGCTTTAAGAATCGTCTTGGATGTTCGAAATGTTATGTGTACATGCCTATGACTTAAGGAATATGTCTTTTGATTGGTATGGTCTTCTTGAGTGTGCATGAGGTTTTAAAAGGGTAAAATAGCATTTTTTCATGAATGGTAACTTTTTAGCATGTTTTCATAATATGTGAGCATATGGTCTCATACTTAGTACAAGTGGTGTACTAACACCATTTCTTCCTTTTCCATAACATTTTAGGTTTCGGTCACTGAAGGGCTTTGGGAAACGACTTTAAACAAGACTTGGAGTTCTTAATCATCCAAATTGTTTAAGTCCTCAGTTTTTGAGGGAAATGCAACTATGAAACTTTTGATGCTGCTTTAGTTTTAAGACTCTTATGTTTCTTGCCTCTTCATTTGGATACTAAACATTATATGACCTATATTTGGTCTTATTGTATTGATGTATGTGCTAGGACCAATTTGATATACTCTTATTAGATGGTTATGAGATGAACGACTATTTGAGACTATGTTATATTATATATGTATATATGTGTGTGTGTGTGTGTGTGTGTGTGTGTGTGTTCAAGAAAAGTAGAAGACTAAATAATTTTCTAATACGAAGGGTCAATGTATACTTGACATATATTTCTTATGTGTGTGTAGAGGTCTATGTAAACCTCAATGTAGAAGTAGTAAAAAATTTTAAATTTGTATGTTTTTGACATATTAATGTTATGATGTAAGGTAAGAGGCTAGTGTTAGTCCTCAAAGAGGACGACGATGCCGGCTACATCTAGGAGGTTCTCCTCGTATGCAAGAAACATGGTATCAGAGCATGAGGTTAAATATCTTTATGTCTATGTCTCTCTCAACAACATCTATATAGATTTGTATCTATAATTGTGAAGCGCGCCAAACTTATAGATATTAATCAATATGATGCTTAGGAAACTCTCACTTTGTTAGATGTCAAATATCGTGCCTCTAGAGTGTTATCTCTTTGTGCTTTTGCATATAATCATCTTATTGTGATTATAGGCAATGACTACTCAAAGGAACGTTACACGAATACTTGAAAAAGTGATTTCCAATTCGGGAGTTCCTACCTGTGGTGATCAAGTTCCTCCTCTTGAGGAAGAGGTTTATGATGACCAAGCCCCGGTTGATCCTCCTTTTTAATGGATGGTGACATAAGGGATACAAATGGTCCATGCCATTACTACAAAAACAAAAGCCTCCACTACTCAAACTAGAGCCATGTTGGTCCAAGCTAATCGGGAGGTTATACCCCGAGAAAACTAACAAGTTGCTACCATGGCCTCCGGTTTAAGGGATTTTACTTGGATGAATTCCCCTACTTTCTATGGGTTCAAGGTTGAAGAAGATCCCCATAATTCATTGATGAAATTTACAAGATCCTCTATGTCATGGGGTTGACTACTAGTGAAAAGGCTGAGGTAGCCACTTACCAACTCAAAGGTATGTCCCAAACTTGCTACGTCCAATGGAGGGACACTAGGCCGTTAAGTGGTGGACGCACGACTTGGAAGTGTTTAAGAAGGCTTTTCTTGATTTATTCTTTCATAGGGAGAAGCGGGAAGCTAAGTTGGTGGATTTAATCAACCTTCATCAAGGAGGTATGAGTGTTCTTGAATACTCCTTGAAATTCACTAAATTGTCAAAATATGCTCCTTCTTTGGTTTCCGACCCTAGATATTAAATGAACCGCTTTGTGACGGGAGTATCGGATGACTTGCAAGAGGAATATCATTCGGTTATGCTACATGACAATATGAAAATTTCTCATATCATGGTTCATGGTCAACAAGTGGAAGAGGCAAGGGTTGAAAGAAATAGTAGAGATGCCAAGAGGGCAAAATCTTTTGAATTGTGGTTCTTCCAAGGGTAGGCTTGACATTCAAGACACGCCTAGGTTTATGAAGAGCGTTTCTAATCAAGTTCCTTCCAAGCTCCCTAAGGCTAGGAATGATAGGGTGTCTAACCCTAAGCCTAAAAGGGAAGGGATACTAGTTAACCAACCAATAAGCCAACTTTTGGAAAGTGTGGTAAGAAGCACTAATGGAACAACATAGTTATGGAACTTGGATAAATCATGGAAATATCACTCTAACGCCCTTTTTGGGTCATGAGGATATCCACATCATGAGGATTATGCTGACCTGACTTCCTCCAATAGGAAGGGACACCCCTCACCTCAAGTTCACTCAGTGCTAAGCTAAATTCCCTTTACTAAAAGTCCCTATTACATTACTTTATAAAACAAAAGCTTTTGGAGATTCACTCCCCATATGTTTAGCTCATAGGTTATATATGAGAAGTCCTTCCATCAACCTATATCATGTGAGAAAACCTTTCACATAGACGTAGCATATGTAAGCATCTATCTAGGTTAGGATACTATTGAGAACACCTTGAAAGATCCCCTCTATTGACTAGATCAGCATACATGTGTGTGTACATACATGTGAGCAAACCTTTCACATAACAGCTTTTGACCACACATGTTCATACTTTATTTCGTTCATGCATAAGTGTAGAAGTATAACTATATGAGCCATGCTTTAATATTAACACATTTAGACACTAGGTATAATCATACTTCATCATACAACATACTTCACACAATAGCATGTAAAACATGTTCATAACATACTCATGCATACATATCCATGTACATAAGAGACCAAACCTAGGAACTATCCTATCAAGGTACACATGTGCAATGCATAGACAAGGTCCCAAGTAACACTCCGGAAATTCCATGACTTAGACTAGAGATTATTCTATTTAATAATGCTTAAAATAATGTTCCCAGAAAATGTATTTGTCTAGAGAAGAGACTACTAGATTTTATGAATTTCTTTTGGGGTACATAGCCATTCTAATGCCCAATATTGAGAAATATTGGGCAAGTTAGAGAATGTTGGCTTAAAGGGTGTTAGCAAATTTCTAGTTATTAAGATATACTTTAATGACAAAATTTCCCATGATGATTATTGAGGTGTTGTACCTGCAATAAATAACCTAAGCTAAAATTATGTAACTCTTATTTTCTTCGCCTACACACATTACGTACAAGGCATCCAAGTGTCAAGCTTAGGTACCATAGAACATAACCTTTTAAAATAATCATATAGATTAAGTAGTTCCCAAGGAAATAGGGAGGGTCCTTCGACAATAAATGAGCAGCAACACATGTGCAAGCACATGTGCTAAATGGCCATGAGACAAACCCAACCGAAGCGTTTGGGGTGGTTAGGGGGCAGGTGTGTAGGATAATGTGGGGCCAAACTTCCTAACTGATTCTATGTCCTAAAAAACGTTTCTAAATAGGTAAATAACCTAGTACAAACCAAAAATAACTAACTAAGGGACCCGACAACCTAAGAACTAACCGAGTGACATTAAGACAAGAAACTAAGAGATAACCTAGTACATATCCTAGGATGGTCCAAAGGGTTGGTTATGGTCCTAAAAACTTAGGGGTACTTTAGTAATTACCCTAGGTTACATAATTAATTAAATTATTAGCAGAATTAATTAACTTAATTGTTCAAAACAGAAACTACTAAGCAATTTCCAGATTTCGATTAAGTAAAAGTGTTTGTCTAATTTAGTCAATATAGGAGGGGCGTTTTAGGTAATTTAATTGAAGGGTCTTTAGGGTAAGTCTTGGGACGTATATATAATGATTTTAGGTCAGTATTATACCACAATTACACGTCCCAAATAAGAATCAAACGAAATTATTTTAATCTCTGAAGAACGCTCTCTTTTTCCAAACTCCATTGAAGATCAAAAAAAGCTTAAGGAAGAAGACGGAGGTTTCGAAGTATCCAATCAAGATTTCGTTTATTATTCATACATAAAGTATTGGTTTTCACTCTTGGAATTCCTTTCCCCAAGAGTTCCTTTCAAGATAAGTTTTCAAGAACTTCAATTCTAGGGTTTTTACTCTACAAAACGGACTTTCTTCCTAACCTTAGATTTATGTTTTTCAATGAAAAGTAAATGTTTTATATACATAAATTCTCATTAAATTGTTGATTATATGCTTCTAATTATGATTGAATTTAGTGGGAAACACGTTCTTACCTATATGATGGTTCCGTATTATTTTTTCTGTGACGTGATAACATGTAAATGGTAGGGTTAGAATTTAAGGTTTGAATGAACCATATATTGACCTGTTTACCTTCTCCTATGGTACGTATCGATCTTGTACATGATTTTATGGGTTTTTCTTGATTATTTGATTGAGTATTTCACTAAGTATTATTATTAATATCGCACGATGAATAAGATTCTTGGAAGCAAGAGGTAAGTCTTCTAAAATTGTGATTACTCTAGGATGTTTATGTTAGCGTATAAGTCATGATGCTATGTTGTGAAAGTATGTGTGATGTTGAAATTTGAATATGCTTTCTGTGAATATGTAAATCGTGAAATTATGATAAGAATATGAATATTCAAGTTATGATATTCTCTTGTATGCTTTACTAAAGATTATTATGCCAAGTAAATCTCACGTATGAAGGGTTACGATGAAAGAGCAGTTCTCATCTAATCAAAAAGAGATCATTATCATTTTATACAAGGAGATAATCTTCTATAACCTATGACAAGTTTATTATGAAAAACAAATTAAAGGTTATTTCAAGAAAAGGGACTTAAGCTAAGCACATATGAACTAGATATGGGAAGTTTCCCTTTCCTAGGGGAAGATAGGTTCACAATGATTTTCATGGGATTGAGGCTTCCATGTAAGGTTGAACTATGGGTCTCTAATACATCTCCTATTTCTTGAACTATGTTGCCACCACAGGATACTAGCTAGTGGATCCACCTAGAAAGCTATGTCATCTAGGTGCTACTTCGTCCAGTAGACCATATTTTTTTAGTGTGGTGTTTCATGACACCGTATTCAATGTTTAGAGCACGTGGTCTATGTCGGTTCTTGATTCTTGTAGGAGATTTGAGGGTATTCTTAAAGATTTCGTGCAAAATGATCTTCGTAGATTCAATTCTACATAAGATATGTGTTTCTCTCCTCGAATTATTCCTCCAACAGTCTTTTCAAACGCTTCAAACTCATGAATTTTGAAACTAAGGTTGCTCCCAATGACATTTTTGAACATCCATCTTCCTTGTTATCCTTGTTTTCGATTCTAATAACTATGTAGATGTAAATCTCAAACATGTTGTTGTTATGTGGTGCTAAATGATTTTTATGTGTAAGTTTCTTGATTTATTAATGACTAATGAGGCCTATGGATTCGATTCGAATTTTAATGTTAGTTACACGAATTAAGGAATGATATAATGTTTACTTGTGTTTCAAGAATATAAAATTACAATGAATTGGCTATTAAGTTTAGTTCTTGTTAAAATGTTAAAATTTCGACTTGTTAATCTTGACGAATCACTATATTACATTCATGAAACTAATTGATTTGTTTTGTGATGATATAATGAATGTCGTTTAGGTAAAGTTTGCTTCATACCAATATATTGTCTAAGAATGGTTTGCCCAAAAAGTTAAATGGAATTGGCTTATAATGTTATTTTAAAATAATGAAAAGATTGACTAATGACTAATGTATACCAAATTAATCACGACCAATGTAATTTTGAATTCATAACCAAGGGTATGCAAATCATTGGGAGAAGTTCCAACATACCCTTTCCAAATTAACTATGAACAAAGTTCTAATGTTTATGAAGAATAGTAGAAAATTACCAAAAGACAAGAAACGAGTTAAGGTGAGTATTAACATAAAGAAAAGTCTTTGAATTATTAAAGTTACTAGAATTGGGTGTTAATAGAAGGGTGACAAGTCTCACTTACACCTAAAACTACTATGTTAAAGCTACTCACATATGATGGTGTTATTAATCATGAGACAAGTCTCGTTAACACCAATATGATAATGTAAGGTTAAATTCACATTTCATCAAGTCAAGAAAGGGATTACCGGTTATCCAAAGAATTAAGTAAACCACTAACTAGAAGCCAAGAGGAATTAGCCAGTGGATTCCACCTAAGAGAGTTGGGTATGATGCAGTTTCACTTTGGCCGGTGACACCTCTTTTCGGTGTGGGGCAGACACTTGATTTCATGCTTATCTGACATGATCTATGTCCGTTAAATTCTCAAAGAAAATATTTGGATCATTATAGCCATGAACCACTTCTTTTTGTGGGAAGAACACTGAACTTTGTTTCACTTGAGCCGGTGAACCACTTCTTTTCGGTGTGGGGAAGACACTGAATTTAATGTTCACTCGCATAATCTAGATTCACTTTCATTGGTGAATCACCCCTTTCCGGCATGGGGCAGACACAGGATTTCATGTTATCTCGCATGATTTTAATTCTAAAGATGTTCTTAAGAAAGCAATAATGATTGAAAAAGAGATGTATGTTAAAAGTGAGTTAAGAAAGTAAGATCTTAAGATTATCAATCGTAAGTGTTTGATAAGAAGAAGTTTTAAGAAAATAACAGTCATAGCCAAAATGAATTGTTTCATTATGAAAATGATCAAAGCCAAATAAGATTTGCTTATAATGACTTCTATTACTATGAAAATGATCATAGACAAACAAGATTGGCTTAGAGTTATTTCTTATGCTATACAAAGAAACACATAATAAGCATAACAAATAGAGATTGGCTTAATAAAATCTCATGCCAATTTGTAGTTAAATCATTTCTTTATTCCTTTAAATTACTTAATTGATTCATTTTCGGAATAGTACTACAACAAGTCATTGCACTTTTTAGTAAAACATAGGCTTAAGGGAGATCGTTGAACTACCCAACAACAAGAAGAAAAAGACTAAAAATAAATTAAGTACAAAAATAGGACGTCTCTGGTTTGGGGTATCAAATTTAAAAATTTTTGCTCGAGTTGTTCTAAAATTATGTTCATGATTCTAATGTCTTATGTTCATATAAAAAATGAGTTGTGTGCTTTGAATGCATTAAATTACGTCATATTCATACCACAATTCACAAATAATGAATCTAAAAGTCTAGTGATGTCACATTCCATAAATGGCTTGTTGTTATAGGAAGAACTTTCCTTGATCATGCATAGTCCTTATTTGTATGTTTGCATACACACATACATAGTACAAGTGTGTACTAACCGTATACAATTATTACCTTTATAGGAGCAGGTAAGAGAGAAGGTTGAAGACTCATCGAAGCTATTTGGATTGTCTATTTCAAAAATTTGGTAAGTCTTCTGGATGTTCGAGGATGCTACACTTATCTATCTAGCTTAGTACTTTAGACATAGCTAGTGGATATTTTCTATATCATTTATTTTCTGACGTTTATTTTGAAGCTTTGTATTAAGGCCGTTTTGGTAAACTATTACGTTATATATTTATCTTCTGATTTGGATTGATTCATTAATTGTAGATGGTTGTTTTGATTTGATCTTAGTAGAATATTAATCTATGTCGAACATGTATGAAGTCTATGTATACTTCATTATGTTTTAAAACTTTTATACTTTCCACAAATTCAACTACATGAATGTGAAGAAAGCAAAGAAGAGGCTTGTCTGCGACCTCTGAGAGGTTAACGACGCCGGTTGCATTTGGATTCCAGAATTCGGGTGTGACACTAATTGTGAAATAGCACGTTTAATGAAATGTCCCTTTCTAGTATGGTTTCACGATATGTGTGTATATGGTCTCATACTTAGTACAAGTGGTGTACTAACCCCATTTTCTCCCCTTTTCCCAAACATTTTTAGAAACCAGTCATTAAAGGGCTTTTGATATGACTTTGGAGAGGACTTGGAATTCTCAATCATCAAAGTTGGGTAGGTCCTCACCTTCAGAGGAAAAATCCCAATATCAATCTTATGAAGTTTTTTCTTATGTTATTTCCTTTTTCTTTTGAGTACTAAACATTGTATAGCCTATATGTGGCTTTGTTCCATTGATGTATGGGCTAGGCCCAAATTGTTATAATCCTGTTAGATTCTTATAAGATGATACATCCATTTGAGATTATGTTATATTTTATATCTATGTGCAATAAAAGTAGAAGACTATATAATCTTCCTATAAAGATGGTCTATTTATACTTGATATAATTATTATGTGTATGTAGAGGTCTATGTAAACCTTAATGTAGAAGTAATAAATAGTTTTTATATATTCCAGTTTTGACCTATGCATAGAATAATGTAAGATAAGAGGCTAGTATTACATCTCAAAGAGGATGAGAACGTAGGTTACGTCTAGGGGGTGCTCCCCGTATATGACACTTAGCATACATCATTGCATAACATAGGTAGAGAAAATGCGGAAAACTAAAACTTACATATGAAGTTTACTTAAACTTTTCATTTATCAGAAAAGGTCTACATAGTTGTCTCACACAAAAAAATCAAACATAGGAGTACAAGGTAGAACCATACATCATTGTAGCATCTAGGTGGACCCACTAGCTAGTCTTCCTATTGGGGAACATAATAATGGAACTAGGAAATTAGTATTACAAACCCTCTTTATGATAATCATATTGTAGTCCCCATCTCATGAGAACATTGGTGAACCTACCTTCCATCTTGGGAAAGGACACTTCTCATATCAAGTTCACTCGGTGCCAAACTAAATTCCCTTTTTGAAATGTCTTTGCATATTCCTTAACATTTGTTTATAGTATAGGCCTTAGGAGACTAACCCCTTACATAATCATGATCATATCTATTAGGTATAGAATAATAACTTCCTTTCATCACAACCCAACATTAAGTGAGATCATCACATCATAGTCATAATAATAAGGCACAGAAGATAATCACTTTTAATGTTGCATAATCATACCCCTATAATCATCTCCTCATCTAACCTTCATCACATTCATAACATACTATCATATTGAGCATCTCATCAGCTTCCTATTCTATTCACGTATTCATCCTTCGGTTGAAAATCATCATCAACGATAGATCAACATAGTTGAAGTAAAGAATCTCATCATAGATATCACCCTCAATTGAATGATCTTTAACCAACAGTTCAATTATCATCATTGTATAATATTAAATTAAGAAATAAAACATTAAATTACATCATCTCTAATCATCAATCAACCTAATTGATAAGATAGGGTTAGGAGAAAAGGGACATTCATGGGATCTTCAACAACTATATCAAAACCCAATATATTATATCTGCCAGTCCATAAAGAAATAATACAATTATCACCAATATAACAACTCATATACTCATAATATTCAAGCAATTAATCAAAAAAGATAATATATTAATGGAATTTAGGGAAGAACATGGACCCTATCGAATACGGATAAAAAACTACAATTAACAATTATAATACTCATAAAAAATCCTTAGTATTCAGTATATTTATATGTAGGGGAGGAATATGTTTTCATGTGGTGATGGGACCACAACCTATGCAAGAGAAGGAGGAGAAATATGTGTCTCAAGAACCCTAATCCTATACTGATGATGCATCCTTTTGAATGACAGCTCACATTGCCAGAAAAATAGTAATTATTCATCTTCCGCCTATGAAATAACATCCAGGTGGTCTAAGTGCTCACCCTTACTCTTAGAGGTGGTGAAGCGAGTGACATGTATCCCATCTCTATCAGAGTTGTCCTTCAGGGATGTGTCGCATGTGCCATTCTTTTCCCTTTTCCTTTTGTACCGATAGTTATGAGTTTTGTCACCTTTACTCGGTATACAACTTCATCTCTATTTATAATGATCCCTTTTTCACTTTTAAGGGGGGGGGGGGGCATGTCTCAACCTACTACTGTTTGTCTAGTCATATATGCAAAAAATATAGAAATTATTTAAAACATTTCAACATTAATTTTCAAAATATCCTCGGATATTTGTAGGATAAAGGAGAGCCTTATATAATCGTCTTAGAGTTTGACGTTGGGTTGTAGGCTGTAAAATCAGTTCTACAACTTAGGTTTAGGGGTTTAGGTGTTAGACATCAAGGTACGACTCCCTAAGGATCAACCAAGGGGTCTTTACGGAGGTCTCTAAATCCTAACACCAAGAAACCAAAAATATATCAAGTTGATATGACCTACAGATGGCCATCTACGACAAATAGATGGACCCCATGCTTCATAAGTGGGGGTCATGGGTCAGACCCCAAAATAGTCATGTTGCAGTCCAAAACAAAGGTGTAGAAGGAGGAGGCGTCACCCAACCTATGGTTCGTACGTCTTGGGGCGTAGGTCACAGCTCTAAAAGTTGTCAAGTCTCGGCTTCGCTAGAGGTAATTTTTTAAATTGCTTTTAAGGTTAGTTAAGATAAGGGATGGTTACATATTGATTAATTAATTAATTTAATGGGTTTTAATGTATATAATTCCCATTTAGAATTAATTAGTTCAAAAAACCTTAAATTTGAAATCCGACAACTCAAAATATTCTCTCTTTAGGACTCTATTGAATACTAAGGTAAAGGTCAAGCTATCGGTTAAAGAAACTATCTTTCTTATTCAATATTTTGTTGATATCTTGCGATCGCTCGAGGTAGTCAAGGTGACAGGGAGTCGATGGAATTGTAGTACCATACTTAGACACTTTCCAAACATTTCCAAAAAGAAAAGTCTCTGACAACAACAATGATTGTACAATATGGTTGGGGGTAGAGGCGTAGACTAACCTACGGAACGTAGGTCGAGTTCTCGTAGGTCTAGCCTATTTGCACTGTTATGATTTTAATAAGGTCAACATAATTAGTTAACTAGTTAGGGGTTCAATTAGGGGTTAATGGGTCCTTAATTAATTTAGTTAAGTGGACTATATAAGATACCATATGTCTATACCAAACTTAACACCCCACAATTCCCAAACTCAAATCACTCTAACTTCAATCTACTTTCTGTCTCCCAAAGAAGACTCCATAGAAGACCAAAGTAAAAGGGTTCTAGCGCATAAACAACGTAACTTTTGTCCATAAGTTTTGAAGGATAAACAAGGTATGGTGACCATTCACCTTTGAGACTACTTTACCCAAAGGGTTCTTTCAATATTTATTTCTAAAAGATGATATGAACACGAGTTCCTTTCTAATCCAAAATTGATCTTTCAAATTGTATTGTTCTGTTTTGTAATGATTATTACAGTTATATTATGATATATTATTACTCAATTTTACGGTAGTTATTTATGTTTAACCTAGTATGTGGAAGGGGTGATGAATTGACCACAATTCCCTAACCCTAGGTTATAAACTTATTTTGAATTGGTTAGTGTTGATGCAATTGACTTGTTCTTGTGTTAATTACTATTGAATTATGTCATTACACCTACTGTTGGAAGAAATTTGTTGGTTTGTTGTAAGATTATGAATGATGGCTTGGCTTTTGAAGGAGAATAGGTAAGACTTTGTGATCTTGAACCTTTACTTAAATTGTGATGGCTTGTACTTGGTGATGAAGTTCAATTGAAGTGTATCTTGTGATTGGATTAAGTAGGTGTTGGTTTGATGATGCAATTGAAATGTCTTGATTATGTGAAGTGTGAAATTATGTTTAATATTTAATGATATAAGGTTTGTTGTGAATTATCTATGTACGTTATTATGACATGATGATTATAATGTGTTAATCTCACATACAAGGGTTTTATTGAAAGGATGGTCTCATGCAATTCTTAATGCGCTAATGACTATGACTACACAAGGTATAGTCTCTTATGACCTACACTAAGTTATTATTGTTAAAATATAATCTAAAGACATTTCAAAAGGGACTCTAGCTTAGCATGGAGTGAACTAGTGGTGAAGGTTGTCCCAACCTAGTGTGGGAAGGTAGGTTCACTGTTGTACTAATGAGATGGAGAATATGATGCAATGTACATAAAGAGGGTCCCAAGCATATCTCGTAGTTCATGAACTATTGTGCCCCTATCGGAACACTAGGTAGTAGATCCACCTAGATGCTATGTCCATATTTAGTACTAACTTGGTTCGTAGA
Source organism: Solanum pennellii (assembly GCF_001406875.1). NCBI lineage: Eukaryota > Viridiplantae > Streptophyta > Magnoliopsida > Solanales > Solanaceae > Solanum > Solanum pennellii. The sequence continues at coordinate 42,307,344 of NC_028640.1, read as the reverse complement.
CCACCTTCTTTCGGTGTAAGGTTTCAATACATAAGATTCAACATTTAACTCTTGTTATATATGTCGGTTAAGACAATGGTTCCCGAAAGTAAAATAAAGTAATAAAATGGACACTAAATAGGGTGACTTAAGGGGTTTTACTTAGTGTAGGTAGTGGTATGGAACTCTACCTGTAAATTGCACTAGTTGTTCTTGAGAGAAGTCCTAGAAGGTTGTTCTTGTGTTCTTATGAAGTAATGGTTATGAATATGTTTAATCTACATGTTAATGATCATATATGATGTTAATTTCATGTATGAACATGTTATTGGTCTAAATTGTTAAATATGATGATTACTACTAGTGATACATGTTATTGGTCGAAATTGTTAAATATAGAGTAGTCAAGTTTAATTTTCTTTATGAACCTGTTTTTGGGTGGAAGGGGGAAACTTATATTACTAGAGGTCGTATAATTTCTTGTCTAAAGGCTTGTAAGATGATCTCTAAAGGGTTCTTATACCATATTGTAAGAGTCAATGATATAGACCTCGAAACACCTTACATTGAGTAACTCCCCGTCGTGAGGGAATTTTCGGTGGTCTTTCCTAATGATTTTCCTGGAATTCCTCTCGAATGGGAAATTAATTTTGGTATTGATTTTCTATCGGATACAAATCCCTTTTTAATTTCTCCTTGTTGGATGGCTCAGACCAAATCGAAACAACTGAAGGCTCAACAAAAGGATTTACTAGAAAAATGGTTCATTAAACCTAATATTTCCCCATGCGGTGCTCTTGTTCTATTTTTGAAGAAGAAGGATAAGTAACCTAGGATGTGTATTGACTAAGGAAAACTCAATAAAGTTACCGTTAAGAATATGTATCCTCTCCCTCGAATTAACGACTTGTTTAATCAACTCTAAGGGGAAGCTACTTTTCCAAAATGGACATGAGGTCGGGATATCACAAACTTAGGGTGAGAGATGAAGATATTACCCAAACGGCCTTTTGAACAAGACATGGTCACTATGAGTTTAGAGTTATGTATTTTGGGTTGACTAATGCTCCGGCGGTATTTATAGATCTAATGAATAGGGTGTTCCAGAATTTCCTAGATGACTTTGTGATTTCTTCATAGGTGACATCTTGGTATATTCGAAGAATAAGGGTGAGCATATGGACCATTTGAGAGTGGTGTTACAAGTGTTAAAGGAACACCAACTATTTCCAAGTACAACAAATGTGAGTTTTTGTTTAGATCGGTGGCGTTTCTTTGTCATGTCATCTCTAGTGAGTGCGTAGTATTTGATCCAAACAAAACCAGGACGGATAGAAATTGGCCTAGACCTTTGGATTCAACCGATAAAAGAAGTTTTTGGGGTCTATCCGTGAACTATTTTGCGTCCATTGCATCTTCCTTGACTACATTGACTCAAAAGAATGTGAAATTTGAGTTGTCAAAGGCTTGTGAAAGAAGCTTCCAAATTTTGAAAGATAGTCTTACCACCACTCCACTGTTGACTTAACCGGATGGTACAAAGGGTTTTGCGGTATATTATGATGCATCCCAAGTGGGATTAGGTTGTGTCTATATGAAACATGGGAAGGACATAGTGTATGCCTCTAGCAACTCAAGGTTCATGAGAAGAACTACCCAAGTCATGATATTGAGTTAGCAGCCGTGGTGTTTGACTTGAAAATATGGAGGCATTTCATATATGTTGTTCATGTTCATGTGTATACCGACCAGAAGAGTCTTCAATATGTGTTTACTCAAAGGGAGTTAAATCTCTGACAATGAAGGTGTTTGGAATTGTTGAAAGATTACAACATGAGTGTTCTCAACCACCCCCGACAAGGCCAATGTGGTCCCAGATGCTTTAAGTCTTATTACCATGGGTAGTAGGTCTTATATGAAAGAAGACAAGAAAGACTTAGTGAATGATGTTCATAGTTTGGCTTGTTTGGGTGGTAGAGTGGAATATTATCCTAATGGTGGTTTTATAGTACATCGTAAATCCGAATCGTCCTTGGTGATTTAGGTGAAGTCTAAGCAACACCCTGATCCATCATTGATTGAGTTAAAGGAATCGGTTCTTGGCAAGCTTGATTAGTCATTCTCCTTAAGAGGGAAGGTGTTTTGAGGTAGAAATATTGGTTGTGTGCCAAATTTGGATAAATTTGAGAAACCGGATCCTAGAGAAAGCTCTTTGTTCCCGTTATTTGATTCATTCGGGTTCTACTAAGAGTTATCATAACCTTATAGAAGTATTTTAGTGGGGTGGCCTTAAAAGGGACAGAGCAGAATTTATTGCAATGTATCCAAATATCCAATAAGTGAAAGTCGAGTGGCTTACTCCATGAAATACATGTTTTAACTTGGTAGTGGGAAGACATTAATATGGGCTTCGTAGTGGGTTTGCCTCGGACACAAAAGCAAAATGACTGTATATGGGTGGTTGTGGAGAGGTTGAAATTTTTTTCTGATTTTATCCTCGTTAAGTCTACTTATTCGGCGTAAGAGTATGCAAGGATTTATGTCAACGAGATTGTGAGTCTTCATGAGATCCCTTGATCCATCATTTCACATAGAGGTGCTCAATTTACTTGTTAATATTGGAGGTCGTTCCAAAATGGTTGGGTACTCAAGTGAAGTTAAGCACCACTTTTCATCCCCAAATGGATGGTCAAGCGTAGCATAATATTCAAACCCTTGAGATTATGCTTAGTCATGTGTTATAGATTTCAAAGAAAGTTGGGATGAAAAAATGACTTTAGTTGAGTTCTCTTCTAACAATAGTTAGCATTTGAATATATGCATGACTCCTTTTGAGGATTTGTATGGTAGGAGATGTAGATCTCTGTTTAGGTGGTTTAAAGTTTTGGAGTCTTCACTCTTTGGTCCTGAATTAAATCTTTAAAACTTTAGAGAAAGTTCATATGATAAGGAACCAATTGAAAACACCCTATAACCAACAAAAGTCTTATGCCAATAATAGGAGAAGAGACTTAGAATTTGAAGAAGATGTATTTGAAATACGCCCATGAAAGTGGTGATGAGGTTTGGAAAGAAAGGGAAACTTAGTCTTCTCTATGTGGGTCCCTATGAAAATTTTGCAAAGGGTTGGAAAATTTGAATACGAGTTGAGATTACCTACTGAGCTAGCTTCGATTCACCTGGTATTCCATGTCTCCATGTTTAAGAATTTCATTGTTGACCTCGAGTACATTCTTTATATTGAAGGTCTAGGTATTGATGAGAACCTCTCCTATTAAGAGATTCTGGTGGAAATCCTTGATCGGCAAGTGATGATGTTGAGGAAGAAGAGGTGGCCTCAGTAAAAATGTTCTGGAGGAACCACCTAGTTGAGAGAGGAACATGAGAGTCCGAGGGCGGTATGAAGTCCAGTCATCCTCATATCTTTTCTAAACCACGTTATATAGTGTCTTGTTCAAGGTTGTGAAACGTGCCACAATTATGGATGCGAGGCTATGTGATGACTAGAACACTTTTCTTTTCTTAATAATTTTTGGTTGTGCCTTTAGAGTTGTCAACACTATGTGTCTTTTAGCATCTAATACTTTTTTTATGATATAGGATAATAAACACAAGAAGGACAACCACTAGGAGAGTAGGAGATCAGGTTTCGAATGCGGGAGCTAATCTCAAGGCAATCAAGTTCCTCCTCAAGTGAAAGCTGCTGCAAACGAACAAATTTTGGACAATACTCCGGCAACGATGAATGGTGAGGTGAGGGAATCCCTGATTCAAATGGTCCAGGCAATCACCACCCAAGCTCAGGCCATTATGTCTCAAGATAACATGAAGGTTATTCATCGAGATAACCAATATGCTAGTACTATGGCTAGCTGTCTGAGAGATTTTACGAGGATGAACCCTCCTATGTTATTTGGATCAAAAGTTGAAGAAGACCCCCAAGACTTCCTTGATCAGGTCTACAAGATCTTGGTTGCTCTTTTGGTGAGTAATACTGACAAGGCTGAGCTTGATTCCTATAAACTCAAGGACGTGGCTCAGACATGGTTCAATTAGTGGAGGGATAGTAGGTCTTTAGGTGGTAGTCCCGTGACCTGGGAGATCTTCAAAAAGGCACTTCTTGATAGATTTTTTCTTAGGGAGTAAAAGGAAGCTAAGGTATAAGAGTTTATAAACCTTCTTCAAAGAGGTATTAGTGTCAAGGAATACTCTTTGATATTCATTAAGTTGTCCAAATATGCTTCGTATTTGGTTTCAAATTATAGTGATGAGATGAGCTATTTTGTAATGGACGTGTCGGAAGAGCTTGAAGAACAATTTCATACATCGATGATTCATGACAATATGGATCTTCCTAGGTTGATGGTTCATGCTCAACAGGTTGAGGATAATCGTCTAAGGAATAAGAATAGGGAAGCTAAGAAGACAAGGTATTTTGAAAATAGTTCACCTAAGAGTAGGCTCGATGTACAAGAAAAGCCTAAGTTCAAGAAGACGCTTTCAAATCATGTTTTTTCTAATTTCTCCAAGAATTACAATGATAGAGGTTCTAATAATAAACTTCAAAAGGGAAGGAATATTGATCCACCAAAAGAGAGACCAACTTGTGCTAAGTTTGGTAAGAAACATGCGGGTGAATCTCTTATTGGGACTAATAGTTGCTATGGTTGTTGCAAGGGTGGCCATATGGTGAAAGACTGTCCTAATGTGTGAAGCCAAGGCAAGGGGAATGTCCAAGCTTAACCAAGCGGTGCAAGTTTTGAAGCTCGAAAAAGAATTGTTTCTATGCACTCAATAATAAGGGTGAACAAGAAAGCTCTCGCGACGTTGTGACAGGTAGTTACAAGTTTTCCCTTTCATTGTTTATGCATTGCTTGATGCAGGTGCTACTCTTTATTTTTTTACGCCTTTGGTATTTAGGAAGTTTGATGTATTTCCTGATGTTTTGGTTGAACACTTTTCAATTTGTACCCCTATGGTGACTTTGTGGTTGCAAAAAGAGTCTATAGGAAATTTCCTGTAATGCTGCTCAATAGAGTTACTCTTGGTGATTTTGTAGAACTTGACATATTTGATTTTGATATTATCTTGGGTATGGATTGAGTTCATGCATGCTTTGCTTCCATAGATTGTAGAACAAGGGTAGTGAAGTTTTAAATCATTAATGAACCCATTTTAGAATGGAATAGGGAAATTCTATGCAAAGGGGTAAGCTTATTTGTTGTTTGAAGGCTTGTATGATGATAACCAAGGGTTGTCTATACCAAGCTATAAGGGTTAAGGAACGAGAATGTGAAACTACTTCCATTGAGTAAGTTCGTATAGTGAGAGAATTCAACAGAAGTATTTCCTAATGACCTTAATGGAATTCCTCCCGAACGGGAAATTGACTTTGGCATTGATTTCTAACTGGATACGAATTCCATTAAATTCCTCCATATAGGATGTCTCTGGTTGAATTGAAAGAGTTGAAAGCTCCAACTCAAAGATTTACTAGAGAAAGGCTTTAGTCAGCCTAATATTTCTCCATGGGGTGCTCCAGTTTTGTTTGATAAGAAGAAGGATAGATCTCTTAGAATGTGAATTGATTATCGCCAAATTAATAAGGTCACCATAAAGAACAAGTATCATGTCCCTCGGATTAATGATCTATTTGATCAACTCGAAGGTGCTAACTACTTTTATAAGATTGACTTAAGGTCGGGATACCACAAACTTAGGGTGAGAGGTAAACATGTTCACAAAATAGATTTTCTAACTAAATATGATCACTATGAATTTCTAGTTATGTCTTTTGGGTTAACAAATGCCGCAACGGCATTTATGGACCTAATGAATAGAGTTTTCCGAGATTAACTTGACTCATTTGTGATTGTGTTCATTGATGTATTTTGATATACTCGAAGAATGAAAATAAGAATTAGAGTCACTTGATTTTGGCCTTGCAAGTTATCAAAGAACACCAATTCTATGCCAAATTTAGTAAGTGTAAATTTCAATTGAGTTTAGTTGCTTTTCATGGAAATATTATATCTGGTGATGATGTAATGGTTGATCCCAAAAAGACATATGCGGTCAGAAATTGGCCTAGACCATTGATTCTGACTGACATAAGTATTTTGTGGGGTCTAGACAAGTATTATAGAATGTTTATTGATGCATTTTCGTCCATTGCTTCTCCTTTGAAATTTATGACCCAAAAGAAGATGAAGTTTGAGTTGTCGGAAGCTTGTGAAAAAGGTTTTCAAGAATTTAAATATAAGCTTACCTCTGCTCTGGTGTTGACCTTACTAGAGGGAAATGAAGAATTTGTAGTGTATTGTGATGCTTCTCAAGTTGGCTTGGGATGTGTTTTTATGCATCATTTTAAGGTTATGGCTTATCATTCTAGGTACTTAAAGTTCATGAGAAGAGTTATCCAACTCATGATCATGGATTAGATGTTGCAGTTTTTGCCTTGAAATTATGGTCACATTATTTGTATGGTGTGCATGTTGATGTGTTTACTAAATATAAAAGTTTTCAATATATCTTAATACAAAAGGAGTTAAATCTACGACAGAGAAAATGCTTAAAATTTTTAAAGGATTACGACATGAGTTTCCTTTGCCACTCTGGCAAGGCAAATGTGGTTGTTGATGCTTTAAGTCGTACGACCATGGGTAGTGTGTCTGATGTGGAAGAAGAGAAGAAAGAACTTGTGAAATATGTTCATAGGTCAACTTGATTAGGGGTTTGGTTAGAACATTCTCCAACTTGTTTTATCATGGTCCATCATAATTCTGACTCATCAATAGTGGCGGAGGTGAAATCTAAGAAGCATCTTCATCCACTATTGATGGAGTTGAAGGAATCAGTGTTTGGTAAGATCAATGAGTCATTCTCCCAAGGGGGGATGGTGTTCTTAGGTACCAAGAGAGATTATGTGTAGCCGATGTTTAGGATTTGATAAATCAAAATTGTTATCGTTATTCCATACATCCGGGTGCCACCAAAATGTATCACGACTATAGAGAGGTCTATTGATAGGATTGTTTAAAAGAGACATAGAAGAGTTTATTTCTAAATGTCCAAATTTACAATAGGTTAAAGTTGAGCAACTTAAACCGGCTTAACCCAAATTATGGATGTTCCTAGTTTGTAATTAGAATCCATCAATATGAACTTCGTAGTTGGGTTATCTCGAACTCGGACGCAAAATGATTCAATATGGGTTATACTGGATAGGTTGACAAATTTGCCCATTTTATTCCTATTAAGTCTACATACATTGTTTAAGAATACTGCAAAGATCTATATTAATGACATTGTAAGTCTTTATGCAGATCCCTTGTCCATCATTTCAAATATATGTGCCCAATTCACTCCTAAGTTTTGGAAGGCTTTTCAAAAGGGTTTAAGAACTCAAGTGAATGTCAGCATCGAATTTCATCCTCAGAAGAATGTTCATTCGAACGTACCATTCAAACCCTTGAAGACATGTTAAGATCCAGTGTTATGGACTTTAAAGGAAGTTGGGATGATCATCTACCATTGACTGAGTTCTCTTACAACAATAACTATCATTCAAGCATCTCCATGGAACCTTTTAAAGCTCTTTATAGTAGAATATGTAGGTCTCCAGTTGGATGGTTTGAGGTTTGTGAGTCCTCACTCCTTGGCCCTGAGATTATCTATGAGTCTATATATAAAGTTCAAATCATAAGAGAGAGATTGAAGAAAGCCTATAGTCGGCAAAAGTCTTATACCGAAAATAGAAGAAGAGACCTTGAGTTTGAAATAGGTGATCATGTCTACTTGGAGATTTCACCTATAAAAGGGGTGATGAGATTTGGTAAGAAGGAGAAGGTTGCCTATGAGTTTAAACTACGTAGTGAGCTAGCTTCAGTTCATCTGGTGTTTCATGTTTCTATGCCCAAGAAATGCATAGGCTACCTGGTATCCATTCTTCCTATTGAAGGTTTAGGGGTGGATGAGAACCTCTAATATGAAGAGGTTCTGGTTAAGAGCCTATATTGAAAAGTCAACAGTTAAGAAACAAAAAGGTTGCCTATTAAAAAGTTCTATAGTGGAACAATCTTCTTGAGGGTGCAACATGGGAGGCCAAAGCCGACATGAGGTCCCGCTACCCTCATCTATTTACTTCTTAAGGTTATTCATCAGATAAATAATGAAATTAATGAATGATCATGAAATTGACTTTCTACTAAAGATGTGCATGTTTTTTAAAACGTTTAACAAACTTGAGTTTTTAAAAAGGCTTTCATGATCTATCCGTGCACTTATATGAAATACGCATGCATGTGTCTTCTTGATATTTTGTTGTATTGTTGTTGTCTTGCGAAGAATGATAGCATGGTATACATCATATGGAAACTCTTGATGTATTTTGAGCTCATGGTTATGTAGAGAAGAAAATTCCTCACTATGAGTTATGAAATGTTAGGCTCTCTTATGTGTGCATCATGAATCGAGTGATATGTGTAAATTATGGTATATGTTGAAAGGAGTTGTGAAGTAATCCTATAATATGTTACTCATAATGATATTATGTTGTTTTTGGCTGGGATGCTATTATTGAGTCGATTCCTACCCTCCAAAACATTTTAATGTCATTCAGGGACGAATATTCCTAAGGGGGGATAATGTAACACTCCGGAAAAGCATGACTTAGACTGGATGTTAATCTATTGAATAATGTTTAGAATTATATTTACAGACCTATATTAATGTAATAAGTTCATTTGGAAAATATTAGTGCCAAAACGACATAGAAGGACCTTCACGTCCAAAAACTAGCTAATTTGAACTAGTTGATGTCCCTATGTTTGGTTAAGGGTTTGAGGTGTAAAATGGAGTACAAAACATTTAAAGAGACCTTGTATCGGTAGTATGTACATAAAGGGTAAAAATATCCGGCAACGACGCCCCAAGGACCACCCGAAGGGTCCTTGGGGAGGACCCAAACTTTGGTGAGCAGGTTGCCTAGCAGCCTGCGAATAGGCAGAATAGGAGGAACAACTGCGCGAAGCGCGGTCATCGCGAGGTGTACTGCCTGAAGATGTGATAGGAATACTAGCGATGCGAGGCTAACACGCACCTCAATGCCTCAACCCAAAATTTCAGAAAAAAGATCGGATTTGGCCCCACGACGTGCAGCCACTTCCTAGAATCGGTAAAATCGTATTTTTGGCAATTTAACTTCATGAAAAGAAAAATTTAATTTGAGGGTCTATTGGGTATTTTATAGAACTACTATATATGGATTCTAGGTCAGTTATAGACCACTTTTTACACGTTCAAATCAGATCAAACAAGTTTTCTCTCATCTCTCACAAGAATGCTCTCTTTCCAAACTCCATTAAAGAACAAGAATAGATTAAGGAAGAAGACGAAGGCTTTATGTTTCCAATGAAATTTCATGGATTATTCATCTAGTAGGTATGGGTTTTTAACTATTGGGATTCCTATCCACAGAGGTCCTGTCAAAGATGATTTTGAAGGATTCAAACATTTAGGTTTTTACTATACAAAATGATATTTCTTCGTATCTTTAGATTTATGACTTTCGATGAAAAATAATAGTTTTCTATGGTTTGTTTCACACGAATTATTGATTATTTGATTAATGATGTTTGAATTTTGTGTTGCATGATCGTTCTCTAATTGATGGTTTCAAGTGGGTTGTGTTTACTACTTCATAATGTGTAAACGTTAGGGTTGGAACTTATACTTGAAAGAACACTTTAATGACCCTTCCCTTATCCTACATTGTGAATTCATCTTGTATATTAATCAAAGAGTTGATATTGACTATGGTATTGAGTATTTCACTATGTTATTGTTATGATTATTTAAAATTGAACGTAAGTTCTTGAATAAGGTACATGAAAAAAGAGCTAATTCTGCTAAAGTATTGATAACTCTATAATTTTTATGTTAGTCTATGAATAATGAAAATATTCTAATGAAGTATGCAAGATGTATCTATGAATATATGTTGGTCTATGAAAAAGCTAAATGTGAGATCATGATAAGAACACGAAAATGTAAGTTTATGATATTCTCTTGAATGCTATACACAAGGTGATTATGTTATTCTAATATTACATATGAAGGGTTATTATGAAAGGAAATTACAATTTAAATCTAAAGTGCTCATGATCGTGTTTATAAAATGATTTAATATCCTATGACCTATGAAAAGTGTATGATAAAAGACAACTTAAAGGTTATTCAAGAAAGGAACTTAAGCTAAGCAACGATGGACTAGATATAAGAGGGGTCCCTTTCCTAGTTGGAAGGTAGGTTGACAAAGACTCTTATGTGATAGAGGTTGCCATGTAATTTTGATCTATGAGTGTATAATACATCTCCTAGTTCTTGAACTTTGTTGCCACCTCGTATACTAGCTAGTGGATCCACCTAGAAAGCTATGTCATGTTTGGTTTTACTTTGGCCGGTAGACCACCTTCTTTCAGTGTGGGATTTTATGACACCTGATTCCATGTTTAGCTCACATGATTTATGTCGATTAAGGAAAATGTTCCCTACATTTACAATTAAAGACAACTAAATGGACGTTCAGTAGGGTGACTTGAAGGGAAGTCCTAGGATATGGTTCTTATGTAATATGATAATATGAAAGTTATAATGATTATGGTACGCGGTGTTTCTCTAATATGAAGTTTGTTACGTTAATGAACATGTTATTGGTGTGTATTTCTTTATGAGGTGATGACTTCTTATGTTACAATTATATGAAGCAGAGCTTTACATATGGTCTCCTATCTTATCTACTTGGTTATGTAGGGCTGTGGGTCTTCACATGACCATTGCACTTGTAGGATGGGATGGGATTATTGGTTAATTGTTTTGTATGTTATGTGTATATGATATTTTGAATATGAATCGTTATCATGACTCTATGATAATATGTCTTTGATTATTATCATGCTTTATGTTGATGGAATCCTTAGCTTGTACATGTCCTATGGTATGTGCGCTGAAGACATTATATGACTTATCATTCTTTCCAAATAAATGATAAATGATCCTTTGCAGGAACGTCCTTAAATGTTATGTGCATATACCTATACTTAGTACATGTGGTGTATTAAACCCACTACTTCATATTACTACAAACGTAGGGTTCGGCCATTAAAGATTAATAATGTCGATTGAAGAAGCTTGGAACTCTTTCTCCAAGTGTTGGTAGGTTCCCATGTTCGGGGATGATATCTTTTCATATTCTATATTACCAAGACTTTTGGTAAATTTCAAGAATACTCGTATTTACTTTATGTTCTTTGGATTCTTTTTTATTTCGGCCTATATTGCATAATGACTATTTATTGTCTAAGTCCTGATTTATTGGCTAAGTCTAGATTTGCACTCTGCAAATGGTTTTATACAAGTGAGACAAAGTTTTAGAATCGTATGCTATTATGAATGTTAAGTATGAAGTCCAACTACACTTCACATAAGTATGTAAAAGTTTTTGATATTCTACAAATTTTAACTAATGACATGGTAAGACGAAAGCTAAGAGGCTTGTCTGAGTCCTATGAGAGAAAAATGATGCCGGTCCTATCTGGGTGTACTCGCTGAGTTTGACAGAAGAATCCATACCTCAATGAAGACTTTATCCACAACTTTGAGTAAAAAATTTGGGAACTTGCTCTTTTTCTTAAAGATTCCAATGCTCTTCCACTGATTGACCCTAATTCAATATATATACATCTCCTAAATTACCCAAAAGGTCCCTCACTTAATTGGATATTTTTGTGAAGTCGAATTTACTTAAAAATGATGTGATCAAATTATTTACATGTCTCCGCAACGCGGAGGCACATGCATATCTTTTTTTTGGAATCCAACATGAGGATGTGACCTTCGTGAAGTCCCCATGATTAACTTTTTTCCTAGACAGTGTTGGATGCATGACGTTCCACCAACCTCAAAAATAGGTTGTTCTGTAGGCTGCTTTGGTGGCCTTCTTGGCAACGCTTGGGTCCGCCTCAACGACCCTTTGGGTGGTCCTTGGAAAGTCGTGACTGCACATTTTGACCCTATATATATTATTTTTCCTATTTAAAGTATTTTTACAAGTCTTAGACTTCATACGAAACTAAAAAACCTTCACAACACCTAAGGACGTTTACTAGTTCAATTTCGCTAGTTTCCGAACATCATGTCCGTCCTTTGACATTTAGGCTCTAATACTTCTACATCAAGTTTATTACATTAATATAGGTTTTAAAACACCATTTTTATAATTATATAATAGGTTAGGCTATAATCTAAGTCATAGAACTTCCGGGGTGTTATAATATCCCCCCCTAGGAACATTCGTCCCCGAATGACACCTTAAACTTTTTATATGAAAGAAATTACTCAAATACTACCAGCCCAACAACAAAAAAATCATCATCACTCACAGCTCACGGGAGGAATTATCAACTTTATTCAACACATAATCCTGTCATTACACATAGAAACTCAATTCACAATTCACCACATATAAGAGCTCACCATTTCATATCACGTAATGATGAACTACCTTCTCAATTTCAGTATGAGCTCAAAATGAATATCAAAGAGTTAACATGTAATTCTTCTCAACACACATCAACATTCTCACTTGAATTATTATAAAGGCAACATAGCACATATTACACAGAAGTACAAGTTAACGATGAGAACATATTTCAAAAAAACATAATTTAAGCATGAACATTTACAAAGTTATGAAAATACTAGAAAAAAAAGACAAGGTATGTGCAACATTATCACAATTTTTTTTAAGAGGAACTACTAAGCTCAACTTTGAATAGGAGTAATAGGAAAGAGATGAGGTTAGTGGGACTTCATTTCGGCCTCGGCCTCCTATGTTGCGCCCTCTACTAATTTGTTTCTTGATCGAGCTTTTACGGAGGCAATCTCGTTGTTCCTCAATATCTTGACTTGATTATCTAAGATCTCGACTGGAACCTCTTCATAAAAATTCTATCGGGAGAATAGACACTTGGTCGCCTATACATTTAATAAGCATATAGATATGAAATATTGGGTGAACCGGGGCTAATAAACTTTGTAATTTCAACTTATAAGCAACTTTCTCTTCCATCATTAAAATCTCATAAGGGCCTACATACCGGGGACTAATTTTCCCCATTTTACCAGACCTCATCACCCTTTTGATGTGTGAAATATTTAAGTCGACCCAATCATCTATTTCAAACTCAAGGTCTCTCTTTCTATTGTCGGCATATGATTTTTTCTTACTATAGGTTGTTTTCCAATATCCTTTATCATTCGAAAATTTTCCATGGACTCATAGACTATCTCTGGGACAAAGGAATTTAAACTCACCAACTCCAAACCACACAATCAGAGACCAAAACCTCTACCATAGAGTGCTTCAAATGGTTCCATAGAGATACTGGAATGGTAGATATTGTACAAAGAGAACTCTATCAAAGATTGATAGTAATCCCAATTACCCTTGAAGTCAATGGCACACGCTCTCAAAATTTTTTCTAGAGTTTGGATTGTGCGTTGCACTTGGATATCCGTTTGAGGGTGAAAAAGCAGTAATAAGTTTCCCTTCAGCACCTAGCCCCATTTTGAAAGACCTCCAATAATGAGAAGTGAATTGGGCACCTCTATACGTGATGATGGACAAAGAAATCCCATGCAAACTCACAAACTCATTAAAATAGAACCTAGAATATTTGTCCACTAAATAAGTAGTTTTGACGAGGAGAAAATGGGCAGATTTTGTCAACCTGTCCAAAATAACACATATGAAATCATTTTGATTACGTGTTTGAGGCAAACCCACTATGAAATCAATGTTGACATCTAACACTTCTAAGTAGGAATAACTATCTCTTGAGTTAACCCTCCCGTTCTTTGATGCTCGGTCTTGACTTGTTGACAATTATGACATTTGGCCACTATTTTTTACTATATCTTTCTTCAACCCATTTCACTAATAGACCTCTTGTAGATCATGATACATTTTGGTGACACTTGGATGAATGGAATATCGGGAACTATGAGCCTCATCAAAAAGAAATTCCATAGTTCATCAATATACGGTACACAGAACTTACATTGTTACATATGTACCCCATCCTCCCCTGGGAAAATCTTCATTGAACCTACTAAGGGGTGATTTATTCAAATACATCAATAGAGTTTTAAGGTGTTTCTTAGATTTCAGCTCCACCACTAAATATGATTTGGAGTAATGATAAATCATAGAACCTCCTTTTGGAGAATCTTCAAACATAACACCCAACCGAGCCAATCTATGTACTTATTTCACAAACTCTTTCTTACCATTTGGAACATATGCTACACTACCCATGGACATTCGACTCAAAGCGTCCACAACTACATTTGCCTTGCGGGGGATGGTAAAGAATACTCAAGTCGTAGTCCTTTAAAAGTTCCAACCACCTTCTTTGTCGGAAATTCAACTCCTTTTGAGTGAACATATATTGAGGATGTTGTGGTAGATAAACACATCCGTGTACATATATATAATGACCCCATATTTTCAAAGAAAATAGTACTTCCACTAGTTCAATATCATGATTTGGATAGTTCTTCTCATGCACCTTGAGTTGTGTAGAGGCATATGCTATCACCTTACCATGTTTCATAAGGACACAAGCCGAACATACTCGAGAAGCATCACAATACACTACATACCCTTTGGTACCCTCCGGTAAGGTCAACGCCAGAGCAGAGTTAAGCTTATATTTCAACTCTTTAGAGCCGCTTTCACAAACCTTCGACCATTCAAACTTAACTCTATTATGGGTTAAGGTTGTAAAAGGAGAAGCAATGGATGCAAACCCATCAATAAATATCCTATAATCCCCAACTAAACCCAACAAACCTCAAATATTGGTTGGAGTCAACGGTCTGGAACAATTCTTTACCAACTCTTTTTCTTCGTATCGACCTCTATACCCTCACTTGAAAAGACCAAGAAAAGCAACCGATCTAAGTAAAATTAAACACTTACTCTATTTAGAAAAGAATTGATGTTACTTAAGGACTTGGAAAAGTATCGTCAAATTACTCACCTGTTCATCCTCACTCTTATAATACACCAAAATATCATCAATGGAGACAATCACAAACAAATCGACATAATTCTGAAACACCATAGTCATAAGGTCATTAAAATTTGTCGGGGCATAAGTTAGACAAAAAGACATGACTAGGAACTCATAATAACCATACCTAGTTAACAAATCCATTTTAGGTATGTCAACACCTCTCACCCTAAGTTGATTATACCCCAACCTCAAATCAATCTTCGAAAAGCTACTCGCACATTGGAGTTGATCAAATAAATCATCAATCCTAGGAAGAGGATACTCATTCTTTATAGTGACCCAATTGTTGTAGCTGATGAAAATTTAAAGATATCCATCTTTATTGGTCAGAAATAAGACTGGAACGTCCATGAGGAAATTCTTGGTTGTATAAAAAACTTATCTAGCAAATCCTTTAGTTGAGCCTTTAATTCTTTAAACTCGGCCGAACACATTCGATATGGAGGAATTGTTATGGGTTTCTTATCCTTAAACAAATCTATACAAAAATCTATTTCCCTTTCGGGAGGAATTCTAGGAAAATCATCAAGAAAGACTTGCGAAAATTCCTTCACTACGGGTACCGACTATAAAGGAGGATCTTCGGACACAAGATCCTTGCACTCACAATATTGTAGAGATATCCCTTAGAAATCATCTTACAAGGTTTTTTATACGAAAGGACACAATTGATAGAAAAAAATATGTCACCAATCCATCCACAATATGACATCAAAGTCTAACATATAAAATTCTACCAAATCGACCAATCTAACTCGATTGGACAATAATATGGGACAACTCCTAGACTCTTATAGCAACAATGGAGTCACCCAATTGGCTAAAAACCGAAAAAAGTTCAACAATGATATCAAGTAATATATCAAACTTCGTGTTCACGAATGGTGTTACGAAAGATAAACTGGCACCAGGATCTAATAAAGCATAGACATTAATGGAAAGTTCTTGTAATATGTCGTTGACAACATCGGGAGAATATTCTTGATCACCCCTATAGCGGAGAGCACAAAAGAGGTTCTTCTTAGGAGCATTAGGTGTAGGACAACTTTCTTGTGCTGGGTTAGTGTCCTTTCCACAACCAAAGTAATTATCCGTTAAAACTAGACAATCACACATGTGTTTCTTACAACATTTGGTATAAGTAGGTTTTGTCTAATGGTGAATCACAACCCCTTACCCTTTAGGACTTAGGGTTGGACCCTATCATTATGAGACATGGGGAAATCAGAAGGAACTTGTTTCGAGAACCTCTTCTTAAACATGGGGTTGTATTGAATTTCCAACATACCCTTAGAACTACCTCCATCATAGGGCATGTCCCTCATACATATTCTTCGTCTATAAACTACTCTCCTCAACTTGTTGAGCATGCACCATCAAACGAATAATGTCCATGTTGTCATGAAGCATCGCCGAATGACATTGTTCCACATGATCATCGGACACACCCGTTAAAAATGGCTCATTATATCTCTAGGACTGGACAACAGAGACGAGGCATATCTACACAACCTAGTTAATTTCAAAGAGTATTCCGGTATGGAACCTGCTCTTAAATCCCTATTGTCCTTCCATTGAGTGTACCTAGTTTGAGCCACGTCCTTTAATTAATAAGCGGCTAGCTAGGCCTTCTCAATTTAACGCACCCCCATAGCATACAAAATCTTATAGAACTTATATGGAAAGTCTTGGGTGTATTCATTCACCTAATACCGAAAGAAGATTGGAGGGTGTATCCTAGTGAAGACCCTCATGAAAGAAGCCATGGTACTAACATTTTGATTTGGACGGGGTAAAAAATCCTTGTTTTCTTGCGCCGCCGTAGTTTGAGTTTGAGTATCTAGGACTTGAGATTGAGTAGTCATGTCATGAGTCAAATTGATGAAAGTCATCCTTATCTCTTCAACTGTCATAGAAGGAAGATTGATGGAGCTTGGTCACCTAGTGGACCTTGTTCTTGAGAAGGAGCTTGGTTGCCTTGGGGAGGAACTCCCACATTAGCAATCTCCTCTTCAACTTTTCTTGTGTCTGCCCTTCTAGTAATCATAGCCTATAACCATAAGATAAAGATTGGAAGAAATGGACACATAGAGTTATGAATCTTGAAGCACGACTTTAAGAATGCCAAAGATGTGATAGTTCCTAAGCATCACATGGCCACTCATACATAAGTGTGGCGCGCTACATAATCATGAACAACACTCTACGTAGATGTGGTTTTTTGACACATCATACCTTAGATTTTTCCACCACATAATCTGATACCAAATTATTTCATGACCAGGGAGCACCCCTTATATGTAACTGGTGTCCTCGTTCTCAAAGAGGTCTTAGCCTAACCTTTAGTGTAACACTTTGAAAGTCTAAGAGAGGTGTTGGAGAGCCTAACATAAGTGTCAAAAGGTTTAGACTCTTTTTAAGGTCTATTTTTATTAATATAATTCATTAAGGAGGTTTACAAATCAAAATATCAAAGAACGTCCATGACGTCCGGAAACTAGTTCAATGAGGTAGTAGCGTGCCTTAGCCTATTTGACTAGCTTTTCGGAGTCAGAAGTTGATGAATTTTTGTGGAAGGGTTCCTAAAACGTATTAGAGTTATTTCATAGTCAAAAATCTTGGGCACGACTCCCCAATGACAACCAAGGGCCCTGTTGGAGGACACTTGTAACAGTGAGTAGAAGCTTTCAATAGACACTGTCACCAACGAATGCCACAGACGGTTCGTGGTCAAATCAACATGAAGTCGATTGCCTCCATCGTGGACACTTAGAATATTTTTCGAAGGGCCTGTTTTTAAAAGGGTGTGAACTCATAGAAGAGTGTGCAGCACAGAGGGAACATTGCTTATCGATGGACACACAATCCATTG
Source organism: Solanum pennellii (assembly GCF_001406875.1). Taxonomy (NCBI): domain Eukaryota; kingdom Viridiplantae; phylum Streptophyta; class Magnoliopsida; order Solanales; family Solanaceae; genus Solanum; species Solanum pennellii. The sequence goes on along the minus strand of NC_028640.1, from coordinate 42,289,353 downwards.
AGTGTGGTCTCGTCTTTGGAGCCATTGTTTTGCTACATGTTATTATTTAGTACATTATTAGTTTGATTAGTTCGGAGTTTAATTAGGGGTTAGGTGGGGTCTTATTAAGTTAATTAAAACTATGTAGAGAACCTAAACTAATTAGACTATCCTAACCTCTCCTAAATTCCCAAAACCCAGACTCTCTTCCTTCTCTCTGCTTTCTCTTTCAAGTTGATGAAATCTATTGAAGTCAAGGTCAAGATGGGTTAAAGGGATAAATCACAAATGTTTCTTCATCAATATTCATCAAACAAAAAGGTATGGGATTCCTTTCACCTTTTGGCCTTCTTTCCTCAAACGGGTCCATTAAATTTATTTCAAAAGTATGAAATTCAAGTGGGTCTTATCCAATCTCGAAATTGATGTTGAACAATGCTCTATTAATGATTTACTATGGGTACTATAAATAGATTAACATGTATTATAATTCAATTACGTTATTTCTTGATGGATTGGTCTAGTTTATAGAAGATAACCTATTCCCCTTAACCCTAGGTTGGGATCTTTATATGAATTGTGTAATGTTGGTTCAATTGAATTGGTTATTGGTTGAATTAATACTATATGATGTTATTGTATCAATTATGAATAGAGTAGTATTAATTAAAGTCCTATCAGGCTAGTTCTTGAGTAATTGTTCTACATTATTACCTTTACCTAAGTCTCTTATGTTAAGCTATGAACTAGTGATGAATTATGATGTAGTGGTTCTATTGGCTTTTTTTATCAAGATTGGTTTTTTTATTGATTATATTATACCCTTATTGGGTTGATTTAAGGTTTGATGTTAATACCTTGATGGTGGATGATGAAAGTGAGATGGTAAGCCTTCTAATCCCTATTTTTTACTTCAATTGTTGTTACTTGAGATTGAGTGATTATGTTGCATTGAAGTATATCTTGTATTAGGATTCATAGGGTTTGTACGATGTTGAATTCAAATGTATTGACTATACTTTCTAAGGCGTTGTCTAAGATGTAAATTTTATTAGGATGGTGGTACTTGCCAATCTGCCTTATCATGATGTGATTATGTAAATGTGTTAACCTTACTTATATGAATTGTTATGAAAGGACTATACTCATGCAATTCTTATTGAGCTATAATGATGATGATTATAAAAGGGATGGAACCTATGATCTATATTAACCATTGATGATTAATAAAGACATTGTAGACATTTCAAAAACGAACTCTAGCTTATCACCAAGTGGACTAGAGTGAGGAGTGTCGCTTCATACAGAGGGAAGGTAGGATCACTAATGTAGTCTTCAGATTGGAGACTGTAATGCATGTAGAATAAACAAGTTCCTAACTTTATTTTCTTGTTCTTGAAAATGTTTTCCCCATAGGAATACTAGCTTGTGGATGCACATAGTTTTTATGTTCATGTTTTGTACTACCTTAACAAGTAGTCCGCCTTCCTTTGATGTAGGGTTCCATGACACCGGATCCCACATTAGCTCATGTGGTCTATGTCGGTTAAGGAATGATGTACCAAAAAGATAAAATGAACTAAAGGAATGAACTCTAACAAAGATAACCTAATGGGTTTATCTTAGTATAGGTAGGGGTATGAGACTCTCCCTAAACATTGCAATAGTTATCCTTGAGGGAAGTCTTAAGAGGATGTTCTTACATATTAATATGGTTATGATTGTACATGTTATTTACATGATTATCTTTCACATTGATGATACTACTTGATGATTGGTTTCACATATGAATATGTGTTGATCTCTATTTCAAAAGTATGATTATGAGTAATTTTAATGAAATACTATGTAAAGTTGGACATTGTTATGAGTCCTGTTGAGTTCACTTGATTGAGTAAGATTATGGGGATTTGCTTGGTTATTGAACTTGTTGACTTAATGAGGGTTAATGGGTAATTGTCTTTCTTTGGTTATGTTATAACGAAATCTTATTCATGCTTGTGACTATTCTAACTTGAAGATAGTGTTGCTTGACTAAGATGATACTACTTGATGATTGGTTTCACAAATGAATATGTGTTGATCTCTATTTCAAAAGTATGATTATGAGTAATTTTAATGAAATACTATGTAAAGTTGGACATTGGTTATGAGTCCTGTTGAGTTCACTTGATTGAGTAAGATTATGGGGATTTGCTTGGTTATTGAACTTGTTGACTTAATGAGGGTTAATGGGTAAATGTCTTTCTTTGGTTATGTTATAACGAAATCTTATTCATGCTTGTGACTATTCTAACTTGAAGATAGTGTTGCTTGACTATGTGTTCAATTATATGATATGCATGTTGACATTGTTGGTCTTGTGATATAAATTCTTTCGACTTAATGAATATGTCTTATATATTGGTATGGTCTTCTTGAATGTGCATTTAAGTCTTAATAATAGGTATTGGGGGTACATAGGAATCCCAATGCCCAATATTTAGAAATATTGGGCATGTTGGAAAAAATTGTCTTAAAGGGTGTTATCTAATTTTCTATGTATTAACAATCTTTTCCAAGAAATGTACCTGCAATAAAGACCCTTGGTCCCGTAATTAATTAAATTAAGGATTCAATTAATTAAGGAAAGCTCAAAAGCAAGGCCGAAACTATTAGGAAAAATTTCAGATTTTACATATTAAATGTATTTTAAATTTTTACTGTATCTAGGAGGGGAGTTTTAGTATTTAAATAATTAATTTATTTAACTTAATTAATTAGCCTAAGTGGAATGAGTTAAGATCAGTTCCTAAGACATAAAATTACGTCCAAATACTAGAAGATTCATGACGAAAAAGATTTTGCAAATGAAAAGAAAAACAGAAAAGTTTTTCTCGACTCTTTTAGTCAATTTCAAGGTTTTCTTGTAGGTTCCGTGCAAGGTGATCTTCGTAGATTCTATTCTACATTAGGTATGTGTCTCTTTCCTCGAATTCTTCCTCCAAGAGTCTTTTCAAACTCTTCAAACTCATGAATTTTGAAACTAGGGTTGTTCCCAGTGACATTGTTGAACGTCCATCTCCCTACTTATCCTTGTTTTCGATTCCACTAACGATGTAGATGTAAATTTCGAACATGTTGTTGGTATGTGGTTCTAAATGATTTTTATGTGTAAGATTCTTGATTTTTTAATGACTAATGAGGCCTATGGATTGGATTCAAATGATTTGAGTGTTAGTTACACAAATTAAGGAATGATATAATGTTTACTTGTGTTACGAGAATATGAAGTTACTATAAATCGGCTATGAAGTTTACTTACTGTTAAAATGTTAAAGTTTTGACTTGTTCACGTTGAGGAATCACTATATTACATTAATGAAACTAATTGATTTGGTTAGTGAAAACATAATGAAAATAGTTGAAGTAATGTTTGGTTCCGGCCAATAAATTGGTTAAGAATGTTTTGCCCAAAAAGTTGAATGGAATTGGCTGATAATGTTATTTTAAAATAATGAAAAGAATGGCTAATGACTAATGTATACCAAATAAATCATGACCAATGTAATTTTCAATTCATAACCAAGGGTATTCCGATCATTGGTACAAGTCCCAACATACCCTTTCAACATAAACTATGAACATAGTAACTACATTGAACAAAGTTCTTAACATTTAAAAAGAATGGTATAAAGTTAGAAGAAGACATGAAACGAGTTAAAATAATTAATAACATAAATAAAAGTCTTTGAATTATGAAAGTGACAAGAATAGGGGGTTAAAGGAAGAGTATAAGTCTCACTTACACCTAAGACAACTATGTTAAAGACACTGACATATGATGGTGTTAATAATCGTGAGACAAGTCTCATTACCACCAAGACGATAATGTAAGGTTTAATTCACATTTCATCAAGTAAAGAAAGGGATGACAAGTTATTCAAAGAGTTAAGTAAACCTTATATCTAGAAGCAAGCTACTGTAAGGTTTGAGTGAACACTAAAAGATGTAAAGAAAAAGAAGTTGAGCAAAGCACCGATAGACTAGCAATGAGCTTGTGTCATCACATGTAAGCCTCATGAGATGAGACTACAACCTAGGTGGATAACTAGTCTCTGTATATCTTCTAGTCTTCGAACTATGTTTCCAGAATAGGAACTAGCAAATGGATTCTACCTAAGAGATCTAGGTATGATGCGGTTTCACATTGGCCTGTGAAACCACCCCTTTTCGGTGTGGGGCGGACACTGGATTTCATGCTTAGCTCACATGATCTAGGTACGTTAAATGCTCAAAGAAAGTATTCAATTCACTTTAGCCGTGAACCACCTATTTGTGTGGGTAGAACACTAAACTTTGTTTCACTTTAGCCGGTGAACCACCCCTTTCGGTGTGGGGAAGACATTGGATTTTATGTTAGCTCACATGATCTAGATTCACTTTGATAGGTAAATCACCCCTCTTCGGTGTTTGGCAGACATTGGATTTCATGTTATCTAGCATGATCTTAATTCTAAAGATGTCTTTAAGAAATAAAGATGGAATGAAAAAGATGTATGTTCAAAGTGAGGTAACAAAGAAAGAGCTTAAGAATATCAATCGTCAGTGTTTCAAAAGAAGAAGTTTTCAGCAAATAATGGGAATAGACAATAATGACTTCTTTCATTATCAAAATGATTAAAGCCCAATAAGATTGGCGTATAATGACTTTTATTATTATGAAAATTATCATAGCCAAATTAGATTGGCTTATAATGATTTCTTATATTATGCAAAGAAAGACAGAATGGGCACAGCGAATAAACATTGGCTTAGTAAGGTCTTATGCCAATTTGTAGTTATTTCCTTAGTCCTTCGTATAACTTTATTGATTTATTTTAGGTATGAGACTACAACAAATCACTGAACCTGTAAGTAAAACATAGGCTTTAGGGAGATCGTTGAAATACACAACAACAATAAGAAAAAGACTAAAAAATAAATTAAGTACAAAAAGGGAAGCTCTCGGGTTTGGGGTATCAAATTTCAAAATTTTCGCTCGAGTTGTTCTAAAATTATGTTCCTGATTCTAATGTATTGTGTTCATATAGAAAATTAGTTGTGTGGTTTGAATGTATCAAAATACATTATATTCATACAAAAATACACAAATAACGAATTAGGAATGTCTAGTGATGTAACTTTCAAGAAATGACATGTTGTTATTGGAAGAGCTTTCCTTGATAATGAATAGTCCTTATGTGTATGTGTCCATACTACCACTGTTCCTACAAGTGTGTACTAACCCTATACTATTGTTATCTTTATAGGTTCAGGTGAGAGAGTAGGTTGAAGAATCATCGAAGCTGGTTGGATTGTGGATCTCCAAACTTTGGTATGTTCTCTTGATGTTCGAGGATGCTATACTTATTTATCTAGCTTACTACTTTGGACATAGATAGTGGATATTGTCCATAGAGTTTCTTTTCAGACGTTTATTTCAAAGCTTTATATTAAGGTCGTTTTGGCAAACTATTACATTATATATTGATCTTTTGATTTCAGTTGATTAATCAATTGTAGATGGTTGTTTTAATTTGACCTTAGTAGAATATTATTTTATGTAGAAAATAAATGAAGTGTATGTATACTGCATTATGTTTTAAGAGTTTTAAATTTTTCACAAATTAAACTATATGAATGTGATGAAAGCTAAGAAGATGCTTGTATGCGACCTCTAAGAGGTTAACAACGCCAATTGCATTTGAATTCCAGAATCCGGGTGTTATACTAAATGTAAAATAACATGTTTTAATGAAATGTCCCTTTTTAGTATGATTTCATGATAAATGTGTATATGGTGTCATACTTAGTACAAGTAGTGTACTAACCCCATTTCCTCCCTTTTTTCCAAAAATTTTAGGTTCTGGTTGTTGAAGGTCTTTTGAGATGACTTTAAAGAGTACTTGGAATTTTCAATCATCCAATTTGGGTGGGTCCTAACTTTCCGAGGGAAATGCCAATATAAAGCTTATGAAGTTGTTTTAGTTTTAAGACTCTTATGTTATTGCGTTTTTCATTTGAGTACAAAACATTGTATAGCATATATGTGGCTTTGCTTCGTTGATGTATCGGCTAGGCCCAAAATTTTATAATATTGTTAGATGCTTATGAGATGATACATCGATTTGAGATTATGTTATATTATATACATATATGAGCAATAAGAGTAGAAGACTATGTAATCTTCCTATACGAATGGTCTCTGTTTACTCGATATAAATATTATGTGTATGTAGAGGTCTATGTAAAACTCAATGTAGAAGTAATAAATAGTTTTTAGATTTTACGTATTTTTGACCTATGAATATAATGAAAGTAAGATAAGAGGCTAGTATTAGTCCTCAAATAGGATGACAACGTCGGTTACGTCTAGAGGGTGCTCCTCGGATGTGACACTTAGCATACATCATTGTATACCAACGGTAGAGAATATGCCGAAAAACTAAAACCTACATGTGATGTTTACTTAGACTTCTCATTTATTTGAATTGTATACATAGTTGTCTCACACAAAACAATCTAACATAGGAGTACAAGGTAGAACCATACATCATTGTAGCATCTAGGTGGACCCACTAGCTAGTCTTCCTATTGGGGAACATAGTTATGGGACTAGCAAAATAGTATTGGAAACCCTCTTTATCATAATCGCGTTGTAGTCCCCGTCTCATGAGAATATTGGTCAACCTACCTTACATATTGGGAAGGGACACCTCTCATATTTAGTTCACTCGGTGCTAAGCTAAATTTCCTTTTTGAAATGTCTTTGCATCTTCCATAACATAAGTTTATAGTATAGGACTTAGGAGACTAACCGTTCTATAATCGTGATCTTATCTCTTAGGTTAGAATAAGAACTTCTTTTTATCACAACCCAAAATTAAGTGAGATCATCACATTGTAGTCATAATAATAAGGCGCACAACATAATCAATTTCAGTTTTGCATAATCATAACCCTATCATTATCTCGTCATCTCACCTTTATCACATTCATAACATGCTATCATATTGAAAATCTATCATCTTTCTATTCTATTCACATATTCATACTTCAGTTGAACATCATCATCAAGAACATACCAGCATAGTTGAAGTAATTCATGATCTTGAAGTTGTTACGAATAGCCTCCAAGAATATCATCAAAGATGTCACCCTCAATTGAATGATCTTTAAAAAACATTTCAATCATCATCATTTTATAATAGTAAACTAAGAAATAACACCTTCAATTACATCATGACTAATCATCAATCACCTAATTCATAAGCTAGGGTTAGGAGAAAAGGGACTTTCATGGGATCTTCGAAAACTAGATCAAAACCCAATCAATACATGATATGTTGCAGTCCATGAAGAAATAATACAATTAATCACCAATATAATAACTCATATACTCATCATCTTCAAGCAATTAATCAAACAAGATAATAGATTTTCTGTAATTTAGGGAAGATCATGGACCCTATCGAATATGGATAAAAGAACTACAATTAACCATAATTATACTTTTAAGAAATCCTCAGTATTAAGTATATTCATATATAGGGGAGGAAGACGTTTTCATGTGGGGATGGGACCACAACCTATGCAGGAGAGGGAGGAGAAATATGTGTCTCAAGAACCCTAATCCAAGATAGATAATGCATCCTTTTGGATGAAAGCTTAACTTGCCGGACCAATATTATTTAATCATCTTCTGTATCAGAAATAATATCCGGGTTGTTCAGGTTCTCACACTTATTGTTAGAGGTGGTGAGCTCAGTGGAATATATCCCATCTCTTTCGGAGTTGGCCTTCGGGGATGTGCTGCCTGTGACTTGCCTTTCCCTTTTCCTTTTGAACAGATAATAAGGAATTTTGTCACCATTAATTGGGATACAACTACATCTTTATTGAGAATGATCCAATTTGAACTTTTAATTGGTGGCATCTCTCAAACTACTACTTTTGGTCTAGTCATATATGCAAACAAATTTAGAAATGGTTAGAAACATTTCAAGATAAATTTTAAAAATATCTTGCAGAAAGACTCACCGAAGCAATTGTCAAGTCGCTGAATCACTTTGGCAATCTAGATCGGACTCCCCGCTGTAACACCTCGGATATTTGTAGGTTAAATGAGAGCCTTATGTAAGAATCTTAGAGTTTGATCTTGCATTGTAGGCATTAAAATAAGTTCCACGGATTAGTTTTAGGGGTTTAGGAGTTTGAACTCAAGGTTCGACTCCCTAACGAACAACCAACAGGTCTTTAAGGAGGACTCTAAAGCCTAACCCAATGAAACCAAAAATCTGTCAAGTTGATATGACCTACAAATGGCTATCTACGCCTAATTGATGGACCCCACGCTTCATAATTGGTGGTCATGGGTCAGACCTCAAAATTGTCATGTTGCATCCCAAAACAAATGATCAGAAGGAGGATGCGTCACCCAACCTATGGTTTGTATGTTTTGGGGCATAGGTCATAGCTCTAAAAGTTGTAAAGGCTCGGCATAATTAGTGGTAATTTGTTAAATTGCCTTTAAGTTTAGTTAAGTTAAGGGATGGTTATTATTGGTTAATTAATTTATTTTAATGGTTTTTTATGTATTAAATTCCCATTTATGATTCATTAGTATAAAAATCCTCAAATTAGAATCCTACAACCTCAAAATATTCTCTCTTTAGGACTCTATTGAAGAGTAAGGTCAAGGTCAAGCTAGAGGTTAAATAAACTATATTTATTATCCAATTTTTTGTGTATATGAACATAAGGTATGTATTCTATTCATCTTTGGGAAGATATAACCCAAACAAACCCTTTAAATTTACTTTTCAAGTATTTCAAATCCCTTAAACCTAGGGTTTTTCAATCTACATCATAGGTCTTCTTACAAAAAAATTTCAAGTGATTACTTATGGTTTATTATTGTTGATTATGATAAATTATGATATTAGTGATGGAGTATTATTGTTTTATTATTAAAATTCACCTTGGACCCATGATCATCCCTTACTTTACAAAATATACTTCATGAGGTGAGGATTGGTGAATATCGGTCCACTTTTTTTATTTATGGTTTTTTTCGGTGTAATTACATGACTCTAGTGTAATCAATCGTGTTATCATTATTGACGTAAGATAATATGGTGAAATTGATATACATTAGGGTTATGTCATGAAAGAGGTAAGTTGTTAGTTTACATGTGACCTTATAAGATTGATGAACTTCCTGATAGAATGCCTTAGACTAGATAATCTAGATATTAATTCCTTATAAGTGATGCTTGATGATATAAACCAACATGATTATGTCATATCTAAGGGATCATGGTGGGTAATGTAGGCATTCAGATGCATGTCTCCTATATGACTTTAAATGAAGAAGAATATGGTATGTGTTACAATCTTTCAAAATGTTCGCATGTTTTTCATGACTTAATAATGTGTTAAAATGATGAAGAGTAGCTTTAGAAGTCAGTTTCAAAGAGTTTATAAGTCGAACGTCGAAAAATGACCAAGATGTTCATAAACTAGTCTTGTGTGTGCTTGTGTGTCTATACATGTTTCATGCGTTTTAATGTGTCGTTTGAAGTTTAAAATGATTGGAAGGGACCCTACATTCTTTTTGGACATGTTTAGTGTCAAAACCTCTAGGCACGACTCCACAAGGACCACCCAAAGTGTCATTGAGGAGGACCCAATCATTAAAAATAAAGCTGCCAAATCAGCCCCAATAGACGACCCTAAAGACACTCGTTTGATCAAAAGGTTCCCCGTTAACAGGGGACATGGATCCGCACTTAGTTGTGGGAGATTAGCCCCCATTGGGGAGTCTCAGATCCAAACCAGACCAGTAGGACACGACATGGTCCAAGCGACGCCTAGTAGATTATGGCCGTCGTTTTGCACCATCAAAATTTTAAGATGTGTAGCCAACTTAGTGGTGAATCTGTAAATTCACCCCATATCCTAATTAAGTCCTTGTAACACTTCGAAAGAACAAGGCCTAATATGAATCCTCACATGTTGGTCTAAGGTTGGTAATACTGTTTTAAGACATAAAATAATGTTTATAAGTCAGTTAGGAAGTTTTAGAGTCAAGACGTTAAGAAACAATTATGACGTCTACAGCCTAGTGAAAGGTGCTAGTGTGCCTTAGCCTGTTTGATTGGGTTTTAGGAGTCATAATTTGATGAAATTGGTGGAAAGGTTTTAATTAGATTGTGTTTAGGGTTGAAATGTATGGGTAAGACTCCTCAAGTACCATCCTATGGGTCCTTGGAGAGGACCTTGAATTTGACCTAAATCTACAAAAATTGGGATGTACTAATATTAGCCACCTACACTTGCAATCGGTAGAGGTAACCAAGGTGACGAGTCAATGGCGTTGTAGTACCATACTTAGACACTTTCAAAACTTTTCCAAAAATACAAGTCTCTGACAACAACATTGATTGTACAATATGGTTGGGGGTAGAGGCGTAGACTAACCTACGAACAGTAGGTCGAGGTCTCGTAGGTCTAGCCTATTTTCACTGTTAAGATTTTAAGAAGGTCAACATAATGAGTTAATTATTTAGGGGTTTAATTATGGGTTAATGGGTGGTTAATTGATTTAGTTAACTGACTATATAAGATACCATAAGTCTAAACCCGACTTAACACCCCACAATTCCAAACTCAAATCACTCTATCTTCCCTCTACTATCTGTCTCCCAAAGAAGACTCCATAGAGATCAAGGTAAAAGATTTCTATGGCATAAAAAACATAAATTTTCTCCATTAATCTTGAAGGAAAAACAAGGTACGGTAACCTTTCACCTTTTAGGCTCCTTTCCCCAAAGGGTTCTTTCAATATTTATTTCCAAAAGATGATATGACCACGAGTTTCTTTATAATCCGAAATTGATCTTTAAAATTGCATTTTTATTGATTTCTAATGATTATTATGCTTATATTATGATGTATTATAACTCAATTATGTTAGTTATTGATGTTTAACCTAGTATGTGGAAGAGGTGATGAATTGACTACAATTCCCTAACCCTAGGTTATGAACTAATTTTTGAATTGGTTAGTGTTGATGAAATTGACTTATTTCTTGTGTTACATACTATTTAATGATGTTATTACACCTATTGTTGTAATAAATTTTTTGGTTTGTGGTAAGATTATGAATAATGGCTTTTGAAGAAGAATAGGTAAGACTTTGTGATCTTGAACCTTTACTTCAATTATGATGGCTTGTACATGGTGATGAAGTACAATTGAAGTGTATCTTGTGATTCGATTAAACAGGTTTTGGAATGATGATGCAATTGGAATGTCTTGATTATGTGAAGTTTGAGATTATGTTTAATATGTAATGGCATAAAGTTAGTTGTGAATTACCTATATACCTTATTATGAAATGATGATGATAATGTGTTAATCTCACATAAGAGGGTTGTATTAAAAAGATTTTCTCATGTAATTCCTAATCCGCTAACCTATTCTAAGTTATGATTGTCAAAATATAATCGAAGGACACGTTAAAAGGGACTCTAGCTTAGCATTGAGTGAACTAGTGGTGAGGAGTGTCACTTCCAAGTGTAGGAAGGTAGGTTCACTATTGTACCAATGAGATGGAGACTCTAATGCAATGTGCATAAATAGGGTCCCAAGCATAGCTTGTAGTTCTTGAACTATTGTTCCACAATACGAACACTAGGTAGTAGATCCACCTAGATGCTACTTTCATGTTTTGTACTACCTTTGTTAGTAGACCACCTTCTTTTGGTGTAGGGTTTCATAACACCAGATTCCACATTAACTATTGTGGTCTATGTCGGTTAAGGCAATGGTTCTCGAAGAAATATGAACTAATAAAGTGGACACCAACGAGGGTGACTTAAAGGGTTTGACTTAGTCTAGGTAGTGGTGTGGGACTCTACCTATACATTGTATTAGATGTTCTTGAGGGAAGTCCTAGAAGGTTGTTCTTGTGTTCTTATGAAGAAAATGTTATGAATATACTGACTCTACATGTGTGATGATCCTATATGATTATAGATTCATGTATGAACATGTTATAGGTCTATATTGCTAAATATGATGATGACTACTTGTGATGCTATGTTGTGTGAGGTTAGCGATTGCTTTTGGTCCTTTTTTTTGTTTACTTTGTTGAGTAATGTTATGGGGCTTTACTTGGTCATTGAATTTGTAGACATGATGGTGGGTTATGAGTAAGGATCGTGCATATGTTATAGTATTATGAATTCTTATACATGATTTTTTCTTATAACATGATGTTGGAGTTGTTTTGATTATGTACTCAAAGATACTATTACACATGTTGAATTGGTTATACTTGATGATGTTGTTCTTGTGTTTCATATGGTCTTGTCTTCAGGAATATGTAATTATTGAATTATATGGGTTCTTGGTTGTGCATAAGGCTTTTTAAAGTAACTTAGCGAGGACTTGAACTAATGTAACCTTTAGCATGATTTCAAATGTTTTGTGTGCATGTTTCCATACTTCGTACAAGTGGTGTACTAACCCATATTTCTATGTTTTAACAATTATGTAGGTTTCGGCCGTTCAGATTCTAGGAGTCCATTTGAAGATAACTTGGACTCTCGTTCTCCAAGTTTGGTAGGTCCTCACCTTCTAAGGAAGATACCACTATATAGCTACTTGATGTTGTTCTACTCTAATGACATTTAGTTCATTCTTATTCATTATTGTGAAATTTTATTTGTCAAAAGAATGTGAAATTTGACTCAAAAGAATGTGAAATTTGATTTATCATAGGCTTGTGAAAGAACCTTCCAAATTTTGAAGGATAGGCTTACCACCACTCCGTTGTTGACTGAACTGGATGGTACAAAGGTTTTTGTGGTATATTGTGCTTAGGATTGAAACATTTGGGTAAGACTCCCCGAGGATCACTCTAAGGGTCTTTGGAGAGGACCCTTACATTTTACCCAAATCTGCAAAATTTGGCAGTATTGACAGTAGCCACCTACGCTAGCAATTGACGAAGCGTAGCCAAGGAGACACGGTGTCGATGGATTCATAGTCCCAAAGTTCTACACATTCCAAAAGTGGCCAAAAATATAATCCTGTGATAACAACGACGATCGTACAGTACGGTTGGAGGGGAAGCGTCGACTCACATACGGACCATAGGTCGAGGTGTCGTAGGTCAAGCCTTAATTTTCACCGTTTACTTTTTAATATGGTCAAATAAATTATTTAATTAGTTAAGGGTTTATTAGGGGTAAAGGGGTTGTTTATTTAGTTAGATAAGTGACATATATGCTACCCTAAGTCTAAGCACAATTTATCACCCCATAATTTCTAAACTCAAATCACTCTACCTTCTCTCCGCTTTCTCAATCCCAAAGAAGACTCCATAGAAAACAAGGTTAAGGGGTTCTAAGGGAGCAAGAAAATTATTTTTCCATCAATATTCAAGGATCAATAAGGTATGGGAACCTTTCAACTTTGGGACTCCTTTCCACAAAGGGTTCTTTCAAAATTGATTTCCAAAAGATGATATGAACATGGGTTTCGTTCTGATCCGAAATTGATCTTTCAAATTGTATTGTTCTTAATTTATAGTGATTATTAATGTTATATTATGATGTATTATTACTCAATTATGGCAGTTGTTGATATTAAACCCACTTTGTGGAAGAGGTGATGAATTGACCCCAATTCCCTAACCCTATGTTATGAACTCATGTTTAATTGATTAGTGTTGATGTAATTTACTTAGTTTTTGTGTTAATTAGTGTTGAATTATGTTATTCCACCTATTGTTGGATTAAATATTTTTGTTGGTGGTAAGATCATGGATGATGAATTTCGAAGGAGAATTGGTAAGACTTTGTGATCTTGAACTTTTACTTCAATGAACTCATAATTATCCTTATTATATTATCTTGGCATATGTAGTGGGTTAGATATATGTGATTGGATATTATTAGAATTGTGTTTATACTATTGTTTTTTATGATTTTCTACTGCCACTTATGCCTAATTATGATGTTTTTTTGAGAAAGAGTAATGATTATCAAAGCTTGGATGAAGGATAAGTTGACCTCAATTGTTCTATTCTTCTTGTATAGATCTTGTGTGGTATGGTCCAGTAATGGTGGCGTGTTTACTGGATGTATATGAATGTATATGTCAAATGTGATTATGTCCTTGTATGCATTGAATGCGAAGTAAAGTAATCTTATGATGTATATGTATAGAGATGCTTTATGAAGTTATGAATGTGTGACTTAAAGACACTATGCCTAATTGAAGTATGATGTTAATGTGAAGTATGATTGTGTGTGAGTTATGGTGAATATAGTATGATCATCATTAATAGACAATGCTATGAACGATGGTAAATATGTTGAAGGCTTTATCACATGTAACCACATATGGATGAATGAATGAAACTGATAAAGATGTAATGAATGATAGTCTACCAAAAGGTTTTCTCGTTAGAACACTAACGAATGAAAAAGGGGGATAGTGGGGTGGACACTCTTCGTGAGTTGAGATGTAGTCTCCACTAGAAACCTTACTACTCCAATGACGTTTTTAATGAATAAATGATAGGTTGAGATGTAGTACTAAGTAGAAATCACTTAATCTAAATTTAATGAATATAATGAATGACTAAAACTCTATGGGGATTTAGGCTTAGCACCGAGAGGATTTGAAAAAGGGAGTATAATTTTCGTGAGTAGAGATGTTGTAGCCAACTTACCTCTTCAGATGAGTTCGATACGTGAGTTGAGAATTAGTACTTAAATGAAATCTCCTTATCCATGTAAATGCTAAAAGAATAACCGTACCTTAGGAAAGTGGAGATCCCTCATACGATAGGTGTGAATTGAGGCATTCTATGTCAAGCTCTCATGGTCTATGTCGGTTAAAGGTAGCCCCAACAACTGAATGAACTTAGTGAACTATGGCTTCCTAAGTGTGTACTACTCAGGATAGGTGGTGGAATGAGATGCCATATAGGCATTGCACAAGTAGACATTTAAAGGTAGTCTTGGTGAATCCTTGTAATGAAAATTAATGATTGGGTTACTATATGATGTTAATGAAACGTGTATATTATATGTCTAATGTTCATGAAGGATGTTAATCTTATCTCTAATGTTGATAAGGGATATATAAGTGATTGTATGTGTTGTCCGTAGTCTATGGTGATTCCTAAGGAGCACTATATGGGGGTAGTAGAATGGGAAACTAATTTCACATTGCACTAGTGTAACTTGGGGGTTGTCTTATAAAATAGTCTTTATGTAATGTTCCTTAATGAATGAATCTTTTATCTAAGTAATGAATGTTAAATTGGTGAAAGGAGATGAAGTATCCTTGTCTTTTGTAGTCATAAGGATCATATAGGTGTTTATTAAAGTGATTGTATGGGTGGTCTCCTCATGTCTTACCTAGGTGGGTCTTCAGATAACCTTTGATGAAGGTCTATGTCACGACCAGACTCTAGACCCCAACAAGATCGGGCTCGTTGACCTCTTAGAGGTCGCAGATAAGCCTAGATAAGTCATCATTAACTAATCCTGGTTAATTTTAGCGGAAAATTTCAAATTCTTGTTACTTAACTTTCATATAACACATTCTACTTAAACTCATAAACGTTAACAATCAACCATCTAATATTAAGATCATCAAATGAAAGAAATAATTCCATACTACATTTAGTGTATTCTTGCAAAAATGACACCAATACAATTTTTGTAATAAGATGAGAAAGAAACGCTAGTGGAACATACTCCACTAAATCAAAAATATATCTAAGCTAGAATTTAATGGGCAAGCGTCCTTGAAAGCATGAGGGCCTACCAAATACGGATGAATGCTCCACATCTGGATAGCTTCAGCATCGACCTGTAAGCTCTAACGTCCACTTGTGCCTGCACCTAAAAATGTAGAGTTTTATGGGATTAGTACGCACTTGTACTAAGTATGGGTATATGCAAGCAAACACCAAGGACATGCATGCTTAAGAAGACTCTAATCGGGTTCGATGTGCAATGATCAAGAATAACCTAGTGTTATTACTTAAGTCTGGCTCACCTCTTGATTAGTCTATCCTAACACCTTTGGTATCGTTCATTTCATTATGCGCATTCGTTGAGGATGGACTCATTCTTTCTTTGGGAACTTTAACCATAACCTACATAGATCACGTGAGCATCATGAAATGCAGTTCGTAATCCTCTTATTGAAAAGAGCTGGAATCACCGGCCAAAGTGAACCAACACATGCTAGCGTATATAAGAAATTGAACCCTGCTAGATCACTATATTGGATGTATAAGTTCCACAACTTTGAGATTTAAGGAGCCCCATAAGAGGCATGCCGGACAGTCTCATCTCATGAGATTTAGGTGAACCTCCGCCCTTCCAAAGGAAGGTATCACCGCTCATAGCTAGTCTATCGGTGTTCATTATGAAGCTCCATTACATTCAACTCATACATCACGAAAGATGGCTTCTAGCATGAGGATATCATATCTCATTAGATTATTTATCATCTCATCATTAGTATTAAGTATGCATTAACTTTAATACTTTAATTACAGTGCTCATAGAGACTGGTGTTTTCATTAACTTTACACTCTCATAAGTGAGTACGTTTTGGTAACATTTACTAAGGCTCATTTGAGATTGATCTCATCTTTCACCTTAGACTCTTAACATATTTTAACATTAGTCATTAATTTTAACAGATTTTCTTTTCATAATTACTTACCCCTTAACGTGAATGTTCATTTCATCATATGCCAATGCACTTGGCCATTTAGTGTGTTTCACACTCTTACTTAACCCTTCTATGGTTACATCATTTTATCACATACATCATAGGCTGACTTATTTATAAACGTATGCTAGACTTATGAGTCCACATGTACATGCCATGAGGCTTCATTCATAGTTTGTCTGAGTGATTCATGTTTACCCAAGATTATGTGATACAAGACTTATTCATCTTGTGAATATGCCAAGATATTTATTTTGAACTTTAGAGGCAGCATTCATTAAATATTTACTTACGTATGACTTATGTGTCAATATGGAATTGGGAAAGGGAACCCGATTTTGAATCTATTGGACAACACTTAATCTTTTTTTAAATGTAATTGCATTTTTCATATTTGGGAGACCTTAGTTCGATTCTTATCAACCCCATAATATATCTTCTTGTTCTCCTCTCCTTTTTTTATTTTAAGGTAAGGAGGTTGTGGATTCAATCCCCCACATGCTCATTATTATTCTTTTGATTTATCTCTTAACTTTCTCACCTATGAAAGAGTTTGTGGGTTGAATCCCCACTGTCCACATTATTTTCTCCTTTATTTTTCTCCTAACTCTCTAATCCATTCAAGAGGTTGTGGGTTCAATCCCAACTCTCAACATTTTTTTTCCTCCTTTATTTTTCTCCTAACTCTCTCATCAATTCTAGAGGTTGTGGGTTCAATGTCAACACTCCACACTTTATTTTCTCCTTTATTTCTCTCCTAACTCTCTCATCCTTTCAAGAGGTTTTGGGTTCAATCCTCACTCACCACACCTAATTTTTCCTTTCCTTTTTGTCATGAAATTTTTATGTAATTTTCACTTGGTGAGGTCATGGGTTAAATCCCCATTGACCTCACAATTAAAAAAAATTAAAACAATAGCTATTTTCTTAATCATTGGCCTAGACAAACTGGAAAATTGTTCTCTTCCAATCCATTTTCCTCTCAATCTTTTGTTGATTTTTTTTTGTAGATTTCATGTAATGATGTCTTGGGTTCAGTCCTTATTGATCTCACTTACTTTACATTCATTACTCATTGAATTTTGTACCACTTTGTTTGACTGAACCCAAACTACCAAATGTTGGAAATGTTTTCACTATTTTTAGCTTCTTTTTATCATCATTCATATGTTAATGCCTAAGTCATTTTGTGGATCATTTGTTGCATCTATAAGTGTAATCATTTTATGATTATATTAAGCAAAGAATTACCATTAAATCCAGCAACATTACTCAACTTTTACATCTCATGATTTACACAAACATTCGCAAATAAAATTCAACCATAAAAACATATCATTTTTAAGGCTTAAAACATAAAATTATGTCATGACATACACATACATTTTTCACGAAATTTCGGCAGACATACTTGATCGTTCATACAATTACGAACAGATAATAATGAACACATTATCACAAAAATCACACTGCATACCTAATCTCCCAGCAAACATACCAACCTAAGATAAGTGATAGGAGCTAGTGACAGAGAAAATGTAATGGGGGACAATCCTTGTTTCGAAATAGAATTATCTAAGTCTTAAGGGTCTCTTGGAAAAGGGACCAAGAATAAGAAAACCCATACCTGATTTTAACATTTTTAAACACTTGAAAATTCTTGCAAAAACTTCTCTAAATTTAATTTCAATCCCGAAACTCACACCTTACCCGACTAGCGTATTACGGTTTGCTTAACATTTTCGGATTGCTTTCTCGTTTGTGTTTTGCGTGCAAGTTCTTTAAGAGTTAATAACTTTTGTTTATGATTTTTTTCATAACGTTTGGCAGCCAGAAATAAAGTGTTAAATGAGAGAGAGATGACGTGAAGGAGAGAGAGATAAACGTGAAACAGGTAAGTGGCTTAGGATTTGGTGAAGTAGTTTAGACTTAGTCAACTAGGACTCTTTCAAACTTTAAAAATCTGATTTAATTAGTTTAGTGAAATGACCATAATGCCCTTACAATATCAGATTATAAACCTCAATCTAATCCACTTAAATGTTGCTTCTGTCAAGGTTCGAACCCATGACGTCCCCATCGCGAAAACGGACCCTCCGGGTCGACCAAACCCAAACCGCACCATTAATTAATTAATTAATTAATAATAACCTTATTTTACTTTTTCTGAAATCAGCATTTTAATAGTAATTATTTTAAAAAAATTAATTCACTAATATAAATAATCAGGTTAAATAATTGCTCCCACCTAGGTTCGAACCCAGGTGGAGCAAAATTTTGCACAATGGCCAATTTCGGCCCTTTATACCAAAAATGCCCCTCCAGCTTATTAATTAAACATTTAATTACATACTTAAGGTTATTACGATACTACCCTTAGCCTGGAAAAAGACCATTTTACCCCTAGACCCTCAAAACATAAGATTTCCCCTTTTTAATCCGATAAAGACTCATCCGAATAAATATTCATGTTCGGGTGACCTACATGGCTGGACCCAACTTTTCCTAGCTCGACTAACTCACCAAGTTAGTTGGCTTAGCTGTTGCAGAGGTTTAGAGGTTTGGTCTATGCGCTTCAATCCATGTGAACCTACACATCATTTTAAAATATAGAGGGTGATTTTCAAAAATATGTTACAATATTTGACACTTAAGTCTTTGTGAATTTCAGTTTCACACTTACCCCAGATAGTGCATATTACTCAAGCTTATCTAAAGCTTCATATATGAGATTGAGGAACATCCTTTTAAATTGGACTTAAATTGATGTACCTCACACTCATGCAACACAGAAAAAAATAAAATCATGTCCACGCTATACAAAACAAAACATGACATGCAACATGAATTCATTTTAACTCAATAGTGCAATTATTACACATAAAATTTTGGACTTACAACACCAAGTTGACTATTTCACTTAAACATAGAGTTTCTTGAACAAAACAAGCCTTAGGAGGAGTATATCTAACCCCATATATAGCATCTTTTTGACATTAAGATTTGAAATTATATGGCTTTGTTGTATTGGTCCACGCCCTGTCCATTTATACACTATATCATTTGGAAATTGAAACCTTACTACCCTTGTTTGATAGTCTATGGTAGCATAACACTTATGGAGAAAATAAATACCTAAGTTATTCAATGCTTTTTATTGGCGAATATTTGATTTACATAATAGTATGTTGGTTCATATCCTTGAAACCTACTAGCAGCTTCGCATTAATCGACTAAGAAACTCCTCCCTAAACTAGTCTAGCATACAACATATAAACACATAAGTAACACAAGTTAGAAACCAAAATAATATGAATCCAACTTATTAAATTCATACTAGTGCATAAAACCATACACATGAAAAACTAATTTAGGCTACGCACCCGAGACATCACCAGAGGTGTCTTCCCCTAGACCCTTAGACTTGAGTGCGAAGAATCCTTGCCTCCTTGGAACCTATTCACTTGGACCATTCGGCTAAAATTCCTCCTTCCCTTTTACTCGACCTCTCATATATGGACTATCCTTCATAATGTGAACCGGTTTTCCAGAACTGTTACAAGCGTTAGAGCCGATCCTACACTCTCCTCCATGAAGTTTGCAACACCTCCTACAAGCTGGAATCTACTGAGGTGTATCTACTTCACTGTTTCTCTTAACTCTTGTCTCGGAATCCCTATCATAGCGACACATGAATGAACTTGACTCCCCTTTGTGGGAGAGTCCCTTTATAAACCTGGGCTTATCTCTAATTTCAGTTCTACTCTTCTTTGAAAACTTCTCATCAGCTTTCCTTGACCTGTTCCCTGTCCTAGTATGCTTCTTTTTCCACTTGATTGACATATACCACAAGCGTGGAAAGGTACATGCTATTATGCAGCATAGATTCCCTAAACTCCTCCTCAAGATCCTCAGCAATCTTATATCCAGTGTAAACGGGAGGATTCATTCTCGTAAAGTCCCTTAACTTGTTAGCCATGGTGCTGAAACGTAGGTTCTCCTAGGGAACACTCTGTTGCTCCGCCTGGGCTATCATAGCATGATCTTGAAGTGATGGCTTGGGCCATCTATCTCAAGGTTGTCCTCACTTCTCCATCTGTCAAACCATTTTGGTTAACATGAATATCCCTACAAGTAGCTGGATCCTGGGGAGGAACTTGATTTACCCTAACAGCTGCTCCTCATATCTCTCCGCTGGCGTTTCTCCTTTGATTCATATTTTTGATTCTCAACATTTGATGTTCGATAATCTCTTAATACCAAGAAATCATACATTAGAGAAGGCACAATAAGATTAGAAGAAGGAAATTTTCCTACACATCATGTAGTCTCTAAATAAGGATAGTGGGGCATTTCACTATCATGACATAGAAACTACTCGATGTGGTTAATGTGAACTCATTATCCTCGAAATTTAACCTAATGTAGTGATACAAACTTTGCCACGATCGGAGTCTAGAATCCAGACAAGACCGGCATCGTTGACCTCTTAGAGGTCGCAGATAATCCTACATACGTCATCGTTACTTCATCTAGGCTAATATTAGCAGAAAATTTGAACTTTCCGTTTGTTAACATTCATATAAGATATTCTACTTAAACTCATAAACGTTCACATCAATTGTGTAATATTAAGATCATCAAATGAAAGAAATAGTTCCATACTACATTAAGTGTATACATGCAAAAATGGCACCAATACAATGTCTATTATAAGATGAGAAAGAAACGCTAGTGGAACATAATCCACGAACTCAAACCTATATCTGAGCTAGTATATAATGCGCAAGCATACTCGAAGGCATGAGGGCCTACCAAATACGGATGAATGCTCCATGTCCAAATAGCTTCAGCGTTGACTTGTAAGCTCTGATGTCCACCTGTCCCTGCACATAAAAATGTAGAGTTGTATGGGATTACTACACACTTGTACTATGTATGTATATATGAAATCACACACCAAGGACATGCATGATTAAGAATCTTTCCTATCAATATGAATTATGGAAAGTCAAGTCAGTGGACTTGCAAATTTCGGATTAGGAAAGTCATGCCATGAGAATAACATGCATCATCATACTTATCATTTTGCAAACAATACATAACATATTAATTCTTTCATATGCCATGAGACCTTGGAATCATGGACATGACATTAGGAAATCCCAAATGAGGGCTAAACATATGAGACCTCAACTAGGGAGCCTTCTTTAACAAACACAGAGTCTACATTATTCATTCATACGTACTTCATTTTAATTATTTCATATACTAGTACAGACACCAGTTATACATAGGATGTATTTTAATACTCTCATCGGGTCGTTGTGCAATGATCAAGAACAATCTAGTGTTATTACTTAAGTCTAGCTCACCTCTTGATTATCATATCCTAATAACTTTTCTACCATTCATTTCATTATGTGCATTCATTGAGGCTGGCCTCATTCTCTCTTTGAGAACATTAACCTTAGCTGACATGGATCATGTGAGCATCATGATATCCAATGTGTAATCCCCAGACCGAAAAGAGGTGGAATCACCAGCCAATGTGAACCAAAACATGCTAGCGTATATAGGGAATTCAACCGTGCTAGATCCCTATATTGGCAGTCTATGTTCAAAGACTAAGAGATATAAGGACACCCATACTCGGCATGCCGGACAATCTCATTTCATGAGAGTAAATTGAACCTCCACCTTTCTTGAAGGAAGGCATCACCGCTCACAACTAACCTATCGATGCTCAGTATAAAGTTCCATTACATTAACTCATACATCATTGAAGCTGGCTTCTAGCATGAGGACATCATAGCTCATTAGATTATTTCTCATCTGATCGTTAGTATTAAGTATGCATTAACTTCAATACATTCATTAGAGTGTTCGTAGAGAGTTGTCTCTTCATTAACTTTACACTCTCATTGGCGAGTACGTTTTGGTAACATTTTCTTAGGCTTATTTGAAATTGATCTCATATTTCACATTAGCCTCTTATCATATTGTCACCTAATTCATTAACTTTAACACTTATTCTTTTCATAATTACTCACCCCTTCACAGTAATGTTCATTTCATCATATGCCAATGCACATTGCCATTTAAACTGTTTCACACTCTTAATTAACCATTCAAGGGTTACATCACTTTATCACATACGTCTTAGGATCACTTACTTTTAATTGTATGGTAGACTTATGAGTCCAAATATACAAGTCATGAGGTTTCATTCATAGTTTGTCTAAGTGATTCATGTTTACCCAAGATTATTTGGTACAAGATTTATGAATCTTGTAGATATGACAAGATGTTGATTTCGATCTTTAGAGGCAACATTCATTACATATTTACTTATGTATGACTTATGTGCCAATACGGAATCGGGAAAGGGAACCCGACTTTGAATCCCTTGGACAACATTTAATCTTATTGTAAACTTGATAGTTGCATTTTTTCGATTTGGGGGACGCTAGTTTGATTCCCATCAACCCTATAATATTTCTTTCTTGGTCTCCTCTCCTTTTTCGTTTTAAGGCAAGGAGATTTTGGGTTCAATCCCCCACAAGCTCATTATTTTTATTTTAATTAATCTTTTAACTTTCTCACCTATCTAAGAGGTTGTGGGTTCAATCCCCACTCTCCACATTTAATTTCTCCTTTATTTTACTCCTAACTCTCTCATCCATTCAATAGGTTATGGGTTCAATCCCCACTCTCCACATATTATTTTATCCTTTGTTTTTCTCCTAACTCTCTCATCCATTCAACAGGTTGTGGGTTCAATTCCCACTCACCATATCTATTTTTCCTTTCATTTTTCTCATGAAAATTTCATCTATTTTTGATTTGGTGAAGTCATGGGGTTCAATACCCAATGACCTTGAATTTTTTTAAAAAATTAATAACATAGCTAATTTTCCTAATCCTTGTCCGAGACAAGCTAGAAATTTTGTCTCTTCCAATCCATATTCCTCTCAATCTTTTGTTGATTTTATTTAGCCTTCATGTAATGATGTATTGGGTTCAATCCTAAGTGATCTCAGTTATTTGACATTCATTTTTCATTGCATTTTGTGACTTGACTGTGCGTATCATGTTTGGATGTGTTGTTAGTGTTGTATGATTATCAAACTGGTATGAAAGTTCCTTGACATGATAAAGTGTGTATTTACATTGGAAACATTCGGGCATGGCTCCCCATGGGCCTCATAAAAAGGTCCTCGAGGATGACCTAGACACTGCCTAGAAACTGCCTTGGCAGTGTCTACCAACGCTTGCAAACGACGGTCAATAGGCTGACCTACGTGCCATCGATGGGGAGGCATCATCCAAGAGTTATCCTCATGAAGGATCAAGACAGTGGAAAAGCCTCAGACCTAAATGATGGCAAGCTGTATGGTCCGTCTTTGGATCTACTGGGCGTCGATTGCTGCCGTAGTTTGAGCTTGCATTTTGCACCCTTCGTGCTATTTCATTAAGGAGTGAATGGGAAATTCACCACACGTTGTAAACTTACCCTAGAAAGTTAATTTGGTTATTTTTTGGTTGATTAAGTTAGTTCAAAATATGAAAACCCCAATCATAATCCATGATTTAAGAATTAGACTTCCCTCTCCAACATATCCTCTCTAGCAACCTCCATAGGAGATTGAGCTCAAGAACAACTTCGACCTTTGATTTTCATGGATTATTAATCATGTTTTTGTGGTTATATTGTACATTAAGGTATGGTGATTCTTCATCTTTAGATATCCATTCATCTAGAGATCTACTTCAATTCTTTTCAAAGAGAAATTTTGGTCACACTGCCTATCTTCCAATCTAGCCATGAGTTCTTTCTCAAAATATTTTCAAAAGCATAATTATGATAATTGGATAATTATATAATTTTTTCATGTTTAATCAATCAAATTTCATGATGAACCCATTCTCCCATGAAACTCTCGATTTAGCGTATGTGTTGGTCACTATGATCATGATGTTAGAAGGATTATATTGTGATTCAATTATGTCGAACTGATTTTTAGCTACTTCCTATAGTGTAATTGATTATGAATTAGAAGTAAAGGATCCAATGTGGATAAAGGCTTGAAGATTAGGTAGTATTGAATTATGTTCTTCTATCTTCTATTGATTGATAATGTACAACACTTGTATGATCTCGATTCTAGTGTAGGTGAAGCATGCTTTCATTTAGGTTATAATCAATTTAGATACTAGCCTACATTTTTTTTTATGAATTGTGATTATTGATTATTTATGATAAAATCAAGGAAAATTGGTGAGTGATCTATGTCTCTCTATTCTCTATTTAATTGGTTATGTAGTGTACATGTTAGTATCATGATCATGTTGTGGTTTATGCATGATCTCATCCATGTTTTTTTTTTGCATTTAACTAATTCCCTATATTTTAATTGTTGATGAGATATGAGTATTTATCAATGATGATATAGGTAAGAATGCTCTACTCCTCTACGTCTCTATTAAATTTCTAGTTGAATTGGCGTTGTATGGCATTGTGTGGTACGGTCCACTTATGTTGGCGGTGTTTGCTTCATGTAAATCTAAATATGTGTGGATTATGTCCTTGATGGAAAATTGATGATAAATGATTGTCTGGTTATGATGATTACACTATGTGAAATCTATGCCTAGTTCTCAATGTAGTAGCATGTTCTAGGTATTGATGATGTCTTATGTGATTGAATGAACTTGTTAGGGTAAGGTTTAGGTGTTTCCGATGATGAGTTATGATGGTTAATGAGTTGTAACCTATGTACCCCTATGTAAATGTGTGATTAGCTAATGTTAGGAGTCTTGAATGCAAGTGTTGATGTTATCTTATCCCTATGCTAAATTGTGATGTGTGGTCTATGCTTTGAAGGATCATTGTGTTCATAAGAGGACGTCTCCCTCAATGTTTGGTTGATATCCATTAGGTGATCATGTTGACCAATGTGCACACACTCACACTCCATGTATGCTTACAAATTAGTTTATATTCATAGTGTGTAATAAAGGGTATTCTCATATGCGCTAATATTAACTACTATGCGTGTAAAGTATATGTTTATGAAGTATGTTATGTATCCCTTAACTAGGACAACTTTATAGGGGTGTACTAGTGTGAGAAAGGGTATGTGACCTTTTGTATGCATTGAACATGTGTGCCTTAATAGGATAGTTCATAGGTTGGTGATATATGTACATGAATAAGAATGTATGAAAATGTAATGAATATGACTTTTATGCTATGATATGAAGTGTATGATATCTTGAAATATGAATATGATAGTGTCTAAATGTGTTTGTATGAAAGGATTGCTCGTATAGTTACGCCTATACTCTTATGCATGCATATAATGAAGTATGCATACGTTTGGTTTAAAGGTGTTATGTGAAATGTTTGCTCACATGTATGTACACACGCACATGTATGATGATCTAGTAAATGGAGGGGCCTTAAAGGTGTTCTCAAGTGTACCCTAAACTATATGGTTCCTGAATATGCTATGTGTAACATTCCAGAAAATATACTTGTCTAGTGAAGAGTCTATTAGGCAATAAGAATATGTATTGGGGTACATAGGTATCTGATTGCCCAATTTTGAGTAATATTGGGCATGCAATAGAATATTGGATTAAGGTTGTTAGCCAATTTCCATTTATTAACAAGTAACTTAAGATATACTTTGATGTTCAAATGCTCCAATCCAAGAATGTTTAGGAACTGTACCTTTAATGAAGACCCTAAGATAATATTTTTGATTTCTTTTCTAACACACAATAAGTACGAGGCATCCAAGTGTCAAGACTAGGTACCATAGTACATGATCTTTTACAATTGTCATGTAGATTAAGTAGTGCCCACGGACATAATGAGGATCCTTAGGACAGGAAGTGAGCTTTCCAACAGCAACACATGTGCTACCAGCAAAGAGACCAAACGACCAAGCCCAACCGAATTCGGTTAGGGTGGTTACCGGACATGCGCACGTCGTGTCAAGTCACATGGGGCCTAGCTTCCTAACGAATTCTAGGCTCTAACTAAGTTACATAAATGCCTAACTAACCTCGCACTAACTAAAATAAACTAACTAGTGTTCCCAAAATCCTAAGACCTAACCAGGTGACACTAGCCGAGTAACTAACTAAAGAAACATTCTAATACCCAACCTAGGAGGTCCAAAGGTGTTAGTTATGGTCCTTCACATAGGGGTACTTTAGTTATTATCCTAGGTCACATAATTAAAAAAAATTATCAACATAATTAGTAAATGTAAATTATTGATCAAAACGAAACCCTTAGTAAATTTTAAGAATTTGGCTAAGTCAAATGCTCTCCTATTTTTAAGTCAATTTAGGATGATCGCTTGGTAGTTAGATAATTGATTTATTTAATTAAGTTAATTAGCCTAAGTTTGTATTAGTAAATATTAATTTCTTCAAACTTAGACTCACGTTTAACTAGGTGAGAGACTCTCGACTGAAAAATAGTGAACAAACATAAGAAAAAGAAAAAAAATACTCTCCGTTCTCCTTAGGAAATTTAGAGGTAAAATCGTCAAGATTTTCGTTCAAAGTAAATGATTATCTTCATAGATCAATTCTAAAGTAAGGTATTGGTTTTCTATCTTGGATTCCTTTACCCAAGAGGCTTTTCTAACATTTTGAATTCAAGTAAACCGAAACTAGGGTTGTTCCCAATGAGATTACTGAATGTTCATCTCCATAGTTCTCCCTATTTCTGAATCTAGTAGTATGTATAATGCAAATATCACGCATGTTGTTCGTATGTGGTGCTAACTTATCATTATGTGTAGGTTTCTGTTATTTGATAATGTTGAATGAGACCTATAGGTTAGATTCGTATAATTAGAGTATCATTTATAGGAGATAAAAATGTTGTAATGCCCAATTAAGTTCGAGAAGATGAAATTATTATAAGTCGTTTATGAAATTCAGTATACTGTTGAAAGAAATGAAGGTTTCGATTACTGTGTGTTTTTGCAGTAGATATGTTTGTAAGTGTTTGGAATAAAATGTTTCCAAAAATAAAGAAGATCAGAATGAAAATTAGTTAATGAATCTTCAATGCCAAATATACTTTATAGTTTGGCCAAACTAAGAACTAAATTGTTCTTATGAGATAATTAAATTTTAAAAGTTGGCCTTCTTAAAATGATGAGATTACTATAGTATATACATGTCGTTAATTGACTTGGATAGTGCTAATATCATAACGTGTTTTGTGAAAGTTTGTTTTATGCCAATAAATTTGCCAGCAATAATATTTCAAAAATATGTAATAGAATTGTCCAATGACTAAGTCATACCCAACTTATATGGACAATGTAAGTTATGATGTTTCTTGTAAATCTAAATACATGTTAAAGATTGAATAGACAAGAAGTAACTCAATGATATCATAACCTAGGGTATTTTAATGATTGGGACAAGTCCCAACATACCCTATCTAAATGAACTTGTGAACATAGTAGTACATTGAATAAGTCCTTCTAACTTTCATAAAGAATGGTAAAAGAGTATCAAATAACATTGAACAAGATAAGGTGAGTAATGAAATAACTAAAAGATTACGAGTTATGAAATTGACATAGAATAGGGTGTTAAAGGAACTGAGACAAGTCTCACTTGCACCTAATCAATTATGTTAAAGATACTCACATAAGAGGGTGTTATGAAACGTAAGACAAGTCCCATTCACACCATAATGATAATGTAAGATTTAAGTTCACATTCATCAAGTATAAAAAGTAATGACAAGTCATCCACTGAGATAAGCATACCTCATACTAGAAACGTACTTCCATAATGTATGAGTCAACTCTAAAAGTTGTAGAGTATTGTAAATTGAGCTAAGCATTGATCGTCTAGTAATGAGCTTGTGCAAGCACATGTAAGGGTCTCAAAATTCTCCTAGTCTTTGTACTATGTCGCCAGCATAGGCTACTAGCTAGTGGATCTACCTAAGAAGGCTAGGAAGTATTCGGTTTCACTTTGGCCGGTGAACCATCTCTTTTCACTGTTGGGAATACATTGGATTTCATGTAAGATCACATGATCTATGTCGGTTAATGATTAATATTTCTTTAAGAAATTAAGAAAGAAAGAAAGAATAAACTAGGAAGATAAGGGGTGTTCGGATAGGATGACAAAAAGGTGGGTTAGACTAAGTAATGATGTAAGTTATTCTTAGTCATTGCATATAAAGATCCCAATCGAAATCTTAAAAGAATATCCTATGTCAACCTATCATGTTCAAAGGTAACATGAGATCAAAGAAGAAGAAATGTATGTTCAAAGTAAACTAAGTAAGTAAAAGCATAAGTATATTAAATCATCAGTGTTTGATAAGAATGAAGTTTTAACAGTTTTGGCTTATGCCAATAAAGGGAGAAAAACATAATGGCTCATAAATATGTGTATGAATATATGCCCCAAAATATTTATATTATTCACATTATCAAATAATTGGGATACCTAATAAAGATTGGCTTATAAAGACTTCATGCCTAATTTATCAAGAATGGAAAGAAAAACTTGCGAGTAGGGTAGTCAATTCATTTCCTTAATCTTTTGGATTACTTACTTGATTCATTGTAGGAATGGGACTACAATAAATAATTGTACTTTTATGTAAAAAATAGTATCAAATGAGAAAATTGAAATATACAACAAAAAGAATAAAAGACTCAAAAATAAAGTAAGGCTGCGAGAGGGAACTCTCGTCCTAAGGGTAACAAAATATTAAATTTTTGCTTGAGTTGTTTTAAAATTATGTTCATGATTCCAGTGTCATATTTTCATATAGAAAATAAGTTAATGCATGAGGATATTACATTCATAGCATCATTAATAAATAACGAATTAGGAAAGTGAAGTTGCTTCACTTTCCAAAAATGGTATGTTGCTATAGGAAGAGCATTCCTTGATCATGCATAGTCCTTATCTGTTTATGTTCATACACCCATATGTAGTACATGTGTGTACTAACCCATATAGAATTACTATTTTTAAAGGTGCAGGTCCTTGAAGAAGATTGAAGATAAGTTGAAGTCGTTTGGACTAGTACCTCCAAACTTTGGTAGGTCCTCTTGAGTTTGAGGATGCTTAGGCTTTATTCTCCAGCCTTAGTAGATTAGACATAGCTATTGGATGTTGTCCACAACGTTTCCTTTCAAACAAGTTTTCAAGCTTCAGTATTAAGGCCGGGTTGGCAACGATTTCTTAATTTCAATTGTTCAATCTCTTAGTAGATGGTTGTTTATTTTTAGCTGTTAGTATATCACTCTTATGCAACAATTATATCAAGTTTGAGTTTACTTCAGTAAAGCTAAGAAGTTTAAAATTTCCACTAAATTTAAATGTATGATTGTGAAGAAAGCTAAGAAGAGGCTTGTCTGCGACCACTGAGAGGTTAACGACGTCGGTCTCATTTAAGGTCTAGGACCCGTGTGTGACAAACTTGGTATCAAAATGAGATTAAATTACCTAGGAACAAAGGATCAAAACAACCAAGTTGCATAGTTTTCATCTTATGATTGTAAAGTGCACTACAAACATGACTTAGAGACTTGGCGATGTTAAGAATCTTCCCTTCTTCTACTCTATATTATGTTGTGTATAGCTTTGACACTTTGTGTCATTCTAGTTTCTAACTTCTTTCTTGTCTGTGCGTGTATAAAAATTAAAATAAGAAGAAATGCAAGTAAGAGAGTTTGAGAAGCAGCTTCTGGGGGAAACCAAGCTCCTCCTCCAACCCCAGATGCAGGAGTGCAAGTGCATGTCAACCCAGCTGCGTTGACGGATGTTGAAGTGAAAGCAACACTGGTTCAGATGGCCCAAGAATTACTACTCATTCACAATCTATCATAATCCAATCCACCAGAGAGGTTGCTCCGAGGGAGAACCCACATTCTAGCACTATGCCTACCTGACTTAGAGATTTCACCAAGATAAATCCTCCCGTCTACTTCGGGTCCAGAACCAATGAGGATCCCTAGGAGTTTGTCGACGAGGTCCACAAGATTCTCTCTTCTATGGGTGTTAATTAATAGGAGAAGGCTGAGTTGGCAGCATAACAACTCAAGTATATGGCGTATGTATGGTACAAGATGTGGGTAGATGGCCGAGCACCTGGAGAAGTCCCCATAACTTGGGACATTCTCAAGACTGCATTCCAGGAGAGGTTTTTTCCCGGAGATCAGAGAGAGGATAAGGTTGAGGATTTCATCAACGTACGTTAGGGAGGTACGTCAGTGAAGGAATACTCCTTGAAGTTTGTTACACTTTCCAAATATGCTTCTTCTCTAGTGTCCAATAAAAGGCTGGTGTATCAGAGGATCTGGAGGAGGAAAGTCGGGCAGCCATGTTGCATGAGAACATGGACCTTGCTAGGTTTATTGTACATGCACAACAGGTGGAGAAGTCCTCAAATGATGAATCACAACGAAGGAAAGAAGCATAGGCCCTCAGATCAGGCTTGTTCTAGCTCTAGTATGAGTTCGTTTAGAGTCCAGGATAGGACAAAGTTAAAGAAGGGGCACCAGCTCTAAGGTAATCCTACTCTTTCCAGGAACACTAATGCCATAGGGGGCAAGTCAGGCCTCAAGAAGGCAATAATGGAAATGCCCATCCTGACAGAAAGTCGTGTGGTAAGTGTGGCCTTTTGCATGAAGGTGAGTACATGGTAGGTTCTAATTCCTGCTATGGGTGAAACAAGAGTGGGCATTTGATCACGGACTGCCCATATGTGAAGAATCAGGCAAAGGAAGATACTTAGCCTCGGCCTAATCCTACTGCTGCAGCCGAGCCTCCCAAGATGAACAGGTTCTATACTTTGAAAGGTATAGAGAAGTAGGAGATGTCAGCTAATATGGTCATTAGTAACTTGCATGTCTTTTCTTTTCCTCGATATGCATTGTTAGATCCAGGATACTCCTTGTCTTTTGTCACGCCTTTAGTAGCTAATAAATTTTACTTGCTTCCATAGATCATGCATGAACCTTTTCTAGTTAGTACCCAGGAGATAACATTAGAGGTACAAAGTATATAGAGATTGGCCAATAACGGTTCATGATAGATTTACCTATGCTGACCTAATCAAATTAACAATGCTTGTCTATGATATAATTTTGGGTATGGATTGACTCCATAAATTCTATGATTTCATAGACTATCGAAACAGAGTCGTAAGGTTTCAGTTTCCTAATGAGTTAGAGCTCGAATGGGAAGGGCGTAGTTCAAATCCAACAGGCCAAATTGTTTCCAATCATAAAGACAATAAGATGTTATCTATGGGGTATTGGTACCACTTAGTCAGAGTCAATGACATAGAACATGAAGTTCCTTCCATAGACTCTGTGTTCATAGTGATTGAGTATAAAGATGTCTTTTTGGAGTATTTACAAGGAATCCCTCCTGAACGAGAAATTGACTTTGGTGTTGACTTAGATCCTAACACCAAATCAATTTCCATTCCTCCATATAGAATGGCTCCACCAGAAGTCAATGAATTGAAGTTGCATTTAAATGATCTACTTGATAAAGGCTTCATCCAGCCGAGCATATCCCCATGGGGTGCTCTAGTGTTGTTCATTAATAAAACGGATGAACCACTAGAATGTGTATAGATTATCGGCAACTGAAAAAAGTCACTACAAAGAACAAATACCCTCTTTCCAGAATTGATAATCTATTTGATAGTCTCCAAGGTTTAAGTTTCTTTTCTAAAATAGATCTGCAGACAGGGTATCACCAGCTTAGAGTGAGACAAGAGGACATTCCTAAGAATACCTTCCGTTGTAGGTATGGTCATTTCTGTTGTCTTGTCATTTGGTCTCACTAATGCACCATCCGCGTTTATGGACCTTATGAATAGGGTTTTCAATGAATACCCTGATTATTTTCATCCTCCCTTACAGCCTTTGATCTGTAAATCATATAGAAATTCGGAAGATGGTCAAGGTAGTTTCTTTTGTTTATCTCGTTCAAAATCGGATTCTTCAGTCTGATCCAGTTATTAAGACAATTAAAAAGGTGTTCCCTTGCTCTGGGATCCTTTATCTTTATTTTAGTATTCACATATGACATCTTCATACATTCTTAGACTAGAGAAAAACATGAACAACATTTGAGAATGATATTGCAAGTACTTAGGGAACATCATTTGTATGAATATTCAGCAAATGTGAGTTTTAACTGAGATCAGTGACCTTCCTTGGTCATGTTGTATCTTAGCAGTGTGTCGATCTTGATCCAAAAAAGATTGACTTAGTAAAGAACTGGACGAGACCCCTCACTCCTACAGGCATCCGAAGTCTTTTTGGTTTGCCTAATTACTCTTGAAGGTTTGTTGAGGGATTTTCCGCTGTTGATGTTCCATTGACAGCTTTAGCAAAGAAGAAGGCTAAGTTTGAGTGGTCTGAAACATGTGAAAAGATCTTCCAAGAGCTCAAAGACAGACTCACTTTAGATTCAGTTCTCACATTGCCAAAGACTGGTGAAGGCTATGTGGTGTACTGTGATTCTTACCCAGTAGGTTTGGGAAGTATTCTTATGTAGGATGTCAAGGTGATTGCATATGCATACGGACTGTTGAAAATCCATGAGAAGAATTACCCTACCCATGATCCTGAGTTTGTTGATGTGGTATTTGCGTTAAAACTTTTGAGACATTACTTATATGGTTTACATGTTAATGTATTTACTAACCATGAAAGTCTTCAGTATGTTTTTACACAAAGAGAATTGAATCTCCGTTAGAGAAGATGGCTAGAGCTGCTCCAGGATAATGACATGAGTGTCCACTATAACCCAGGCAAGGCCAATGTAATGATCGATGCTTTGAGTCGATTGAGCATCGGCAGTGTGTCTCATATTGATGCTGAGAAGAAGGAGTTGGTTAAAGAGGTACACAAATTGGCTAGGTTAGGTATACGAATGTTGGATAGACCGAGTGGGGGTATTTCAGTTCATACAATTTCTGAATCCTCATATGTTGTAGATGTTAGTGCTAAGAAGAATCTCGACCCAGTGCTCATGGACTTGAAAGACTCAGTGTAGAGTAAGTTGAATATATCATTCTCCCTTGGGGGATGGTATGCTTAGATACAAGGGAAGACTAGGGGTGCAAATATTGATAATCTGAGACATAATATTACTGCAGAGACTCATGGATTTAGATATTCAATTTATCCTGGTTGCACCAAGATGCATCATGATATCAATAAGATATATTGGTTGGAAGGTATGAAGCCATATATTTGTAAGTTTGTGGAGGAGTGCCCCAATTGCCGACAAGTTATGGCGTAACACCTTAAGCCTGGAGGTCTTATCCAGTCAATCGATATCCCAACATTGAAGTGGGAGGTTATTTATATGGACTTTGTGTTTGGTATGCCCAGGATCAGGAGACTGCATCATTCTATTAGGGTCATTGTTGACAGGATGAATAGGTCTGCTCACTTTATTCATGTGAAGTCTACTTACTAGGCCGAAGATTATGCCAAACTTTATATTGATGAAGTAGTGAGGTGGCATGGGATCCCATTGTATATCATTTAGGATACGGGAGCCCAGTTTACTTCTTACTTTTGGAGATTTTTCCAAAAGAGCTTGGGTACACAGGTAAAGCTCAGTACTACTTTTCATTATTGGTCGGATGGAAAAGAAGAGTGTAACAATTCAGACCCTTGAAGACATGCTGACAGATTGTGTTATTGACTTTAAGGGGAGTTGGGATGATCAATTTCCTCTTATTGTGTTCTCTTATTAGAATAGTTATAATTCCATTATTGGGATGAAACCTTTTGAAGCACTGTATGGCAGGAGATCTAGGTCTTCAGTTGTGTAGTTTGAGGTAGGAGTGTCTTCCATCTTTGGCCAGGAGATCATACACGAGTCTATGTAAAAGGTGAGAAAGAATAGGGATAGATTGGCTACTTCCTACAGTCTCAAAAAATCATATGCTAATAATAAGAAGAGGGCTCTTTAATTAAAGGTAGGTGATCAAGTCTACCTGAAGATATCACCCATGAAAGGGTTGATGAGCTATGGTAAGAAAGGGTAGTTGAATCCGAGATATATAGGTCCTTATGAGGTCTTACAGCGAGTAGAGAATGTTTCCTATGAACTGAAATTACCAAATGACTTGTCTTTCATTCATCTATTGTTTCATGTTTCGATTCTTAAAATGTGTCTATTTGATCCAGCATTCATCCAGCCTGTTGAGGGGTTAGGAGTCGATGAGAACCTTTCTTATGAAAAGGTTCCATTTAAAAGTTTAGATCTCCAAGTGAAGCAGCTGAGGAACAAGGAGGTTGCCACCGCAAAGGTATTATGGAGGAACCACTTTGTTGAGGAGCAACATAGGAGGCCTAGGCATACATGAGACCTTGTTATCCTCAACTGTTCAGTTCTTGAGGTTAGATATACTCTTCCTAAGTCTAATTTTGTTTATGAAACTCTAAATTTTAGTGCATTACTTGTTTTTGGAGTTTTAAGTCCATAATTGTGTTTTTTATACTAGCACTATATGAGTTAATATTAGTTCATGCTTCCATTAATGTTTTCATTTTTGTATAGAGTTGACGTGATTTTTTTTCGCATGACTTCTGAATGTGGATTGAGTTAAAGTGAGATTAAGAAGGAATTTCCTCAATCGTAGATATGAAGCTTCAGATAAGATTTAAGTGATGTGCATCACCATAAGTAGTTTGTGAATGAGATATTCACAAAGAGTAAAATTTCAAGTATGTTTATGTGTTTATAGAAAATACCCTCTTTGATTCAAAATGATGTGATGTGTAATTCTGGGAAGAATGTTCCTAAGGGGGGATAATTTAATATTCCAGAAAATGTACTTGTCTAGTGAAGAGTCCATCAGGTTTTAAGAATATGTATTTGGGTACATATGAATCACAATGGCCAATATTGAGTAATATTGGACATGGTAGAGGATATTGGCTTATGGGTGGTGGCCAATTTGTATGTATTAACAAGCAACTTAAGATCTACTTTGATGTTATAATGCTACAGTCCAAGCTTGTTTAGGAATTGTACCTTAAACGAATACCCTAAGCTAAAAGTTTTAATTCCATAGCTAACACACATTAGGTACGAGGCATCTAAGTTTCAATCCTAGGTACCATAGCACATAATCATTCAAATTATAATGTATATTATGAAGTGCACAAGGACAAATTAATGATCCTTGAGACAAGAAGTGAACTTTTCCAGTGCAACACATGTGCAAGCACATGTGCTACCGTCCAAGAGGAGAAATGACCAAGTCCAACCAAATTAAGTTAATATGTCAGGGGAAAGGCCTGCGTCGGGTCAAGCCACGTTGGGCCTAGCTTCCTAACCAATCCTAGTCTCTAAATAACATACCTAACTATATAAATAACCGACGACTAACAAAAATAAACTAACTAGTGTGTCCAAAATCCTAAGACCTAATAAGGTAAACCTAGCCAACCAACTAACTAAAGAAACATGCTAGTACCTCACCTAGGATTGTCCAAAGGGGTTGTTTATGGTACTAGTGAATTAGGGGTACTTTAATTACCCTAGGTCACTAAATTAATTAATTTAGCAACTTAATTAATTGATGTAAATTGATGGTCAAACAGAAACCCTTAGAAAATTTTCAGAATTTTGCTATGTCAAAAGCTCTCCTATTTTTAGTCAATTTATTAGGGGTATTTTGGTAATTAGATAATTGATTATTAAATTAAGTTAATTAGCCTAAGTTGAATTAGCTAATATTCAATTCCTTAGACTTAGTCTCACGTTTAACTAGGTGAGAAACTATTGATTGAAAAACAGTGAACAAATGTAAGAAAAAAAAAACTCTCGTGTGTCCTTAGGCGATTTCAAGGACAATTATTCATTATTTTCATGAAAAGTACAGGGTGATCTTCGTAGATTCAATTATACAGTAAGGTATGTGTTTTGTCTCTTGTATTCCTTTACACTGGAGGGTTTCAATCATTTTGAATTCAAGAAAACATAAACTAGGGTTATTCCCAATGAGATTGTTGAATGTTCATCTCCCTAGTTCTCCCTATTTCCATTTTTAGTAGTATGTATAATGCAAATCTTGAGCATGTTGTTGGTATGGGGTGATAACTAATCATTATGTGGAGGTTTGTGTGATTTGATAATGTTGAATGAGACTTGTAGGTTAGATCCGTATGGTTAGAGTATCATTTACATGATATAAGAATGTTATAATTCCCAATTGTGTTCGAGAAGATTAAATTTTAATAAGTCATTTATGAAATTCAGTTTATTGTTGAAAGGAATGAACAATTCGATTACTTTGTGTGTGTAGAGTACATATGTTTGTAAGAGTTTTGAATGATATGTTTCCAAGATTAAATAAGAATGATCATCTAAGCTAGTTAATGAATCATCAATGCCAAATCAGCTTTATAGCTTGGCAAAACTGAGAAATGAAATGTTCTTATGAGCTAATCAAATGCTAAAAGTTGACTTGCATAAAATGATGAGATTAATATAGTATATACATGAAGTTAATTGACTTGGCTAGTTATAATATCATGACAAGTATTTAGTGAAAGTTTTTTTTATGCCAATAAATTGACCAACAATTTTTTTCCAAAATATGTAATAGAATTGGCCAATGACTAAGTCATACACATCTTATATGGCCAACGTAAATTATGATATTTCTTGTAAGGACAATACATTTTCAAGATTGACTTGACAAGAAGTAACTCAAAGAACTCATACCATAGGGTATGTCAACGATTGGGACAAGTCCCAACATACCTTATCAAAATAAACTTGTGAACATACAAGCACATTAAATAAGTCCTTATCACTCTCATAAAGATTGGTACAAGACTACCAAATAACATTGAACAAGATAAGGTGAGTAATGAAATAACTAAAAGCTTATGAGTTATTAAATTGACATAGAATGGGGTTTTAAAGGATGTGAGACAAGTCTCACTTGCACCTAATCAATTATGTTAAAGATACTCACATAAGAGGGTATTAGAAATCGTGAGACAAGTCTCATTCACACCATAATTATAATATTAGATATAAGTTCACATTAATCAAGTATAGTAAGGGATGACAATTCATCCATTGAGTTAAACATCCCTCATACTAGAAGCAATCTTCCACAATAAATGAGTCACCTCTAATATTTGTAAAGTATGATAAATTGAGAAAAGCACTGATAGACTAGTAATGAGCCTGTTCAAGCACATGTAAACATCATGAGTTAAGACTACAACCATGGTGGATAAGGGTCTTAAAATTCTCCTAGTGTTTGAACTATATCGCCAGCATAGGTAATTAGCTAGTGGATCCACCTAAGAACGCTAGGAAGTATTCAGTTTTACTATGGATGGTGAACCACCTCTTTTAGGTTTGGAGAAGACACTGGATTTCATGTTATCTCACATGATCTATTTCGTTTAATGATAAATATTTCTTTAAGAAATAATAAACAAAGAAAGAAAGAACTCGAATATTGACGGGTGTTTGTATAGAATGAACAAAGGTTGGGGTTGGACTAAGTAATGATGCAAGTCATTCATAGTTATTGCACAGAAAGTTCCCAATGGAAGTCGTAAAAGAATATCCTAAGTCAACCTAGCATGATCAAAATGAACATGACATCAAAGAAGAAGAAATTTAATTTCAAAGTGATCTATGTAACAAAAATCGTAAGTGTATCAAATCATCAGTGTTTGTTAAGAATGATGTTTTAACAGTCATTGGCTTATGCCAATAAAGTGAGCAAAACATAATGACTTATCAATTGGATTGTGAATATATTCCACATCATCTTTATATTATGCAAATGATCAAATAATGGGTATATCCAATAAAATTGGCTTCTAAAGACTTCATGCACAATTTAACCAGAATAGAAAGAATAACTTCTGAGTAGGGTTGTTAAATCATCTCCTTAGTCTTTTGGATTACTTACTTGACTCATTGTAGGAATGAGACAAAAATAAATCATTGCACTCGTTAGTAAAACATAAGATCAAAGTATATCATTAAACTACACAACACAAGACTAATAAATAAACTAAGGTTGGGAGAGGGAGCTCTCGGCCCAAGAGGAGCAAAATTTTTAAATTTTCCTTGAGTTGTTATAAAATTATGTTCATGATAACAAGGTCTTATGTTCATATAGAAAATGATTTGTGTGCTTTAAATGCATGAAAATATGTCATATTCATAGCATGGTTCATAAATAACGAATTAGGAAAGTGAATTGACTTCACTTTCAAAAAATGACATGTTTCTATAGGAAGAGCTTTCCTTGATCATGCATAGTCCTTATGTGTTTATGTGAACACACCCTCACTTAGTACAAGTGTGTGCTAACCCATATACAGTTACTATTTTTATAGGTCCGGGTCCTTGAGGATTGAAGATCAGTTAAAGCCATTTGGACTAGTACCTCCATACTTTGGTAGGTCCTTTTGAGTTCAAGGATGCCTATACTTTATTCTCTAGCTTTTTTAGATTAGACATAGCTAGTGGATGTTTTCCGTAGAATTACCTTTCGAACATTAGTTCAAGCTTTTCTATTAAGGCCTGTTTGGCAACTATTAATGATATTATGAATTCTTCATTTCAATTGTTGAATCTGTTAATTGATGGGTGTTTATTTTGAGCTGTTAGTATATCACTCTTATGCAAGAATTATATGAAGTCTAAGTACACTTATGTAAAGTTAAAAAGTAATAAATTTTCCATTAAATTTTTAATGTATGATTGTTATATAAACTAAGAAGAGGCTTGTTTGCAACCTCTGGGAGGTTAAAATTGCCACTCTCATCTAGGTTCTAGGACCCGAGTGTGAAACTATG
The DNA here is from genome assembly GCF_001406875.1 of Solanum pennellii. NCBI lineage: Eukaryota > Viridiplantae > Streptophyta > Magnoliopsida > Solanales > Solanaceae > Solanum > Solanum pennellii. The sequence continues at coordinate 42,249,679 of NC_028640.1, read as the reverse complement.
TCCATGTGAAAGGGTTTATAACATTATTTAAGTTGATGAACTCTCATCTATGACCTATGATCTATGAATATGAGGAGTCTATCTCCTAAACCCTAATTTTATAAAGTATTTTTAATAAAGGTTTTTCAATAATGGGAAATTTTCTTAGCACCAAGTGAACGTAGACGAGGAGCTCCCCTTCCCAATGTGGGAATGCTTGTTCACAATAGTCCTCACGAGGTGGATAACTACAATAACTCAATAGGAATAAAAAGGGTTCCAATTAGTGGACAACTACAATGCTCATATGGAATAAAGGGGGTTTCCACATATACCTCCAAGTTCCATAAACTATGTTTGGCACATAGGATCTAGCTAGTGATATCACATATTGTGATAGCATGTGTTAATGTTATTGCTTGTCTAGGTATAGCACCCTCCACTAGTGTAAGGCTCTACAACACCAAATTCCATGTTTAGCACCCATGGTATTAATGTCGTTTAAGGCTATAGTTTCCCTAAAGTAAAAAGGACAATGTAATAAAGTTGGACCCTAACTAGGATAACCTAAGCAAAGTTTCTTTATGTAGGTTGGGGTATGGGACTTCACCTATGCATTTCACAAGTAGCTCTTGAAGGGAGTTATCGGAAGGTGTTCTAATGTGAATGACATGTTTCTGATGCATGACATTGTAGTGTTCTCTACTTGATGTGGGGATATGCATTGTATGAGTCCAAATGGGTCTATATTATGAAGTCTCTCCTTATGTGCATACTATTGGTCTTATTGACTATATGATGAAATTCTTGTTGGGCATGTATGAAGTGTATATACTTGTCTTGTTCGTGTATGGAATATATATTAAGGCTTGTGGTCTCATTATGGTTTACTTCGTATGTGTGAGGTTATGGGGCTTCACAATAACATTGCACTAGAAGACATAGATTGGGTTTGTTAGTAACATCTTATAATATTCTTTGTGAAGTAAAGTTAGTATGTATGCAAATTAACTAGAGCATACTATAATGTCATTAGGGTCTTGACTTAAATGTTTCTATGTTGTACAATATTTCTATTAATGTATGTATGAGTACTTTGTGGACTTAAGGCGATGCATTGCACCAAGTATTACTAGAGGGTTACTTGGAAATTTAAAAAGTTAAAGAATTAAGAATAGAATTGGTTCACTGTAAAATGAGATAAGTTCACTGTAAAGTGATCCTAAATAAGTAAAAAATGAAATGTATGATTTTATATGATGTGTGTCTATTTCGATATGCCGATATGATGTATGTAAATTGTATAATGCTATTGTATCAATGTTTTTTATGAATTTTTTGCAAAAAGGTATGATGCATGGTTTCAAGTAAAATGTCCCTCTTAAATGCATGTTTTTTGCATATTTTCCATGCTGAGTGCATTCTTGTACTAACCCCATTATTCTGTACCTTTTTACACCAAGTATAGGTTGTGGATGCTTAAATGTATGCCTTTTATGTTTAGGGTCTTCATATGAGATTTCCAAACTCAAGAAGAGGAATCCTTAAGTCAAAGGATTGCCTATTTTTTCTCTTACTGTATAGTTTAGTAATAATGTACATATGATTTATGTTGTATAGGTCGTTTCTCTATTATAATCTAATGATGTTGAGTCTAGAATGGCAAAAAGAGACTATTGTCTTTAACTATGTAAATATGATATTATATATATATATATATATATATATATATGTATGTATATATACATATATATATATATATATGTATATATATATATGTATGTATATATACATATATATATATATGTATATATATACATATATATATATATATGTATATATATTGAAATTGATGTTCTAGGATATGATGTCCTATGAATGTTTTAAATTTTCCGTTAAATTTACCTATGAAATGTGATTAATGATAACTATGGGCTTCAATAAAACCTCCAAGAAGTCAGGTACACCATGATACTTCTAGGGGGTGCTCCCCGATCGTGACAAATGTGGTATGAAGGCATGAGGTGTATGAAAGTGGTCTTAGGGTCCAAAGACTAATATTGCCATATCTTGGAGAGTCTCGATCATCAGTGATGAGTCGAGAAACATCTATGAACAAGAGGCTATAGAACGATAGAGTTTCCCTTCTTCGTCATTCTCATGTCTTTTCCTAGAACATAACTCTAAAACATATATCTTTTATGTTTTTTTGTCTGGTGGTCTTTTATATGTGATTGCTTTGATGAGATGATATCCCTATGCTTGAGGGAGAAAAGGTGAATTTAATGCTTATCTTTGTTTTTGGTTTGATGAGTATGTGTTGAATATGAACTTTAGTTTATATTGATATGATGCCCTTTGTGTCTACATATGAGAAATACGTAAAATGGCAAGAAATGATGAGAAAGGTATGTCGTGATATGGTCAAAGCATGTTAGAAGTCTTTGTAGTTAAAATAAGTCTCATTTTGGAACCGTGAGTTGCTATATGGTTTTGTATGATGATAGTCCTCTGATGTGGGTAAGACTTAAATGGTTTATGAAATATGGTAAATGGACAAAAATGCATGTTCCCTATATATGTATATTTAGTAGTTCAATATTTTCTTATATATGTGTAATGGTTCAAACTTTTCCCTTTGTATATGTGTGGTTCATCATAGTTGCCTTCTTTTGATTGAAGTCTTTTGTATAGGATTTATAACACTTCAAAAGTCTAAGATGTGTTCTTGAGCCTAACATGAGTGTAAAAAGGTTTAGACACTGTTTTAAGGTATACTTTAATTAATATAAGTCATTTAGGAGGTTTAGAAATCAAAAAGTCAAAGAACTTCTATTACGTCTGGAAACTAGGTCAATGATGTACTAGTACGCCTTAGCCTATTTGACTAACTTTTAGGATCTCAGAATTGATGAATTTTGAGGAAGGGTGTCTAACAGGAGTTAGAGTTAGGTCATAGTCGAAACTTCTGGGCATGACACACTTATGACCAACCAAGGGCCCTTGAGGAGGACCCTTGCATTTTAGAAAGAAGCTGCCAAAAGGCAGTGTGCACAAACGAAAGCAATAGACGAGGTCGGTGTCTATCGATGGGGAATTGATGGACACTGTCGACGAAAACTTATCCAAATTCAAGAAGATTCTGTTTTGCGTAGTCTCTGAATAGAACGACGGAACAATAGGATAGTTGGTCCTTTGTGCGTTGATTGACAAACGGGGTGTGGGTCGGGGTTCCGTCTGTGATGTCTCAATTTTGCTGCAAGTTGTGTTTTGATTCATTTAATTAATTGGATTATTTAGCAAGTTAATTATGTGTTAGGGGATGTCTTATTAAGTTTGTTAATGACCTATATAAAGACCCTAATCTAATTAGTTTAACCTAAGCCCTTATAATTCACACACCCAAATTCTCTTACTTTTCTTTTCTTTTCTCTGAAGTTGAAGAACTCCATAAAAGTAAAGGTCAAGGTGGGTTCTAGGGGTTAAATCATCAATGTTTCTTCATCAATATTCATAAAAAATTATGGTATGTTATTCCTTTCACCTTTAAGACCTTTTTCCTCAAAGGGTTACATAAAATTTATTTCAAAAGTTGAGTTTTCATGTGGATCTTTTCCAATCTCGAAATTGATCTTGTAAATTGCTTTGTTTCTAATTGATTTTGGATATTGATGATATATTAACATGTATTTTAACTTATTTATGTTATCTCTTGATGGATTTTCTAGCTTGTAGAATGACCTATTTTCCTTAACCTTAGGTTTGTGATCTTAATATGAATTGTGTAATGCTAGTCCAATTGAATTGGTTATTGGATTAATTACTACTAGATGATGTTATTTTATAAAATATGAATGAATTATGATAAATTATAGTCCTATCATACTATTTCTTGAGTATTTGAACTAGATTATGTCTTTGATATAGGTTTATTATCTTAAGCTATGAACTAGTAATGGATTGTGACGTAGTATTTCAATTGATTTCTTATATCATGATGAGTTATTGTTGTATGATGATGTTACACCATAATTCAGTTGAGTTAAGGTTTTATGTTTATACCTTGATGATGGATTATGAAGGAGACTTGATAAGTCTTGAAATCCGTATTCCTTACTTTAATTGTGCTAAATTTTGATTAAGTTATGATATGGCATTGCAGTATATCTTTCATTAAGATTGATAGGGTTTGTATGATGTTGATTTGAAATTTCTTGAATATTATTTGTGAGGTGTTGGCTAAGAATTAAATGTTATAAGGATTAGGTGATGATTTACAAATGTGCCTTATTATGAAGTTATAAGTAGATTTGTTAACCTCACTTATATGAATTATAATTAAAGGAATATACTCATGCAATTCTTGTTGAGCTATGATGATGATGATTATACAAAGGATAGAACCTATGACCTACATTAGGCTATGATGATTAATGAAGGCATTACTGACATTTCAAAAGGCACATAGCTTAGCACCGAGTTAACTTGACAATGGGAGGTGGTTATTTTCCATAGAGTAAGATTCACCCTATAGTTGTACATCAGTTGTTGGCTCCGCAATGAGGGATACTCATCCTATGGATTTCCATGATATGCGGCTCCAATTGCCAAGTGGCATATAAAGGGTTCATATCTATCTCTTAGTTCTTGAACTATGTTGCCCCCATAGGAAGACTAGCTAGTTGATCCACCTAGAAAGCTACGTTTATGTTTAGTTTTACTTTGGCCGGTAGACCACCTTCCATTAGTGTAATGTTTTACAACACCAGATTCCAAATTTTGTTCTTGTGGTCTATGACCGTTAAGGCAAGTGTTTTCTAAACTAAAATAAATTAATGAGGTACAAGTCAAGGGTGACCTAAGATGTTTGACTAAGAATAGGTAGCGGTATGAGAGAACCTATTCCTTGCACAAGTTTTCCTTGAAAGAAACTTTAGAAGGTTGTTATTATATATGTATATGTTTATAATAATACATCATTGTATATGATTATCTTGCATATTTGATACCAAATGATGATTAGTTTTACTTATGAATATGTGTTGGTCTTCATTATTAAAGGATTATGATATGTGCTCTTAATGACATGGTATGAGAAGTGGTATGTTGGTTATGAATCTTGTTGGGTTACATTATTGAGTATGGTTATGGGGCTTTTCTTGGGCGTTGCACTTGTTGACTTAATAAGGGTTTATGGGAAATTGTCTTGATTTAGTTATATTGTAATTGACTATTATATATTCTTGTTGCTATTGTAACATAACGATAGAGTTGCTATGATTATGTGTCCAATTATGTGATATGCATGTTGACTTAACTAGACATATTATTGTTGGTCTTGTGATGAACAAGCATTAGACTTAATGATTATGTCTTATTGATTGGTATTGTCTTGTTGAATATGCATAAGGCTTTCTAAAGGTAAAATAACATATTTTCATCAAAGGCCCCTTTTTAGCATGATTTAATACTATATGTGGATTTGGTCTCATACTTAGTACAAGTGGTGTACTAACCCATTTTCTCCCTTTTCCCTAACATTTTAGGTTTTTGTCGGTGAAGGGCTTTGAGACGACATTAAAGGAAGGCTTGTAATTCTTATTCATCCACATTGGGCAGGTCCTCACTTTTTTAGGGTAATGCCAATTTCAATCTATGAAGTTGTTTTAGTTTTAAGATTCTTATTTTCTTTCCTTTTCATTCACATACTGAACATTGTAATGCTTAAATGTGGATCTATTTCATTGTTGTATGGGCTAGGACATATTTTATATACTCTTGTTAGGTGATTATGAGATGAGACATCCATTTGTGACTATGTTATTCATATATATCTGTGCAATAAAAGTAAAAAATTATGTAATCTTCCTATGCAAAAGGTCTATGTATACTCGATATAAATATTATGAGTATGTAGAGGTCTATGTAAACCTCAATGAAGAAGTAATGAATAGTTTTAAATTTTCCACGTTTTTGACCTATGAATGTAATGATATAAGCTAAGAGGCTTGTCTTAATCCTCAAAAAGGATGACGATGCATGTTACGTCTAGGGGTGATCCCAGATGTGACAGGGTTGATCCTAGAAGTGTGAGTAACATGCTTTTCTTTGTAGGGTAATAATGTGGATTGCAATGACCTTGATTTTACCTTACATTAGTATTTAAAAAAAAAGAAAGAAACCTTATGGTTATGTCTTATATTGTTTTCCCCTAATATATTATAACTCTTGATGTTCATGATGTAGTTGAGACCTTATGTGGTTGGGTAATATGACCCATAAAGAATGTTATGGAATTCCTTTGGGTGTTAGGCCTAGAGGATGATGATGGTTGAGTTAAGTTGCTCTTAAATGAGCTTACCCTAAGTTGGGGATGGTGATGTGAGTAGTTCGGTTGTTGATATTTCTAGCTTGTCCTTCTTTTCTTACTTGACCTTAAAACTAAAGAGTTCCTAGAAGCTTTTCCATGCTAGGAGTCTTACATGAATATATGTGTTGTATGTTCTCCATTTATTAAGTATTTCTTAAATGACACTATGTTATTCATGTTTTGAAAGTTCTAATTTTCATGAAAAAGGATTTTTGATCAAATTATGGTTTTCCATGTTGAGTGTGCATCTTGATATGTTAGTTGTTCACTTAACATAATGAGTTATGTTAGAAGCATCTTGATGTCACTTATAATGTGGGGTGTTTTAAGCCATTAATGCAAATGTTGAGTCTCCTTAGAATAAAAGATGATGGGTTTTTTTAAAGTTATGTGACTTTTACGATTTTGGAACTATGAATTTAGGCTTACTCTTGCAAAGTGAAGGCATGTTCAGCCATTTTCCTTGTGTGTACCTATAAATTGTAAGATTTTCCCTAAATAATGCATGTTTATGAAAGCTTGTATTCTGCTAGAAATAGAAATATTGTGAAATGACTTATTGTTGTTGTACTGTGTGTGGTAAAATTTACCATTTTTACTTTATTAGGAACAAAGATGGATCATGCTTTGGTTAAAAGTTGAGAATTCCTAATCTAAAAGAAACTGACCTTTGTGCCTTGCTTGGTTTGAGATCATGAGACATGTAACTGTGTTAGGAGAAGAGAATTCCTCCCTAAACATAACTAAGCATGTTATGGTTGAGTATGTCCCTCCTGGAATCATGCCTAACTAATAAAAATACATTGTTGTTTCACTTGACTCAAGTATATGTCCATTGAAGTATGATTGTTTATTTGTTTCTTGAGTGTTGTTGAATCATCCTATGTGTGAGCTGAATGTGGTTGCATAGTGAGCTAATAATAAATTGAAAGTAAAGACCATGTTATGATTATTAGAAAGATGTTCCTCCTATGAACATGACTAGTGTCTATGTGTTTGATGCATATAAGATTGAGTGAATAAATGTATTGCTTGCTTGTGTTTCATTAAGTGCTAAATGGTTTGAAGTTTGTGTTCCATCTAACTTTTGTGCATTGACTTATATGAGATGATATTAGGAATGTTGTGAGTTGTACTATGGGTCATTGGAGTCCTTGTTGTCTTTTGAATGTTCCAAATGTCATTCCAGGACGAATTTTTCCAAGTGGGGATATTTTAAGACCCCCAAAATGAGTTAAGGTGTCTACAACCTCACATGTGCATATAATATTGTTAAAAAATTGATGAAGTGTTTTACATAAAGTATGATTCATTTGAAGTCATTTTGAAGGCAAATGTTCAAGAACGTCCAAGACGTTTGAAAGTTAGCCCTTTAGACGTGCAAGTGTGACTTGAGAGTGCCTAGCATGTTTGGATGTGTTGCGAGTGATGTTTTACGATCAAAATAGCATATATGGTATTTGAATGTTAAGTTTTATAGTAACATTAGAAACATCTGGGCACGACTTTCCAAGGTCAAGGCAAAAAAGCCCTCGAGGAGGACCCAAAGACTGCCTAGACACTGCCAACACTTGCAAATGTTTGCCAGTAAGCTGACCAATGCCCCGTCGATGGAGAGGCGTCATCAAAGACATATCCTGTTGAAGTCTCATGCCAATGCACAAGCCTCAGACCTAAAAGACAGACAGCAGTACGGTTCGTCGTTCGACCTATTAGGAATCGATCGTGGCCTATCGTTTTAGCATGAAATCTGCAGCCTGCATGCTCTCCCATTAAGGGGTGAATTGAAAATTTACCCACGTCCTAACCTGACCCTACGCGGTCTATTTTTGTTATTTTAAGGTATATTAAGTTAGTTAAAAGCATGAAAGCCCCATTCCCAATACATGATTCAAAAATTAAACTTCCCTCTGCAAAATATCCTTGACAGAAACCTACATTTGGAGATAAAATCATGGATTATTCATCGTGTTTTTGTGGTTCTCTTGTATATTAATGTAAGGTGGTTCATCATATTTAGATATTTATTCATCTAGAGAGCTCCTTGAAAGCTTGTCAAAAATGAATTGTGACGAAATTGCCTGTCTTCCAATTTAGCCGTGGGTTATTTCTCAAAAGCACGCAAAATACATATGAAGCACATAGGTGACTAGTCGTCGAATGTCTTGGTCGTCCGTTAATTTTTTACTTTCAATTAACCTAATACTTTAGACACTTACTAATAACCACATTCTAAACAATTTTAGGACCTTAGGACCTCCTGTCAAAATGTTAGGCTCTATTTTCACCTAACTCACTTTTGTGGTATTAAACTTACCTCTACTCTACTTCACTTAAAAGATACAAACTAAATATAAAGCAATAACAACATAAGAAATATATGTAAAACTAGAAAAACAAGTGTAAATCCTTAATTCATTAAAGAAAAAACAAAAACAAACTTAAATTTATTTATATATGAATGTAATATAGTTTTGCGTAAGTTTCTCTAACCGATAACCACCACTATGATCCTAAGTGATGATACAACATCTTGTCCATGCTACAAAAATTATCCTATACTTTGATGTCGCATAAAAAATCCTCGACATAGTTGATCCAGTGGCTAAACTCACGTGATCACCTAAAAAGTATTACACTTTGATAGCCGTGATGTCTACATGGTTAACATGGGAAGTTATGTTATTTGAACTGTCATTCCCACAACAGTGATCAATACTACTCCCAAACCATGGTTTAGCTCATACTTTTAATAAAATTTCCTTCCATTGGGTTGAAACAATTTACTGAACCCTTTAGCTTTAAAACATCCTTTTCGGAATCAATGTTCCCCTCTTTAGTTCAACACTCTTTTGGATCTTCTTAGTTCCCTATAACCGTAAATGTGAAACATTTATCAGCCTTTCAGGAATACATAGTCCCCCTTATAACATTAGAGAAATGGATTCAACTCTTGGTCTTTAGTTACCTTGAACTTAACACTTAAAAAATACATAGTTCCTCTATAGCTTTTCAGAATTGAACTCAACTATTTTATCTTTGCTCGACCTGTCAGTAGATCCTTAAATCAAAGTTAAAATTATTGTTTAAGATTCATTGAAAATTTTAAGAACTCACTTGACTTTTTTTTTAACTTTTAAACTTGAATCTTAGCTTTTTTGACTTTGATCTTAGCTTCCCTTAAATTAGATTATGGATTTAAGGATTATGATTTCATGTTTATGGATGATTTCATAATGCTTAGATATACATTAGAGTGTTGAAATCAACTAGGAATGATAATTATCTCACTTAAGTACTTATAGGAAAAGATAGGGAAAGAATGGGGTCTCATGGGGGTATTGGAGGTCTGAGAGGCGCGGGGCGCCATGGTCTATCGAATAAAGCAGGTTTTGTGGCGCTCTGAGAGGTGCGATGCGCCAGGTCCTGTCACACAAGCCTTCCCTGAGGGGCTCTGGCAGGCGCGGTGCCACAAGGAATATCTGATGGGACCTCCGACTTTTCTTCTCTGTAACTTCCTTGGATCCGACAACGAACACTTACGATCCCTAAGTACCTCATTACCCAATATATTACACCCAAAAACAGTCCTGCAACATGGATCAAAACTACTAAAGTTCAACTACAGTTCAACCAACAAGAACTTCACAACTCTTCATCAAGAACTTCATGATTTTCATTCAAATAAACTCTAATATGCTGTATTGAATCAAGTTGAAGTGTGGGTGAAAGAACCATAAACTTAATGATCTCACATACCTTAATAAGGATCACCCCTGACTAAATTCATGCAATGAACTTAGCATTCTTAGGCAATTCTGGTCTTCCTCTTCTTTTCTCTTTTCTCCCAAGCCCTGAGCATTCATAATTTTGAAAACATTATTTGGGACTTTGTATTTACCACTGAATAACCCTTAAAATATATAAGGAAATACTAGAGTTAAAAGTGAACTTGCCCTTGCAAAAATCCAGATTGGATTTTTCCGCAACTGAATAGACAAACTTCCGAGGGGCATATATCCCTCATACGACTTCGGATATCGAAAAACTTGGCGGTGTTGGAAAAATCTTACAAAAAGATTTCCAACCATATAAATAAATCATCTTAACTCTCATTTAGCTGGGAGTTATGGACGTTTGAAAATGACCAAAACTAACTTTTGAAGGCTGGAAATTTTTATGATTTTCTTACTTTTTCCTGAATTTGATTTATCTTGTTTTGTTATCCTATTCTTAGTCAATTAAAATTATGAGATTTCAATATCTATCCCTGCGGAACATTCGTCATCGAATGACAACTATTTCACTAACCTAAGGGTAGTACATCCTTTAAAAAATTACCAGACAAAAGCAAGTTATAACATGCTTATACATATTATTATAAAGCAATAAGAAGAGAATGTAGTACCTTAATTTGCATTCTCTACGGATTCAAAGAGGTGTGGATATCTTTTCTTCATATCCTCCTCATCTTCCCAAGTCGTTTCTTCAACGAATTGGTTCCTCCAATGAACCTTGATTGCACAACTTCCTTTGTCTTTACCATGCGAATTTGACTATCAAAAATGTAAACCGGAACTTCTTCATAGGATAGGATATCCTCAATCCCAGCATTCTCTATTTATCCTATTAATGAAGGATCACCCATGCACTTAAACTTTGAAATATGGAATACTGGATGAACTGCTGCTAACTCTTGGGGTAACTCAAACTCATAAGCCATGTTTCCCACTCTCTAAGAGATTATATAAGGTCCAATATACCTGGGACTAAGTTTCTCCTCTTTACAAAACCTCATAATTTATTTCATTGGTGAAAGCTTAAGATACACCCTATCTTCCACCTCAAACTCCAATGGTCTTCTCCTAACATATGTGTAGGAATTTTGGCGACTCTATGTCATCTTCAATCTTTCTTGGATCACATTCACACACGTTCTCAACATATTTTCTATGGCTCGGATAATACGCTATGCTTATCCATTTGTATGAGGATGAAAAGCATTGCTTAAGTTTACCTTTTAACCCAAACCATTCTGGAAAGATTTCAAAAGTTATGCAATAAATTGTGTACCTCTATATGAAATAATAGTGACCAAAACTCCATTAAGTCTTACAACATCTTGAAGGTACAACTTAGCACAATCCTTGGCTGAATAGGTGGTATTATTGGTAATAAAATGGCTGACTTTGTCATTCTATGGACAATCACCCAAATGGAATCATGCTACCTTCGAGACCTTGAAAAACCTATGATGAAGTCAATTTAATAATCTTTGACCTCCTTTCCATAAGTTCTATAGTCTTATCCAATCCTCCTAACCTTTGGTGTTTGACTTTCACTTGTTTTTAATTTGAAAACTTTGCATCAAATTCAACAATATCCTTCTTCATACCTTATCACAAATATACCTCTCTCAAGTCATGGTACATCTTGGTGAAACCCGGATGAATGGAATATCTGGAGCTATGAGCCTCCACCTAGATCCTCTCTTGGAGTCCATCCACCTGAGGTAGACATAATCTGCGTTGGTACTTCACTACACCATCTCCCCCTTGTTCAAAAGGGAATACTCTTTTCTTATCGACACTTGCCTTCAAGTAAACTAGGGTCTTGGTCTTGCTTGTCTTTCACCTCTTACACTAATGATGATTCAGCCTCATTGGTCACCATTATTCCTCCTTCTATGGAATCCATAAGCCTAACTCCCACACGTTCAAGTCTGTGCACATATTTAGCTAACTTGCTCTTCCCTTCTTTTACATGGGAAGCACTTCCCATGGAATACCTTCCCTAGGCATTAGTAACCACATTATCCTTGACTGGGTGGTAAAAAATACTCATGTCATAATCCTTGATAAATTCCAACCAACTTCTTTTTCTGAATTTGAGCTCATTCCGAGTGAACAGATACCAGAGGATATTGTGATTAGTGAATATATCAACATGAACACAAAACAAGTAGTGACACCATATCTTCAAAGCAAACACCACTGCAACAAATTCTAAATCACGAGTTGGATAATTCTTCTCATGAATCTTCAACTTTCTAGAGGTATAAGGTATAACATTGCCATTTTGCATCAACAAACAGACCAAGCCAACTCTTGATACATCATAATACACTAAAAAGACTCGAGTACCCTCTGGTAAGATCAAAACCGGAGTAGTAGTCAATCTGTTTTTCCATTCCTGAAAGCTTTTCTCACAAACTTCAAACTGTTGAAACTTGACCGTCTTCTGAGTTATCTTGGTCAAAAGAGAAGATATAGATGAGAATCCTTCAACAAATCTACTATAATATCCAGCCAAAACCAATAAATTCCTTCCATCTGTTCGAGATGTGGGTCTAGGACAACCTTGATCTCCTTCAATCTTCTAAGTGTCAACTCAATTCCCTTCACCAGAATTAAAGTGGCCTAAAAATGCCATAGACTTAAGATAAAACTCACACTTGGAGAACTTGGCATATAACTCTTTGTAGCTCAATGTCTGAAGAACAATCCTGAGGTGACTAGCATGATTTATTCCTGAATAAATCAGTATGTCATAAATGAAGATGATGAATAACAGATCTAAATATTGTTTGAAAACCTATTCGTAAGATCCATGAATGATGCAAGTATATTTGCCAAACCAAATGAAAAAAACCAAAAATTCATAATACCCATACCTTGTCCTAAAAGTTGTTTAGAATATCACATTCTCTAACATTCAACTGATGATAGTTTAATCTGAGGTAAATCTTTATAAAAAAGAAGCACCCTGAAGTTGATAAAAAAGATCATCGATCCTTGGAATAATATATCTATTCTTGATGGTCACCTTATTTAACTGACGGTAGTCTATACACATCCTAACTGACCCATCTTTCTTCCATACAAACAAGACTGGAGCGTCTCAAGGTGATACACTAGGTCAAATGATGTATTTATCTAACATATGTTTCAATTGTTCCTTTAACTCTTTTAACTCTGCTGGTGCCATTCTGTATGGGTGAATAGAGATAGGATGAGTATCTGGGATAATGTTTATGCCAAAGTCTATCTCTCTTTTGAGAGGAATTCTAATTACATCATCAGAAAAAACTTCTGGAAATTCACTGACTATAGGAACTACCTAAAAGGAAGGTACCTGAACAATTGAGTCATTAGCTCGGACTAAGTTATATATACAACCTTTTGATGCTAACTTCCTTGCCTTAAGGTACGAAATGTAACGTTTCTTATACAATGTTGAACTACTAGCCACTCAATGATTGGCTCATTTGGAAATTAAAACATGAAAAGTCAAGTTCTATAGTATATTGACGCATAACAAGCATGGATCTAGTCCATACCTAGAAAGACACAAAAATCTACCATGTCTAACTCTACTAGATCAGGTATTGTGCTCTTGCTGTACGACCACAAAAATTACCTAGGTTAACTAGAGCATAACATATTGGTATTGATGGTCTCAGGTTCTAAACATGTCTAATTTGTGGTGTAGATTCAGTACCTGAAGTATTAGGTGTGTTGCAAGTCAAATGTCAAGGGTCAACTAAGACGTTTGACAACTAGGTCACCTAAATGTCTAAAATGTAGTTCTATGTGTTTATGTGTCTTTAATGATGTTTTAAGGTTCTTACTAGAGTTAATATAAAAATTTATAGGCAGTTTTTAAGGTTTTGTGAAGATTGGAGGTCAAAATACAAAGAACGTCAAAGGTGTTCGAAAGATATGCCTTGAGTCGACCTAGTCCGCCTAGGCATGTTTCATCAAATATTACGTGTTCATTTTGTATAAAATACACGTGAGAGGTCTTAAAATTATATAAAATCGCATTTGAATTGGAAAAGTCCCGGAAATTATCCCCAAAGACCATCTAAGGGTCCTTGAGGAAGGACCCAAAAATCAGTGTGCAGGCTGTCCCAGGCAGCCCCTTGCGTTGGAGTAGCCAACGGCTAGTCATGGCTCTGACGCCCCGTGAAAGGGTCCCGTCATGAGGTAATTAAACATTTTCGAGGAGAGGAACCTTTTAAATCCACTTTTGCCACCAACGAAGCTGTGTGACGGCCCGTCGTGGTTGTGATGCCCCGTCAAAGATCGGTGTCGCACGGCCTATTCCTGCGCAGGTGCTGCTGCCAAATTTGGGGTGAATTGATAAATTCACCCCACTTCCAAAATTAATTTTATGGACGGTTATTTGGGTATTTTAATTAAGTATATAAAGGGTAATCACATTGAAAACTTCATTCTTCAAAATCATAAACCCAAAACTCTTAGAAAATATCCAAAAACCTCCATTGAAGTCGAACTTTAATAGGCAGCCTTGTGAAGGGTTTTTGTTTCGAAATTCTTCATTAAAGTGAAGAATTATCATCCTCGAGGTATGTCTTTTGATCCTTGTCACTCGTTTTATCAAGGAACCCAAATTCTCAACATGTTTTTCAAAGTTTTCTAATGGGAATTGTCCAATTTCATGATTGTACCATGGGTTCTTGCATAAATGAGTTATAAGCATTGAATTATGATCTAATTTATATTGTATTGATGATTTCAATCTAAATTACCTATGAACGCATGAATTTGGATGAACCCTAGTTTTTTACTATAATGTGGGTCACTAGATATTAAGCTAATATTGACGAATTGTCATGTATTTTCTTATGGGCTTTCAAATGTTATAAGAGTTGCATTGAATTATTATCTAATTGATCCTATATTACTAAACATAGATTTCATTGATAGAGATTTAGTTGTATTTTATGATTATTGCTTGAATTATTGGTCATGGCCTTGGGTAAGGGCATTATGATGTTGAATTCAACGATTTAGCATTAAATTGAAGTGTAAATAAGGAAATGAAGGTATGCTATCGGGATTTCATTAATTCGATAATAATTGTACTTCGATTCTATTGTGAGTGGTATGGTCCACTTATGGTGGCGGTGTTATGTGTTTTACTTGCAATTGATGTGGCCTTGTCGGCGTAAATTTATGCAATATTATGAGCATAGCCTTATTGGCAACTACTTGAAGATATGTGACTATTTTTATAGTTTGATTATGTAAATCATGATATTATCTATCTACATGTAGATTTATATAGCCATATATGTATTCTTCTACTTATGTTTTCTTAAGTGATCATGTTAGACTATAACTTTGACATTATGATTATAATGTTAGGGTAAGTTTTGGTTATTCCTAATTGACTTTATGAGTCTATGTGGAGTATAGTAATGATGTTATGATTACATATATGATGGCTTCAACATGTTTGGTTGTTTTAGAGGTGTTTCTATAATGACTTGCATAATGAGTTAAAAGTGAAGTATGAGATGTCTTTTCTTGATTGACTTGTATTTGTTGCTTGATATGTATATGGTTATGAATGTCTTGATTTTGGGTGTTAGAGCTCTTAATCTTGAATGTATGAATGACATGTCACTTTATATGATGTTATGACAATCTTTTACGTGAAAACCTTGACTTAAGGATAAGGTTATGATTGATTGAAGTGTTTGCCGTAACGGTATCCTTCAAAATAAAGGATTGATGGACATAAGGTTAGTTGGCTGGAACAACATCATATTAATCCTTAGGAATGTCATAATGAGCTTATTGTCGCCATTGTGAGGTAGCCCTAGTGGACCTTCTTATGTAGGGTAAATATGATTGTGTTATGAACTTGTCATGGAACCCTTTTTTTTGAATCTAATTGTATGAATTATTCTGTGAGAACGAAGGCTAGAACCGAGCGAGTGTGGTAAGGGAAAGTAGTTCTATCTAAGTATGAGACTAGAATACAAATTATGCCCTTCATATTCCTTAACCATGTACCTACATGGGATGTGTCTAAGTTCTGCCATTGGTAGGTAGAACAACCTCATCGGAGTAGGATAGAACTCCGTATTCCATGTCTTCCAATCACGGTATATGTCAGTTATTGCATATTCTCATCATATAGAATACCTATTAGAATTTGAAGAGTATATGGAGTTTAGGTGGTGGTATGGAACGCTATCTAGACATTGCACAATCGACATTGAAGATGTTATGTGGAGTTCCTAGGTCTTGTCCAAGACTATTATTTAAATGTCCGTTATGTGATGTATGATTCGTAATGAACTAATGACTTTTGTTAAGGAGTATGTAAATAAATGAGTACCTAATCTAAAGTGACCTTAGGATTCCTTAGCTAAAGTGTGGCGAGGGCATAAGGGATGATTTCTTCATGTCTTATCATTGGAAGCCTTGAGGATGACTATAGTTAGGGAAGTTTGTTGATTTTATGGACATGATCTAAGCCTTAGGTAGTCTTAATATTATTTAGGTAATGTTGAAGAGGTCACCATGGATGTTATCTTTTTATTTACTAAAGTAGGTCTTTTGATAGCCTTTGGGAAGAGAATGGCATATAATCTATGTGTTAGTGACTTAGTTAGCATGATTCTATCTTAGGGGGTCTATAGGATCTCTTAAGTGTGTGCTTAAGGGATTGTGTGGGAGGTCGCTTCACAACTCATTCAAGTGAGACTTAGAGTTCACCTTCGGTAAAAGAATCTTACCTTGATGTTTATGATTGCTTTGTAAGTATGTATGTGACTCATTATAGGCAATCATAAGGGTCGTTTAGGCACATCTAGAGAGAGTGTATGGTCGGTCTCTCTTTGTGTGACTTAAGTGAATATTAGGATGACTTGAAGTGAGGAAATAACATGGTAGAAGTATCTTTGTGTTTATAAATTGATTTATGATGTTATTATGATTATAATATTATTTTTAGATGAAAAGATACATATATCCAATAATGTCCGTTTTCATGATTTTTATGCATATAGCCATACTTAGTACATGTGGTTCTACTAACTCCATGCTTTTATCTATCGATAGAGTTGTTGGTAAGGGAGGAGATTTGAGAAGTGAAGAATTGGACTTATAGGATAGTTCAAGAGAAGTTGAATTATGTCCTCAATTGACTCGAGGGCATATATGTATTTTATGTTTTCATTCAAAGTATTGTAATAGACTAATTATTTCTATATTCATATTTTGAAGTATGGGTCATGTACCAAGTATTCTTGTGTCTTAAGATGATGAGATTGAGACATAGTCTTTCATAGTACTTTTAAATGAAAGAGATTTTGAAGACTATATTATGTTTTGTGAAAAGTTTTAATTCTTTAGTACTTTTCACTATGTATAGGCAATGAATGATATGAAAGAGGTTTTTCTAATAACTTCGAGAGTTCGACGACGCCGGTCGCAATCCAATGTTGTACCCTAACTTCGAAGGTATGGTTTTGGGTCATCACAAAGCATTGTATCAGAGCATAGGATGATGAAACTAGTATTAGGAATCAATAAGTCTCATCAAGTCACGTCTGGTAGAGTCTTGACCATCGATGTAGGTCGCAACACATCTATGGGAGAGAGTCTATAGGATGATAGATTTTCCATTCTTTTCTACTCCTATATCGTATGGTAGAGTAAATGCTATAATTATTCTTCTTATGAGTTGGATTGTGTTTTCTAGGAGATGAATACTAGAAGGATGACCGCTAGAAGGTTGGAAGAAGAGAGGGTGAATGAGGAGTTTCCCCCTCAAATTGAAAAAGTTCCTCAAGGTGGGAAAGGACTTCAAGGTTCTCAAGATGCCCAAGTGCCTCCCCAAGGTGATCTTATTCTTAATATGGAAGCAGGTATAGAGGTTCCAAAGATGTATAATAGGGAGATTAGACAAACTTTGATTATTATAGACCGAGCCGTGAGTATGCAAGATTATTTGAATATGATTCCTATGGTTGTGCAGAGCACTATGAGATCTATGTTGAGAGATTTTTTGAGGATGAACCCTCCTACCTTTCTTGGCTCTAAGGTAAATTAGGATCCCCAAGAGTTTCTTGATTGAGTGTACAAAGTTTTGGTCCACTGAATGGAAGGATTATAGGCCGGAAGGATCGCGTCCTATTGAATGGGAAGAATTTAAGGAAGCTTTTCTTTGTACGTACCTTCCCTGAGAGTGGAGAGAAATGTTGATGGAGCTTATCAATCTCAAGCAAGGAAATATGAGTGTTGTGGAGTACTCTTTGAAATTCTCAAGTTTGTCTAGGTATGGCCCTTCTCTTGTGTCCAATCTAAGAGATTAAATGACTTATTTTGTGACGGGGTAGCCTACTTAGAGGTGGAAGAGTTCTGTACTTCCATGTTGCATGATGATATGATCCTAGCTAGACTCATGGTCTATGCACAATCAAATGAAGAGTGTAAACTTAGGAGGATTGCTAGAAGTTTGAAAAGGAGTGGTGCTAGTAATCAAGAGCTAACTAGTTTTAAGAAAAAGGTTTAATCCCAAGGAGAATCTATGAGTGACAAGGTCAAGGTTGAGAAAGCAGGTGGTTACAAGGATGGAAAGCCTACTTGTGCAAAATGTGGCAAGAAACATTATGTTGAGTGTCTATTGGGTACTGGACTTCTCTTTAGTTGTGGTAAATATGGGGACAAAATGAAAGATTAGCCTATGATTGCTTCTAGAAGTAGAGAGGGTAAGCAAGTTGCTCCTAGTGTTCCAAAAGATGATGCTTCAACAAAGAGGCATTTCTATGCACTCCGTTCTAGAGTGGAGAAGCCGGATGAGAAGGAGAGTGATGATGATGTTGGTAATTTTTCTTTATTTTGTTAAGATATGAGTTTCTTCTCAGAGGGGGAGTATGGTTTGTAGATGGGATAGAAGTCCTTAAAATTGTTGCTTGTGCATGATTTTTAGGAGTTTTGTTGAAATTGAATTTCATTTGCTTCGTGCAGTATGTATTTTATGAAGTAATAATTACGTTTTAAGATGTGTTTATATGATGTTGCTTTGCTTATTAGCATGTTTATATCATGAATTGCATAAAATGTGGATTTTCGAAAATTTTCTTAAAAAGTCATTGTTTCCTTAAAAACTGCATTCTGGCATATTTTTGAGAATATGACTAATTGATTTGTTTTCCTAAAAATATTGTAACGTGGTTAGAACTAATGTATATGAGTACGGTATTAAGTATAAACTTTTTTTTTCCAATTTGGAATGAAGAATGTTAGTTTCGTAATATAATGAATTATAGAATTATTTTCTAGTTTCTTTTTGTGTTGTGAATCTCTTGACTATGTGAAATTGATATTTTGTTGTGATATATGTTGTATGGAATGGTTATTATCTGCTAGTTGAGTCTCTAATCTTGAAAGTGTTTGGAGAGTGGCAAGTGTCATTCGAAAATGAATGTTGTCCAAGTGGGGGAGATTGTAAAACTGCGAAAATGACCTAGGTTAACTAGAACTTAACATGTTGTTATTTATTGTCCAAGGTCATAAATATTTTTAATTTGTGGTGTAGAGGCATTAGCTAAAGTATTAGGTGTGTTGGACGTCAAACGTCAAGGGACGACTTAGACGTTTGACGACTAAGTCACCTAAATGTCTAAAATGTGGTTCTATGTGTTTATGTGTTATTCATGATATTCTAAGGTTCTTAATAGAGTTAATATAGCATATATGTGAAGTATTTGAAGCTTCATGAAGGTTGGAGGTCAAACGACCAAGAACGTCCAAGGCGTTCAAAAGATATGCCTTGAGTCGACTTTGTATGTCTAGGCATGTTTCGTCGAGTTTTACGAGTTCTTTTTGGATGAAATTCATGTGATAGGTTCTAAACTTATAGACGATTGTATTTGGATGGACAAACATCCGGGAAATTATCCCCAAGGACCATCAAAGGGTCCTTGAGGAAGAACCAAAAAATCAGTGTGTAGGCAGTCCCAGGCAGACCCTGGCTCCGTAGTAGTCAACGGCCAGTCGTGGTAGTGACACCCCATGAAAGGGTCCCGTCATGAGGGACATAATCATGGAAGATAACACAAACCTTGGCAATCCACTGTTTCCAATTGCAGAGGCCTGTGACGGCCCGTCGTGGCTGTGACACCCCGTCAACAACAGGCGTCGCACAACCTATTCCTGCCCAAGTGTTGCTGCCAAATTAAGGGTGAATTGGTAAATTCACCCCACCTATAAGTTAATTTATTTACGGTTATTTAAGGTTTATTTGGGTATTTTAATTAAATATATAAAGGGTAATCACATGGAAGACTTTTTTCTTCAAAATCATAAATCCAAAACTCATGGAAAATATCCCAAAACCTCCATTGAAGTCCATCTTGAAGAGGCATAATGGTGAGGGGTTTTTGTGTCGAAATTCTTCATCATAGTGAAGAATTATAATGCTTGAGGTATGAATTTTGATCCATGAAACTCGTTTCATCAAGGAGCCCAAATTGTAAACATGTTTTTCAAACTTCTCTAAAGCAAATTGTCCAATTTCATGATTCTACCATGGGTTCTTGCATAAATGATTTTTAAAAATTGAATTATTATATAATTGATATTTTATTGAATATTTAAATCTTAATTACCTATGAACCCCTGAATTGAGATGAACCCTAGTTTTTGACTATGATGTAGGTTATTTGATATTAAGCTAATATTGATGAATTGTTATGTAGTTTCTTATGGGCATTCTAATGATATAGGAAGTATGTTCAATTTTTATCTAATTGATCCTATATTTTTAAACCTAAATTAAAATGATAGAGATTTAATTGGATTTTAAGATTATTGCTTAAATTGTTGGTTATGGCATTGGGTAACGACCTTATGATGTTGAATTGGACGATTTATCATTGAATTGAAGAGTGAGAAAGGAAATGAAGGTATGCTTCCGGGAATTCTTTAATTTTTATTATTTATACTTCAATTATTATGTGTTTTACTTGTAATTGATGTGGCCTTGTTGGCGTTATTTTATGCAATATTATGAGCATGGCCTTATTGCCAACTACTTAAAGTTATGTGTATATTTTTGGAGTTTGATTATGTAAAGCATGACATTATCTATTTACATGTTAAGTATATAGTCATATATGTATTCTTCTAGTTATGATGCTTTAAGTGATCATGTAAGACTATTACTTTGACATTATGATTATAGTGTTAAGTTAAGTCCTGGTTATTCCTAATTGAATTTATGAGTCTATGTGGAGTATATTAATGATGTTATGATGGCATATATGATGACTTCAATATTTTAGGTTTTTTAAGAGGTGTCTCTAGAATGACTTGCATTATGAGTTGAAAAGTGAAGTATGTGATGTCTTGTATCTCTTTCTTAATATATATATATGGTTTTGAATATGTGATGTATTGATATAGGGTTTTAGAGCTCTTATTCATTAATTTATGAATTACATGTGACTTTAAATCATGTTATGAGAGTCTCTTATGTTAAAACCTTGACTTAAGTTTAAGGTTAAGATTGATTGAATTGTAAGCCCTATGGTATCCTTAAAGGTAAAGGATGATGGACTTAACTTTAGTTGTCTGGCACGGCATCATATTAATCCTTAGTAAAGTAATTATGAGCTTCTTGTCGCCATTGTGCGGTAGCCCTTTTGGACCTTCCCTGGTAGGGTAAATGTGATTGGGTTATGAACTTGTTACGGAACCTTTTTATGTGAACCTAACGTATGAATTACTCCATGAGAACGAAGTGTAGCACTGAGTGAGTATGGTATGGTAAATTAGTTATAGTTAATTATGATAATAGAATACAAAGTATGCCCTTCTTATTCCTTAACCATGTGCCTACATGGGATGTGTCTAAGTTCTACAATTGGCAAGTAGAACAACCTCATCGGAGTAGGATAGAACTCTGGATTCCATGTCTTGATATCATGGTCTATATTGGTTATTGTCTATTCTCATCATATGGAATACCTATTAGCATTTGAGGAGTTTATGGAGTTTAGCTGGTTGGTATGGACGCAATCTAGACATTGCACAATAGACTTTGAAGATGTTATGTAGAGTTCCTAGGTCTTATCGAAGAACATTATGTGAATGTCCTTTATGTGATGTATGAGTCTTAATGAACTTATGAACTAACGATTTATGTTATTATTATTATATTTTTAAATGAAAAGATGTACATTTCCAATAAAGTCCGTTTTTATGATTTTTATGCATATAGCCATACTTAGTAGATCTGGTTGTACTAATTCCATGCTTTTATCTATCTATATAGTTCTTCGTAGGTGAATAGCTGGGAGAAGTGAAGACTTGGACTTAGAACATCGTTAAAGAGAAGTTAAAGTATTTCCTTACTTAACTCGAGGGCATAATGTTTTTTATGTTTTCATTCAATGTATTGTAATAAACTAAGTATTTCTATAATCATATATTGAAGTATGAGCCATGTCCCAAGTATTCTTGTGTCTTTAGATGATTATATTAAGACATAGTATTGCGTATTACTTTTATATGAAAGAGATTTTGAAGACTATATTAAGTTTTGTGAAATGTTTTAAGTCTGCACTACTTTTCACTATTTATATCCAATGAATGATATGAAAGTGTCTTGTCTAAGAACTCTGAGAGTTAGACGACGCCAATCGCAATCCAAGATTGTACCCTAACATCAAAGGTAAGGTTTCGGGTTGTGACACTTGGGATTCATAGAAACATGACAATCGAGATAGACTCTTTTCTCTAGAACAGACTCCCCAATAGGTGTAGAAAGATAGAACTGTTCACTATGTTTTTTAGGAAGAATGTCAAACTTATTTGAAACATAAAGAGTTACAAAGGATAAACTTTCTCCTAGGTCTAACAAACCATAAAAATAAAAATTAATGACTTTGATCATACCCGTAACAACATCTGGAGAGTTCTCCTGCTCTTCGAGGCTAGTGATTTCAGGGAGACGGTTTGCCCCTCCGCCAGTACTAGAATTGGCTCCTCTAGGTGAAGTTCTGTTGGTGTAGCAACTAATGAAGATTAGGCCCTATTTCCTGAATATCCACCACCTTTCCTATTATTGGGGCGCTCTCTCATGAAGTTACCCTCTTGTCCACACTTAAAAAACCTCTTTTGCCATTACGAAAATCTCCTGGGTCGTTTATACCACACTTACTAAATGTAGGATCCCTACTTCCACCGTTTGCCACACTACCTTGAGACTGAGATGGTCTCTCCTTGCAATTCTGCAAATTGTGGTAAATATACTCACCATAGTTTTTGGGCACATGTATTGTAGCAGATGATGGTGCACGCCCTTTTGATTTCTTAAATTGTGGTCGACTTTAACCACCCTTCTGTTGACAAGACTCATTCCCAGTCCTTCGCTTTCTTGTATTGATATTCCTCTCTGTCCCCCAATTTTTCCTGTTCAAATTGTTTCGCATACACAATAAGTCTTGATATTTCCATGTCACCTATCAACATGACAACCCATCCTATCTTACTTGAAGCACAACCCAAACCAGCAACAAACAAGCTCATTTTGCTCCTCATATCCTTCATCATTTTCGGAGCATAGCGAGATGATTGGGTAAACTTCAACCCATACTCATAAATACTCATGGAGTCTTGTTTCAAAGTGATAAACTCATGTTCCTTCGCTTCCTTCAGTTCTCAAGGAAAGAACCTCCCCCCAAGAATGATTCTTCAAAACAAGCCCAACTTGGTTGTGGTGCATCCTCAGCTTTACCTTCCTTCCGATGGTCGAACCGGATTATAGCCACACTCTTAAGTTGGTATGCATCCAATTCAAGCCTCTCAACATTAACCACATGCATTGCCTCAAACACTTTCTTCAACTCTTCCACAATTTTTTCTGGATCCTCATTAGTGC
Source organism: Solanum pennellii (assembly GCF_001406875.1). Classification (NCBI taxonomy): domain Eukaryota; kingdom Viridiplantae; phylum Streptophyta; class Magnoliopsida; order Solanales; family Solanaceae; genus Solanum; species Solanum pennellii. The sequence goes on along the minus strand of NC_028640.1, from coordinate 42,225,621 downwards.
TTGATCCAGTTAGAGTAGGAGTATTCCTTCTCAGAAACTCAACAACACTCGAGGTGTCAACCCCTTCATGTCGAGCTTCTTTCTGTTGCCCAACATGGTTAGTTCTACTTGACTTAACATCTGGATAGCTTCTAATAATTTAGAATTTGTAACCCCTCATTAGGGTTGCACATCAGGCGCATTTGGTACCCCTAGTTCCGCAACATTTCTTCGGGTTGGTCGACCTTTGACTACTCTTCGTGGAGGCATGATGAATCTGAATGTACGCGTAAGAATGAACTAGATATATAGATAAACTCTACGCATGAAAAGAAAATATAAGAAGTAAAACATTCGTAAATGTTGTATCATTCTAATCATAGATGTGATGCGCTTTACATGATGACTAAGACTCTAAAGACATGATTTCAAAGACTCCTTAGTACTCTTTAACTCTATGCTCTCATATCATGTTTGTCACGTCCAGAGCCTACACCCTGGATGTGGCCGGCAACAAATAACTATTTCTAGCCATGAGTGAACCCTTTGGCATGGTTTGCCTAGCTCAGTGGAAAACTATGCCAAACTCAGATATAGAATTAAAGGCATTCTGAGAACATAACTTAATAACTTGTCTTGGAAAAAAACGACACTGAAGTCTCGATATTATAACATATGAATTATAACATAAAGGGGACTCCAAAACATAACTATTACATTGTCTATGCTGCCTCTAAAGTGTCTTATATGGGTGTTAGGACAGTCCCCACATATCCGAAGAAACTGAACGAGTAAGGCAAGGAGGCTCCCCAATAACTTTGGAGCTCGAACGGGATCAATGAAGCGCTGCGTGAATATGCTAGTTACATGTGTCTGCATCATAAAATGATGCAGGCCAATTGATATCAGTACATTAAATGTATTATTATGCGAGTTGGAGTGCTTAACACAACTATAAAACTTGAAATGGATTAAGGACGAGCTTAAATTGGCTCTGCTTGACTTACATGATAAAAGAAAACATAAGAAATATATGTAAAACTGGCAAAAACAATGTAAACACATAATTCATTAAAAAAAACAATAATAAACTCAAATTTACTTATATAGGAAAGTGATATAGTTCATTAGGAGTTTCTCTAACAACCACTATGAGCCTATGTAATGATACAAGGTCAAGTCCACGCTATCAGAGCATTCCTATGCTTTGTCGTTGCATAGAACATCCTCAACCTTGTGGATCCAGTGACTAAACTCATGTGCTCATCTATAAAGTATGACAAGTTAATACACATGATAGCTATATGGTTTACCTAGGAACATGAGTTATCTGAACTCTCATAGCCACATCGATGCTCAATACTACTAAAACAACTTGTTTTATCCCATACATTTAGTTAAACTTCCTTCGTTTATGTTGACATAATTTACTGAACCATTTCGCTTTAAAAGCTCATTTTCGGAATCAATGTTCTCCTCTTTAGTTCAAAAAACTTTTGGAACTTATTAGATACCTTTAAACTTAAATGTGAAACATTTATCAACCTTTGAGGAATACTTTTTCCCCTTTATATCTTTTGAAATTTTTTTTGAATTCTTGCTCTTTACTTCACTTGAAGTTTAACTCTTAGAGAATATTTAGTTCCTTTATTGCTTATGAGAATTTAACTCAACTCTTCTCTCATTGTTCGTCCTGTAGCTTGATCCTTGAATAAATGTTAAAATGAGTGTTTAAGACTCTTTGAAAACTTTAAGAAATCACTTTGTCTTGGTTTTTAAGTTTTAAACTTGACTATTCACTTCTTCGACTTAGATCTTAGATTCCCTTGAATTGGATTATGGATTCAAGGATCATGATCTCATGTTTATGGATGAGTTCATGATATTTAGATGTACTTTGGATTGCTGAAATAATCTAGGAATGATAGGCACATTACTTAGGAACTAGTACGAAAAGATAGGGAATAAATGATGTCTCATTGGGTATTTGCACTCTAAGAGGCGGTGGACGCCAGGGCCTGTCGGACAGAGCCTGCCCTTAGGTATTCTGACAAAAGCGGCGCCCTAAGGGTTATATGATGGGACCTTTGAATTTTCTTCTTAGTTTTTCATCTCTAAACCTCATAAACTTACATGCATACCACCCCAAACACTTAGGATCCCCCAATACCTCATTACCCAATATATTAGACTCAAAAATAGTACAGAAACATGAACCATAACTACTAGACATGAACCACAATTCAAAAAATAAGAACTTCAACACTCTTCATCAAGAACTTAAACATTTTCATTCAAATTATCTCTAATTTGTCGTATTTAATCAAGTTGGAGTTTGTTTTAAAGGAAACGACACTTAATAATCCCACATACCTCATTATGTTTCACCCCCGATGAAATCCACGCAATGATGTTGACCTTCTTGGATAATTCTTGATCATCCGCTTCTTTTCTCTTTTAAACCATGCCCTAAGCATTCTTAATTTTGAAAAACTTATTTGGGACTTTGTCTTTACCCCTAGATAACCTTAAAAACAAATTAGGCAATACTAGGATGACATGATAAATTTGCGCCTGCTAAAATCATAATTGGATTTTTCCTCAACTCAAAAACCCAACTTCCGAGGGACATATCGCCCTCATACGACATCGGATTTTGGAAAAATTGATGGTGTTGGAAAGATATTTCCATGGGATTTGAAACCATATATAGAACTCATCCAAAGTCTTCCTGATCTGGAGTTATTTCCATTTGATAATGACAAAAACATAGTTTTGAAGGCTGGAAATTTTCCAGATTTCCCTACTTTTTACAAAAATAAATTCCTTTTAGTTTCTTGGATTATTCTTAGTTAATTCAAGTTATGATATTTTACAACATGATTGACTTAATATGATAGTTTATTGTCAATATGAAGTAGGTCTACTAGATACTTTTAAAATGAAATTAAAGGGAATAGGGTGACTTCAATATATGCTTAGTGTCTGAGGTAGAATGGGATGCTTCACATGCATTGCAGATGTATTCTTTGAGAAGGCCTAGGGGTGTAGTTCTCATATTTTATGATGAACCTCCTAAGTATTAATTATGAGAGTGGATTATGATCAAGAATGACTAAAGAGAGGTACTTAGCTTCGGTAGTAGTATGGGATGCTACCTTAGCCTTGCACAAGAATACTTGGAGGTGGCTTGTGAAATAATTCATTTGAGTAATAAGGAAAAAGATTAAAGTATGAAAACTTATATGCATTATGATGCTCTATTATGCTTATGATATTCGTGTTGTTCTTATGACTTTATATCTTATGATTAAGTCTATTGTTGACTAACCCTTTGAAATATCTTATGTTTGCTATGATAGTTTTCATACATGGTACATTTCTTAATAACACATATTTTGCCTACATTCTAATCCTATGTAGTGTTTTGAGAAGATTTATTTTCTTTGGAAAAAAGATAGAGTTTCTAAGGCTTTAAAGAAGTGAAGATAGATGAGTCCTCATAACATTCGAGGACACCATTACTTTGTTGTATTTTATGTTCTTTCTTTCTTTTAGACATTTATGTGCTCAAACGTATGACATTTGTACTCATGTTGTCATAAATGGTTTTTGAGACATTTGTTAGAAGTCTTACAATTGATTAGACATTGTGTTTTTGAAGAAAAGTTTAAATTATGTGCTACTTTACACAAGTATGCAATAAAAGATGCCTAAGGGATTTGTACAAGACCTATGAGAGGTCCAGTACACCCTTTTGATTCTAGAGGGTGCTCCACGGTCTTGATGCTTCTATACTTAGTATATTATTTGTTTTGATTCCATATTCTTTCCTATTTCTAAAGGTATAGGAGCAAGGCAAGTGAAGATTTCTTAGGCTTGAAGGTTAGGAAGTACATTGGTCTCTTATGTCTCTTGGTACGTCCTCATATGTTTGATGACGAGGATATTATGCTTAGTTTTCTTTCTAGTAAAGACATGTATTAGACTTTGAGTTTCTTATCTATGTAATATTCATGGACCTATAATATTAGGATGAGTCTTAGATGGCTAGTGATGATGAGACTTACTTTCTTACATTTTATGAAAGAATTTCGTATTGTATATATTGTGATATTTTTTTATTCCGCACAAGTTTCATATTTATGTGATTAATGAAGTCTAAAAAGCTCGTACAAGAGATCCTAGAGGTCAAGTACACCGCGTCACGACTTGGGGGTGCTCTCGAGTCGTGACAGTATTTAATGGGTTACCTTGAGAACCAAGTATACATCAGTATTATATGCATGACTACACGCATTTAGAAGCAAGTAAATTTAGTATATTAGTTTTTTAAAAAAACTCAAAATTATATATAGAAATAATAATAAATTAAAAATATTACAAAGATAAAATGCATCATCTTCTTCAACCCCAAACACACACCCCTACCCTTTATTCATCTTCTTCAGCCCTAGCCTCTACCAAAAAGATTCGACCCCGCCTGTGCCCCTACCCCTACACCTACCTTTCACTTTTCTTCTTCAACAATTTTCGTTGTTCATCACTAACTCTTCTGTTTCATAACTCACTTTCTTCTACTTTCTAATTTCTTTTTTAACGGACACCTCAACAATACTATCATAAAAAAAGTTAACAAAGTTTTTGCTAGAAAATATACTCATTCACAATTTTTAAAATCTTATATGCTTGAATTCCCAACTTTAAGTTTTCTTAATATCCCACTTTACCAAATAAAATAAATAAAACCCTCCTTCAAAACATATCAATTATGGTGAGTTCAAAGAAAGGAAAATATTAAAAGTAGACACTATTTTTTTCATTTTTGTAACAGGGATGAAAATGGGGGCGGGGTGGAAAAGAAGAAGGTGAAGTGTGGAATTAAAGAGAAATAATTGTATTTTTTTCACATGTTATTTATTTTTAGTACTTAATTTTATGATATGTCTTTGAAAAAAATTCAATAATTATGATGTTTTATTAAAAATGACATGGAATTTCATGTGTAAAACAGGAGTTCTACCCGCACACTCATTAGATGAGAAAATGCTTAAAATATTGTGTTTAAGTGACTTTAAGAGTTTACTTGACAAAGTCACAAATATAATGGTCCAACTTACAAACGGAGCCAAGTACAAGGGTCTCTTAGGTCATTCGGCCTTTATGAATAATTTGAGAATGATTTTTCTATGCTGATAACATTATTGTCATGTGACTTAGAGGGCAACCACATCCATACATACATCATGTATGAATACGACTATTGTGTATAAATGTGTTGTTGAAAATCTAATTCTAATATGCACCCTTAACATGACTAATTAAAATATGTTTATGGTTATGATGATATTGTGGTGTTTCATGAAACGCTATTCAAATGACCACACTATGAATATGTTGTGAAAGGTTTACTCACATATTAACTATTCTAAGGTTGATAGGAAATTCTAACCTAATGAATCAATGAGCTATTACGATGATATGTTGTTGGGTACCTAGGGCATTCTTTGAAGAAAATGAACTTATGTAAAGACTAAAATATGAGTTTTAAAGGGAATTATGCTTAGCAGCGAGTGGATATAAAAATTAGAGGAGGTTCTTTCATAGGAGTAGTTGGGTTCAAAATAAAGTTATCTCATGAGATAGAAGCCCCAACGTTATCAGTTAGGGTATCTAAAAGAAGTCTTCTTATCCCATAACTATGTGCCCACTGTTTAGCTAGTAGATCTACCTTAATGATAAAATTAAAGCTCTACCTTAGGCAAGTAGGACGCCTCTTTTAGGTTTGGGGTAGAACAATGGATTTTATGTATCTCTTATGGTCTATGTGTCTACCACTATATTTCCCTATATGAGAAGAATGAGAGTTCTATGTCATGGTTACTCGAGACGTTCTACTTAGTATGAGTGGGGTATGGGACTTCATTGATGCATTGCACATGTAGGCTTTGAGAGTGGCATGGTCGATTTCTCTTAATTCATGATGATTATGAATGTATGTTTTACTATAAATATGACCTTGAACTATACTTATGAGTTCTTAATGAACTTTATATAGTTTGAGTTTGGGTATGGGACTTCAATGATACATTGCACAAGTAGACTTATAAAGGGGATGTGGTGTGGTTTCTTTTTTCTATGAATATATATGAACCTATGTATCCATTATATGAATTGTTTGTATGGGTGACATATTTGATATAATTTATGAACATGAATTTCCCCTTTTTTTATGAGGGTTGGATATAGATATGGTGTAGTTATGTTATGCATGATCATGGTGGTCTAAAAGTTATACTTAGTTTCAATAGGGTTATGGGATCCTACCTATGTATTTCACAAGTATTTCTTAGGGTTTCTTATGTGATAGTTCTATTATAATAATATGACCTTTGTATGTAACTTAAAATTTTTCTTATGAAGATTGGCGTATGCATTATGTTGTGTTTGATACTATGCTTGTGATTGTGATGATATCCTTTATGTTATTATGTATTGTGTATAGTTTGCGTTAAGAACAACATTCTCCAGCAATTTCCAAGATGATGTTCAAAAGTTGCATAAAGCATGGTTTCAAATAAATTGTACCTTTTATGCATGTTGTAAGGATATTATGCATGACTTTCACACTTGGTACATTTTTGTGCTAACCCATAATTATACATTTTGTACTAGTGTAGGGGTTAGATATATCGTATTCTACCCTCATACCCAATAAAGAAAATCCTCAGACTTCAACCGACTAGACCAAACACCAATTACGCATATCTTCAGATCAGCCAGCCTCAGGGATTTTGACACTCGTGGGGAGGAACATACCTATCCTTCTCCAAATCTATTTCCTTCCAAGTGGTGTTACAATCCCTCCACTTTCTGTAACGAACTCTCCAACCATCATCCCACTTCTAAAATTTCAAACCAACCTACCTTGTGTAGTTTACACGATAAACTCCTCCGATTGTTGTTCAGGAAGTTCGCTTCCTCTTTGTACAATGTTTCAAGCTTAGCCTCATTGACGTTTGCACACTAAACACCTGCATCATTGACACTCCAAGATCTATCATCCACGACATTCTATGAAAAAATGTGCTGTTGGGTTATGATATTTGCCATATTTTGGTCCCTCTCTTACTCTTTCTCAAGCTACTCCTTTGTAAACGTAAAAAACATAGGGGAGACCTGATCATTGATGGTGTACCATGACCTATTTATTTTGGTCATACCATCCAAGAGATGGGCTGCTATAATTTAAGGTTGTTGCATAAAACCTCCCCGAGACAATTGGTCAGCTGCTCCCTTGTTCAAATAATTAAGTCTTTGGTAAAAGTATTGAAGCATAACATTGTCAGGCAAACCATAAGTCGGTCATTGTAGCAACAACTTCTTAAATTTAGCCAAGTATTATGGATTGTCTCTCCTTTCGAACGTTTCAAACTCTGGATGATGTACCTAAGTTTAATAATCTTCAAAAGTGGGAAAAATGCACGTTAAATATGGTGACAAGCTCTTCCCATGAAGTGTCGGAATCTTTTTGAACTTCATATGACAACTTACGTGCTTCTTCTATTAAAGAAAATGGGAACAACCTCAACTAGACCAACTATAGAAATATGTTCTTGAAGGAGAACGACCCAAAAACATCTACAAAGTTCCTTATATGCTCATGGGGATCCTCACTAGAAAATCCACCACACAACCCTTTCAGTTGGAAGAGCTTCAACATGGTGCTTGTAATGTAGAACATAACATTCCCTTCAGCTGGAGGTGAGGAAATGTCCTAAACTCCACCCACAAGATTGGGTTATTGCCATTCGGCTTATTGACATCATAGAGATTGCCGAAGTCATCTTTGTGGCCCCATGGCTACCATTTATTATGTTGACACATATTTTCTCTATTTTAAAATAACAACACACAAGAAAAAACTAAAACTAAGTAGATTCAACACAACTTTTTGGCAGCGACGCCATTTTGATTAATGACGTTTCAGAGGCATTTCATCAAATTCTAAGTGCTAACAGTTGTTAATGAGTATAACTCCCACCTAAATGAGATGGGGTCGAATCCCACAGCGAGCGATACATGTTGGAAAATCAATTATGAAGTGTGAACATGATTAAATAAGTCATACGAATTAAATTTATCGAATAAAAACATATTTCAATTAACAGGATGACACAAATGTTATATGGAGGTTTTGGTTATCATTATCAATGACAAACAACATAGATCAATACGATGTAACAGTAATGAGAAGGGTTCTTGGGATGTGATTCGATTATAGGCAAAGATAGAGAAATTGGTAACTATTAGAAAAAATTAGCTAACTGTTAGTGAGTAAGCTAGACTATACAGGACATAAAATTTCTTTCAAACCATTTACCCCGAATCAATTTATTTTTCTTGAACATAAACTAGCATTCAAAATAAAAATAACCCACACCTTAGTCCATTCACTGTCTCAAGCTTAATGTATGGGATTGGATTTAGGATTCACACTGTCAAGGCGAATTCATGTCAACCCAATACCCACATGCCATAAATTAATCTTTTTAGTTTTAAACCTCTCTCTCGAGTTACCAAAAACCATACGGGTAGATTTGTATTTACAACTACAATTCTTAAATCAAACAATATTTAATGATTGAAGTCACTTTTAAATATCATTTAAACTTACAAATAGCAATACCCAGAAACTAAATCATACCATAACCATATAATCACACTGAAGAATTGGTGTTTTATCTAGATAGCATAAAAAGATAAAAATCATAACCAAATGGAGTTTCCATCAAATGAGTAAATTTATTTTGTTTTTACAATGGTCCAATTATAAGAATCTCAAAGATCGAATTAAAAATACAATTAGTTTCATCTTTACAATGGTCTTCAACACTTTCAGAGATCCAACAATGTATGACGGAGCTACTCGACGATCCACTGATTACTCCATAATCTTTCCAATGAATTCTTTTCTTCAAGGCTTGGAAAACACGAAATTTAGGCTTTAAAGTAACTATTTTGGAATTTGCCAAGTAGACTTGAAGATCACCAAGATTGTATTTCTTCATTCTTTCAACTCTCTTTGTTTCTTATTGCAAATTAGTGTCCTTTCTTTGTTCCTCAATAAATACACCTATAAATCAAGGGTTTTACATAATTATTGGTACAAAGTATCAATTTGAGGACACTAAATCCATAAAAATAGGTCGGAATGCATCAAAATGTTTGACTGATCAACTATTCATGTTTTGATGGTTCAAGACTAGTAAAATACTTCTATTTCACTTTATAAAATTTTGATGATATGAAAAATATTGTAAATTTCCGCTCATTTCCACTATCTTATGATATGATATGTAGAGGGGCTTGTATAGTACCCCTTCAAGGTTGAGTACATCCTTTTCCATCTACGGGGTACAGTTAGTTCGTGAAAAACTTGATAATTAGAGCATGAGGTTTAGAATGATTCTAGGATTTCTCAAAACCACATCTAATAGATTCTTTTTCATAAGTGTAAAGCGCGCCAGATTTATGAATGGGAAGATATTAAATGGTTAGGAAAGTTCACTTCTTATATCCGACAAGTCATGCCACAGAGTTTGAGTCTATTAAGTCTTTATCCTACTCAATGTTTATTGTTTTTAAGGATCTAACAATTATAAGGGCTAATTATAGAAGGATAAGGACAACAATGTGGATCAAGAAAATCAACCCCAAGCTTGTACTCCTTCTACGATTGATCCTTCGGAAGAGAACATAAAAATTATGGAGATTAGGCCAATATTTCAAAAATTTTCTTAAGTCATGATGGCTCAATCCAATTGAGAGGTTGTAGCCCATATCAACCCGATTTATAGTATGGACATTTCAAGTGTGGGGGATTTTATTAGGATGGACCGTGTGGACTTCTTCGGCTCAAAATATGAAGAAGACGCTGATAATTTAAATATGAGGTCTATAAGGTAATTTCTATTATGGGAGTGGCTTTGTTACAGAATGTGGAATCATTCAGTTACTTATTGTAGGATGTCACTCAAGTGTGGTACGATAAATGGAAAGAGACTAGTTAGATAAGAGTAGGTCCAATAGGGAGGGAAGTGTTTTAATCGGTGTTTCTAGATAGGCTTTTCCCTCTTATAGTGAAGGAACCAAGGAGCACGAGTTTCTTAACCTTCATCAACGAAGTATGAGTGAGAAAGAGTATGTACTTAAGTTCACCCAATTGCCTAAGTATGCTCCATCTGTAATTTCTAACCCCAGCACAAGAGGGATTAAGTTTATGTTTGGTGTGTTCGACATAGAAGTGAAAGAATTTTGGACGTCTATGCTCATTAATGACATGGATAATTTTCGTCTTATGACTTATTGCGATCGAATATAATATGGGAAACTAAAAGGATATCTATGGTTAAATATAAGTCTTTAAAATAGGATGATGATTCCATCAACATAAGTTCCTATGTACATGGTATTCCTATGAATATATAAATGTTTTCCGATCAAGGTTTCTCGAAGTCTCCTGAGTATAATGATTGTAAGATCTCGAAAATGGATTACGTGAAGACAGAGCCTATCATGGTTCTGATAATGGTCTAAGGTCCTAAATTATTCTATAATGTTGAATCAAGGCAATGGTTAGGGTATTAGGTGATTTGGAAGTGAAACGTCAAGGAACGACAAAGACGTTCGATGATAAAGTCACCTATGTGCCTCATATGTGGTTATGTGCTTAATTGTTTTTAATGATATTATAAGGTCATTAAATGATTTATTATGGTTTATATAGTCAGTATGTCATGTTTCGTGATGCTTGGAGGTCAAACGTCCAAGAACGTCCATTACGTTCGAAAGGTTTGCCTTGAAACAAACTTGTTTGTCTATGCATTTTTCGTGTACTTTTACGTATTCGTTTTTGATGAAATTGATGTGGTAGGTCCTAAACTGGTATACGAGCATTTGTGTGTTGGAAATGTGAGGGAAAACATCCCCATGGATCATCTAAGAGTCCTTGACAAAGGACCCATGTTGGCTCCCAAGACTTCCCAAGACAACCCACCTATTGATAGAAATTGACGCCCATTGGGTCAGTAAACGCCCCGTAGTTGACGTCTGGTCGATGGAAAATTTTTAATGGGGAATGAGAGGACAAATACCAGCCTCATTCCTAGATGACGTACCAGTAGGATGATCCCTTGGTCAAGGGACGGGCCGTCGATGGTCCTTCTATCTCTAAGGTTGTTCCTGCAACTTCACTATAAGCTGAGGGGTAAAGTTGTACATTCAACCCACATCCAAATAAGATAAATTGACGTTATGTAGGGGATTTTTGGGTATTTTAAATATATTTATAAGCCTGAAACACTTAGAAGATTTCATTCTTCAAAATCAAAACCCAAATTCCATTAGAAATTCTCTACAACTCCACTGGAACCAAAACTCAAGGAAAGGCTTGAATTGGAGATTTTAGTGGATAATTTACATCAATCTGGAGTATTAGCTTTATTGAGGTATGGCTTTTGATCCTTGAAACTCTATTAATCACGATGTCCAAATTTCGATGAAGTTTTCAAATGTTTTCACAGATGAATTTTCATGATCTATCCATGGGTTCTTCCATTAAAGGTTTTAAAACATTGTATATTGATTTAATGGTTATTAATTAGAATATTTAACTCAATTAACCTATGAACCCATGTAATTTATGAAACTTAATTTTTGACTACTTTATGGGTTAAGTGATTTGGACTTAATGCGTATGAATTGTAGTGTAGTTTTCTATGGGCTATTGATTAATGTAATAATTGTATTGAATTGATATCTTGGTTGTCTTAGATTATTGAATTGACCTAGTTTCATTATCTATCATAGTTTTTATATTGAATTTATTTCCATGACAATGGGTTAGGGTGTTATTGTATTGAATTGGATGATTTAGCATTGGATTGATGTGTTGTGGATGAAGTGGTGGTACGCTTCCCTAATTCACTTTATTTTGTGTTAATTATACTTCAATTATTTTTTCATTCGTATGGTCCACCAATGGTGGCGGTATTATTTGCTCTACTTGCGATTGGCGTGACCTTGTCGACGTTATTATATGTAATATTATTATCATGGCCTTGTCAATACTACTTAAAGTATTATGATGATTTTTGTATTTGATTATGTGATGTTGGATAATATATATTTAAATTATAAGTTATGTTAAAGTATATGTGTTCTTCTATTAATGCTATTTAGGTGATCATATTAGACTATGACTATCTCTTCATGTGTATAGTCTTAGGGTTGATGCATGGTTACTCTTACTTCAATATATAAGTCTATGATGATCATATTAATGATTATATTGGTAGTGCATAGGATGACTTAATGATGAAAATGGTTATTTATATGTGGTTTTAGAAGGACATGTGATACGTGTTAAAGTGAAGTATGTTGTCTCTTGTCTTGGTTGAGTTCTGTCCCTTACTTGATGCATGTATGAATGTGGATATGAGATGTCTTTACTTAGGATGCTAAATCGACTTAGTATTTTATGTATGAATGACATGAGACCTTAAAAGAAGTTAAGAGAGTCCTTTATTGTGAAACCTTGGACTTAGTGGTATGGTTATAAGTGTTGAAGTTAAAAGCAGTAATGGTATCCTTCAAGTAAAGGAATGATAGAATTAAGGTTGGTTGGCTGTTATAGCATCATATCAATACTTAGGAATGTCATTATGATCTTTTTCTCTCCATTTTAAGGTAGCCCTAGTGAAGCTTTTGGTAGGGTAACTGTGATTGGGTTATAAACTAGATATGAAACCCCTTTATATGAACCTTTAATGTAAATTACTCTATGAGAACAAAGGCTAGCACTGAGTGAGTATGGTAAGGGAAGTAGACGTTTACAAAGAATGAGACAAGAGTACAAAGCACGCCCTTCATATTCCTTAACCATGTGCCCACATGGGATGAGTCCAAGTTTTAGCGTTGGCAAGTAGAACACCCTCATTGGAGTAGGTTAGAACTCTGGAGTCCATGCTATACTACCATGGCCTTTGTTAGTTATTACCTATTCTATCATATGGGATACCTACTATTATTAGAGGAGTTCTATGAAGTTTAGGTGGTTGTATGGGATGCTATGTAAACATTGCACATGCTTTAAAGTTAGTTAGAGTACCTAGGTCTTGTGCAAGACCATTACTAGAATGTCCTTATGTGATGAATGAGTCTTACATGAACTAATTAATGTAATGACTTAAGTCTAAGAAAGTATGTTAAATAAATATGAACATAACTAGAGTAGTTAAGGGTTGTCTAGTTAAGGTGTGAAGGGGGCATATGCATGGTCACTTCGTATCTTACCTAGATAAGTCATAAGAATGACTCTTGTTAGGGAATATGTTTATTTTGTGGACTTATCAAAGCCTTAGGTAGTCTTGAGGAGGTCAATCATGGACGTTATATTCTTGATTTACTTAAGTATGTCTTTTGATAGAATTTGCAAGGATAATGTCATATTACCGTTGTTTCATGTATTTATAAGTGTGTGTAACTCATTATAGTTGGTCTTAATGAGGGAATTTCATGCTAGGTCTTAATGATGGACGGTCTCTCTTTCTCTTACTTAAGTGAGACATAGGATAGCTTTTACTGAGGGAATTTCATGCTAGGAAGTTTTTAATAATAAGTTGAGAACTTCACTATGTCCTTCACTGTAACTGTTACAACAAGTCACTATAAGGTTACATAGTTCACTCTAAGATACTTTTAAATTGTAATAAATTGTTTAAATGTTATCTTATGTATTTCTAAGGTGTTAAATGTTATTCTTATAATTATGATATGATATTTAAATGAAAAAATGCATTTTTCTAATAAACGTCCATTTTCATATTTTTATGCATAATGACATACATAGTACAAGTGTTTGTACAAATTCCATATATTTTGTTATATCCGAAGGTGTAGGTTAAAGGTGAGAACGATCGTGAAGGAGAGATTGGATTCTAGAGTCATTCAAGCAAAGTTGAACTAGGTCCTCAATTGACTCGAGGGCATATATAGATGCCTTCTATGACATTTATTTCAAAGCATCTTAACAAACTAACTATTTCTATATTTTTAATTATGGGTCATGTCCCAAGTATTCTTTGCCTAAGATTTGATGAAATGAGAGTTAGTATTTCATATGACTTTTATATGAAAGAGTTTTTTAAAGACTTATAGAATTTTTATGAAAAGTTTTAAATCCACACTAATTATCATATATTTATGTGCGATGAACGATATGGAAGGGCTTGTACAAGAACTCCGAGAGGTCAAGTACGCCAATTGCAATCTGATATATACCCTAACTTCTAGAGTGTGGTCTCAGGTCGTGACAATCTTTGTATCAGGGAATAGGTTATGAATGTAGTATTAGGAATCAATAAGTCTCATCAAGTCACGTCTAGTAGAGTTTTGACCATCGGTGTGAGTTGTGACACATCTATGGGCGAGAAGCTATAAGATGATGAAGTTTCCCTTTATTTATACTCATATGTCGTGCCGTAGAGTAAAAGTTATGAGTAGTCTTTTCTCATGCCTTGTGTTTCTACGATGATGAATACGAGGAGGAAATCGACTAGGAGAGTTGAGTAGAATGATGTGCAAGAGGAGATTCTTCCTCAAGTTGAGTAAGTTGAGCATGTTCCTCAAGGTGCTCAAGGTTCTAAATTTCCTCCCCAAGATTATCAAGTCCCTATTATGGAAGGAGGTAATGATGTTCCTGTGTCTCCCCCAGAGTTGAGTAATAGAGATATTAGAGGGTCTTTGGTTGCATTAGCCTGAGCCGTGACTACTAAGTGAATTTGAGTGTGGTGCCTAGGCTTAATGTTATGGAGATCACTTATACGTCTAGATTAAGAGATTTTGTGAGGATGAATCCTCCTATCTCTCTTGGCTTTAAGGTGGGAGTCAATCCCCACGAGCTTTTAGATGGTGTATACAAGGTGTTGAGTTTTATGGGGGTTTCGTCTAGGGAGAAGGAGGAGTTAGCTTCTAATAAATTGAGGGATGTTTCTCTATTGTAGTACACTCAATGGAAGGATAATAAGTCGGTGGAGTTGGGTCCTATTGAGTGGGAATAATTCAAGGAAGCTTTTCTAGGAATGTACTTTCCCCTTTCGAGGAGGGAAGATAAGGTAGAGGGGTTTATCAATATAAAGCAAGGCAATGTGAGTGTTGAGGAATACATTTGTAGTTCTCAATATTATATAGATATGCACATTACCTTGTGTCTAATCCAAAGGATAAGATGAGTATATTCGTGATGAGTTTCACTGATCTTTGTAGGGATGAATGTCTTAAGGCCATGCTTCATGATGATATAACCTTAGCTAGACTCATGGTGTATGTGCAATCTATAGAGGAGTCTAAACTTGGAAGGGTTGATAAGAACTTTAAATGAAGTGGTCCTATCGATAAAGTTTAACGTAGGTTCAAGAAGAGGGATCAAGTTCAAGAATAACATAGGAGTGCTATGGTGAAATTGGAGAAAAGATGTAGTGCTTTAAATGAAAAACCTACATGTGTCACTTTTGGAAAGAGACTCTATGGGGAATGCCTAAGGGGTAGCAGGAGTTTCTTTGGTTGTGGTAAAGAAGGACACAAGATGAGAGATTGTCCTACCATTAGGGCAAGAGGAGGAAAGGGTAATCAAGTTTATCCTAATGTTCCAAAGGATGATACTCCAAATAAGAGGTGTTTCTATGCACTCCAGACTAAATGATCAAAGCCGGATGAGGATGAGGAACGATGGCATGTTATTGTGTTACTTTAGTGTTATGAGTTCCTTCTAAGTGGCAGATTATGGTGAGTAAATTATCTTTGATTGTTTCATATTTTATATTTAACTAAAGATTAAAAGTAGATAGTTACAGAAGTATGTTGCATGTTGCTTTGTGTTTATGGGTCTTGTTAAAATTGAATTTCATTGATTCCTTGCCTTGTGTGTTTTATGAAGTTATGATTATGTTGTAACATTAGTTTATATGTTCTTTCTCTCAATTTTAGCATGTTTCCATCATGCATTGCCTAAAAGTTGCATTGTTGAAGAATGTTGAAAAACTTATTGTAACACATGCCTGCTCACTGTAAGAATTTGGACATTTCGTCTAATTCATTTATTGGTCTAAAATTATATTAGTGTGGTTAGAAGTGATGTTTATGAGCATCATATTGAATATAAAATGAGTTTTTACAATTTGGAATGAAGGATATCAGTTTTAAAGCATAATGAGTTATACAATTTCTTCTAGTTTCTTGTTGGTGTTGTGATATTCTTGAGTTTGTAAAATTTATGTTCTATTGATGTTTAAATTGTCTAAGTTTTTATATGGTATGGTAATGATCTGTTAAGTTGAATCTCTTTTCATAGAAATGTTCAGCGAGTGGCAAAGTGTCATTTGAGGAAGAATATTGTCCAATTGGGGGAGAATCTAAGATATCCATAAATAATTTAGGTTAACCTAGACCTTTAAATAATTGTCATGACGTTCTATGGTCCTAAAATTGTGTATAATGTAGTATTGAGTCAGTGGTTGGGGTATTATTCTATTTAAAAGTGATGTTTCAAGGGACGACCAAAAAGTTTGATGACTAAGTCACCTATGTTCCTTATATGTGGTTCTATGTCTAATTGTGTGTTTTTATAAGATTATAAGGTCATTAAATGAGTTAATATTATGTATATAGGCAGTTCCTCAAGTTTCGTGATGTTTGGAAGTCAAATGTCCAAGAACGTCTAAGACGTTCGAAAGGTTTGCCTTGCAACGACTGTGTGTCTAGGCATGTTTCGTTGAGTTTTATGTGTTTGTTTTTTATGAAATTGATTTGGAAGGTCCTAAACTCGTATACGAGCATGTTTGGGTTTGAAACATCCGGCAAAACATCCCCAAGGACAATCTAAGGGTCCTTGATGAAGGACCTATATTGGTGGATAAGATCGCCCAAGACAGCAACCCAACAAATGGCAATAGACGCCCATTGGGTCAGTCGACGCCCCGTAGGTGAGGTATCGTCGATGGAAACTTAGGAGTAGGGAAGGAGAGGCCAAAGACCAGCCTCAGTCCTAGACTATGGATCAGCACTGCGGTCTGTTTGTTAAGCGACGGGCCATCGATGGTCCTTCCCACTATGAGGTTGTTCCTATAGCTTCAATGTCAGTTGAGGGGTGAAGTGGTAATTTCACCCGACGTCCAAATAAGAGAAAAGGCAGTTACATTGGGGTCTTTTGGGTATTATAAATATGTTTATAAGCCTTAAACATTTAGAAGATTTCATTCTTCAAAATCAAAACCCAAATTCCCTTAGAAATTCTCTAGAACTCCATTGGAAATAAACTCAAGGAAAGGCTTTGAATGAAGATTTGAGTGGAGATTCTTCACTAAATTAAAGGATTATCTTTATTGATTTATGGGTTTTTATCCTTGAAACATTATTCATCAAGGAGCCAAACTTTCCGAGAAGTTTCATAGAGTTTTAAAATATGAATTTTCCAATTTTATGATCTATCCTTGAGTTCTTGCATCAAAGGTTTTAAAGCATTGTATATTGATTTAATTGCCATTATTTATATTATTTTAACTCAATTTACCTATGAACCCATGTAATTGATGAACCCTAGTTTTTGACTACTTTATGGGCTAAGTGATTTGGTCTTAATGCTTATGAATTCTAGTCTAGTATTCTATGTACTATTTATGAATGTAATAATTGTATTGAATTGATATCTAGTTTGTCTTAGATTGTTGAATGTATATTGAATTGACCTATTTTCATTAAGTATCATAGTTTTTATATTGAATTGATGTTCATGACCATGGGTAAGGGCCTTATGGTATTAAATTTGATGATTTAGCATTGGATTGATGTGTTGAGGTTTGAGTGGTTGTACACTACCCTAATTCCCTTTATTATATGTTTATTAGACATCAATTATGTTGTTATTCGTATGGTCCACTGATGGTGGTGGTTTTATGTGCTTTACCTGCAATTGGTGTGGCCTTGTCGGCGTTATTTTATTTAATATTATATCATGGCCTTGTCGGCACTTCTTTAATTATTAGAATGATTTGTGTAGTTTATTTGGTAAATTTGGATTTTATATATATATATATATATATATATATATATATATACACACACACACACACATATATATATATATATAATATATATATATATATATATATATATATAGAGAGAGAGAGAGAGAGAAAGA
>NC_028640.1:42182377-42207153 GCF_001406875.1 Solanum pennellii | reverse complement strand
ATATATATATATATATATATATATATATATATATATATACATACATACATGATAAGTTATTTGAGAGTATATGTGTTCTTCTATTGATGATATTTAGGTGATCATGTTAGACTATGACTATGTATTTATGTGTATAGTCTTAAGGTTGATACATAATCATTCTTACTTGACTATACGATTCTATGATGATCATATTGATGATTATATAGTACTGTATAGGATGACTTAAATATGATATTGGTTATTTCTATCATGAATCGAAAGCACCCACTACAAATTAAGGGGAACCCTCGTTTCGTGACCTGGTGTACTTGACCCTTTGGGGACTTGTACAAGCCTTTTAACGAGCATTCATATCATAAGACATGAAAAGTAGTACGGAATTAGAACTTTTCACAAATAAATTTATAAAAAGGAAATCTTTCATAAAAACATAAGAAATCTCATCATCACAAGTCTAACATAAGACATGACATATAATATCTTAGGGACACAATCCTTTACATTGAAATCAAATACATATTATGTCTTAAAAATAAAACTAGGA
This sequence comes from Solanum pennellii, assembly GCF_001406875.1. Classification (NCBI taxonomy): domain Eukaryota; kingdom Viridiplantae; phylum Streptophyta; class Magnoliopsida; order Solanales; family Solanaceae; genus Solanum; species Solanum pennellii. The sequence continues at coordinate 42,206,606 of NC_028640.1, read as the reverse complement.
AACAATAGACTATGCCCTCTAATATATGAGGACTTACCTACTCGTGAGAGAGTGAATTTCCAAATCTTCGCCTTCAAATCTTCCAAAAAAGCCTTCAACCTATTCTTATAGGGTATTGAAAAGTATGGCATATGTAAGAACATGCGAAAAGGGACATTTTAGTAAAATAACATTCATGCAATTTAAGTAAAGCATACAAGGATATAAAAGAAAAAAACATAAAAATCATTATTTAACACTTAGATAAGAGTTCCCATAATTTTAAACCAAATGAGACCATTTACAATAAACTTCCAAAATTTACAGTAACTAGATGCCCATTTACGGTGAACAGATTTAAGCCATTATAATGAAGCATTTCAAGCATTCACAATGGATTCAACTGTAGCAATTAAATAAACTATCCTTTTCTTAATTAGTGAACTTCCAAGGCCAAGCAAAAGAGAAAGTGAACTGATTTTTCATAAGAGTTTCCCTATCTCGGGATTATCCTAAGACTCACTAAGGTAAGGTATGACGGAAGTATACATTTGCATCCTTCAATACACACCAAAGCAATCCTCAAGAATACCCTTTTCGGCTTACTCAACTCGGGAGAAACAAATCCCTCAATCAGTGACAAGATATTAAAACAAACCGAACAACCCACCTAAGTCTTCCCTTTCCCAATGCCTACTTAGTGCAATGAGTAGATAGCGTGCCATACCACAACCTACCCTAAGTAGTACATTATTTTAGAAGGTTTGGCACAAAGTCATCCTTTTTGGAAGGTCCTACCTAGTGCAATGAGTAGATAGTGTCCCATACCAAACCTATCCTTACTAGTACGTTCTATTAAAATACATAGTTCAATCAATACTTTTTTGTGGGGTTATCTTAACCGACATAGACTATGAGAGGAAGACAAAGAATCCCGAGATTAACCCCTATCAGATGACGGATCCTCACTTTCCTAGAGTAAGGTCATTCTTGTAAGATTTTACTTGGCTTTCTCAATGGCTACACCTATGCGGGTGCGTAGTTAAGGAATAAGGAGATTGATACTAGGTAACTCATTCTCTACTCAAGAGGAGTACTCATCTCAAGAGATACATTTGAATACAACATCTCAACTTACGAAATGTAACCACCTTTTCTTCATACCACCACTTCTTCATATCCTCTCGTTGCTAGACATAACCCCCACGTATTCTAAACACTTTAAAGGATAGCTAGTTAACACCACATCTTAACTCACGAAGGGCATTCATCCTCCGACCTATCATAGAAAGCTCTTAGGATATAATGAGGTTACTATTAAACACCTCATCTCAACTCACGACGAGTGTTCACCTTAAAACCCCTATATTTACTAAACTTAAATTTGAAAGTACATGTGATAACAACTTGCATATAAACATCATTTCATTAGTATTAATTCTTATACTTGCTTTAGACCTACATTAATCAACTTAAACACTTAACATTCTTCACAAAGTCATATATTTTACTTAGGCATAATCTAAGTGAACATGGTATTAAACTTCACAAAACACAAGAAAAGGCTCATCTTCAATATTACTTTATTTCATATATTAGAAATTAAAAACTACACTCACAAAATACAAAGTAATATCAATTCATCAAACAAACACCGCGACCAAGAAGGTGGACTATACCACTCAAGAGAAATGTACAATAAGAACTATGCAATATAAAAAAAACTCACCATTTAACAAAGACATCAAAAACTATAATCAATTTCTCAACATTTCATCATAATAAGGACCTTAGGGAAGTAGCTAAACCAAATAATCAACATAAGAAAACCCATGTTCATACCTTACCCAAACATGCTCATTTAACCTATTTCTTAAGCAGAAAGTTGTAATATGCATATGCATAAGTTAATTAGGTTTTTAACATGAAAACCATCAATTCATACAAAAAATAAACATATTTAAATCATTGGAACATTTTTATAAGAAGAATCACCCTTAAAATCAAAGGTAGAAGGAAATAGAGTTTGAAAATCCTTTTTGGAATCTTTTGGGAATGATTCTTTGAATTGAAGAGGGTTAAAGGATTGATACCATACCTCAAACATATGGAAACCCACTTGTTTTTTATTAAGACACACGTACAAACTATCCATTCTTTCCATCCTTGAGTCTTAGCTCCAATGGTGACTTTGAGAGAGTTTTCTTTAGAGAGGGAGTTTGAATATTTGAAGTGAGGGGTCTTATCTAGGTATAAGGATTAAAACTAAACTATTTATAACTTAAAAACATTAACACTATTGACTTAAGGTTATAAATGAGTTGGGGCGAATTTATAAAACACCCCAAGTAGGAAGCAAGCTCCGGCAGCTTTTTGAAAGAGCTAATTGACGACTCAAGCTACTGGGCGTCGATGGCCCGACGGCTCGTCTTGCTGGGCGTCGATGGCTTCAGAGACTGCATCAAGGGTTTTTGGAAATCCCTCTAAGTATGGGATGACTCCCCCCAGTCGATGAACAGCCTCGTCAATTGAGCACTGTTCTTGGCAGTCCTATCTAGGTTATAGGCCCTTCATCTAGGGCCCCTTGTGGGTCCTAGGTGGGGTAGTTCATGTATGTTAAGTGCCTAAACTATGTCGATAGGTCTTATAAACATCCCATGTCAATTTCAAGCAAAACGATCATGTAAAACTCACTCAAACATATCAAGGCAAAAGAACACTTTATAAGGCATATCTTCCGAACGTCATTGATGTTCTTGGACGTTTGACCTCTAAACCTCACCAAGCATTGTAAAATGACTAAGAACACTAAAGTAAATCAATTTAAAACAAAATTAACCCAAGAAACACTCATGAGTCTCTAGTTCATTTTAGTTCATTTTGGGGCGTTACATTCTCCCCCACTTAGAATAACATTCATCCTCAAATGACACTTAAACTTCAAGGACAACAAGGACTCACTTAGCATCACATAACACATTAAATGATTATCAAAATACTCAAAATCAAAGCATCAAATAACAAGGAGCATCATTTCATACTTTCAAACACTTAGCAACATACACAACTCTTGCAAACTTTAAAACTTTCAAAACTCACACTTAACCTTATCCTATGGAGGAATACCTTCTATAAAATTAAACATGCTCATATAGAACACTTTTGCGCACAATGAAACTCAAATTTAAGACAAGCAAATTCTTTTATTTTTTTCAAAATGAAAAAAAAAATCACATTGAGGTTCATTGTAACACTGCCCAACATACTCAAAATTTTCAAAATTCAATTCTTTAAGTAATTCATCAAGATGACATGATCATATTAAGTATAAAACCACATAAAATCAATTCGTATCATAAAACAACAATCATAAAGAGTTAAGACTTACGAAGATGATCAACTCCGGATTTATCCTTCCTCGCTCCCATCCCGTAGGAAAGGTTCTTCTTTAGAGCATTAGGATCTAGGAAATCTTGATTGACCTCTTTTCCTCTTGTTTTGAGGTTAGGGAAATCCCTCATCTTGTGGCCCTTATTATCACATGCAAAATAACCATACATTCCGGCAAGACATCTACCCAACTCTTGCTTCCCACAAGTAGGGCACCTAGTCCTTTCAAAAGAATAGCCACCACCTTGGGAATTTCGGTTTGGAGAACTCTCTTTGTTTCCCATGAAAGAATCTTGGTGATAGAACCACTTCTTACACTTTTGTTGACTAGAATCATTTGACCTAGGCCTCTTACCCTCTTGCCTTATCTCATTAATATTGGGCTCCCCAATTTGTTATGCATAGACAATGAGCCTAGATATATCCATGTTATTAACAATCATTGTCGTACGACACTCTTTCTCCACCTAGCTAGACACTCCCATCCCAAACTTGTTCATCCTAGCCCTAGGGTTGGCTTCCATGCTTGGGGCATACTTAGAGAGTGGGGTGAATTTGAGAGTGTACTATTGCACACTCATTCCACCTTGATGAAGGTTCATGAATTCAACCATCTTATTCTCCCTTCACTCTAGAGGAAAGAACCTATCTAGGAAATCCTCTTTGAATTCCTTCCAATCAACCAAACCTCTCTTGAAGGGTCTGTCAATCCTCCATTGCTCAAACCACACTTGAGCCACATCTTTGAGTTGGTAAGCGGCTAACTCTGCTTTCTCCCTAGGGGTCACACCCATAGAATCTACCACCTTTAAAACCTCTATATGAAACCTTGTGGATATGCATCAACCTTAGTACCATGGATAGTGGGAGGGTTCATCCTCATGAAATCCCAAATTCTAGAAGCGGGAGTACTAGCATTAGGTCTGGTCCAATGCCTTTGTTATCTTAGGCCACAAAGTTATTGTTGATGAAATGAGATTCAGCTGTCAGGAGTCGGGTCAAGTCGATTAGGGGAGCCCTCAACTCTGCATTAGTCATATCTCCTTCAACAAAAGGAGCTTGAGGCATAGGAGACACTTGTGTAACTTCAGGCTCTTGAGGTTCTGGAGGCACTTGAGGTTCTTGAAGGGGAACCTCCTCATTCTCTTCCTCTAGACCAACAATAGGAACTTGGTCAATTTAGGGAGGGATCCTCTCATTAGCTACACCTCCCTCCTTCCTTCTAGCGTTTGATGTTCTCGTATTCATATCCAATAAACACAGAGAAGAGGTTGAGAAAAGGCACCTTATATGACTTAACTCTAAGGCACGACATTAGAATAGAGAAGAAAGTGAAACTTCTATCATCCTATAGCCTCTTGTGCATAGATGTGTCGCGACTCACACCAATGACAAAGACGCTACTAGATGTGGCATGTGAGACTTTCTAGACACTAAGATATTTCCCATAACCTTATGCTCTGATACGAAGTCTATTATGACCCAAAAGTACACCGTCGAAGTTAGAGGGAACCCTTGTTTTGTGATCGGACATACTTGACTCTTTGGGATCTTGTACAAGCCCTTTAACTAGCATTCATTTCATAAGACATGAAAAGTAGTGCGGTATTTAAAATCATTATGAACAATTTAATATAAAGAAAAATGTTTCATAAATAATTAACAAATCTCAACGTCACACGAAAAACTTAAGACAAGACATTTAATATCATAGGGACACGACCTTTATATTGAAAAAATAGAATATGTCCTCGAATATATGAGACCATACAGATTCTTGAGAGAGTGAATTTCCAAAGCCTCGACTTGGAATCTTTCGAAAAGCCTTAAAACTATGCATAAATGGTATTGAAAAGTATAGGGTTAGTACATTAATGTACTAAGTATGGCATACGCAAAAACATGTGAAAAGGGACATTTTAGTAAACTAACATTTCATACAATTTAAGTAAGAAATTCCAGGATATAAAAGCAAAACATCAAAAAAATAATCACTTAACACTTAGATAAGAGTTCCCATAATTTAAAACCAAAGGAGACAATTTACTATGAACTTCAAAAACATTACAGTAACTACATGCCCATTTACAGTGAATAGATTTAAGCCATTACAGTGAAGCATTTCAAGTATTTACAATGAATTCAACTTGAGCAATTGAATGAACTATCCTATTCTAAATGAGTAAGCTTGGAAGGCTAAGCAAAAGAGAAAGTGAACTTATTTTTTGTAGAGTTTCCCTACCTGGGGATTATCATAAGACTCACTATGTTAAGACATGAAGGAAGTATGCATATGCCTCCTTCAATACACACCAATGAAATCCTCAAGACTACCCCTTCCGGGATACTCAACTGGTAGAAACAAGCCCCTCAATCAATGGAAAGAAATTTAAAGACACCCAAGAACCCACGAAACTCTTCCTTTTCGGAAAGCCTACTTAGTGCAATGAGTAGATAGTATCCCATAGAACCACCAACCTAAGTAGTACATTCTTTTAGATGGATTGGCACCAAGTCTTACCTTTTGGAAGGTCCTACCTAGTGCAATGAGTAGATAGCGTCTCATACCACCACCTACCCTAAGTAGTATGTTCGTTTAGAAGACATAGTATAATCAATTCTTTTATGGGGGATTATCTTAACCAATATAGACCGTGAGAGCTAGAAATGTAACCCCAACATTAACCCCTATCGGATAAGGGATCCTCTGCCTAGAGTAAGGTAATTCTTTTTAACATATAAATGACTTTCCTAGTGGCTACACTATGCGGGCGCATAGTTAAGGGATAAGGATATTTTTACTTAGTAACTCTGTAACACTCTGGAAAATTACATGTCTAATGAAGAGCCCAGTATGTCTGTAAGAATGCAATTGAGGATACATAGGTATTCCCATGCCCAACACTGCGAAATATTGGGCATAGTATAGAAAATTGGCTAAGGGGTATCAACCAATTTCTATAAAATACCCAAATAAGAAAAATATAGTACAATTATAACATATAGGCTTAAAGGGTGTTAGCCGATTTTTCTAAGTACTAATGAGCTTGATAAAGAAATGTACCTGCAATGAATACCCTAAGACAAATTCATATTTAATTCCTTAACTCACAAATTAGGTACAAGGCATCCAAGTGTCAAGCCTAGTCACCATACACATGATCATTTATAATGATCATGTAGATTAAATAGAGTCCAAGGACATAGTGAGGATCCTTGGGAAAATAAGCAAATATTCCAAATAGGACATAAAGAATACTTAGTTAGGAAGGTACAACCAACCCATGTTCAAGCACATGGTCAAAGCATGTGGGAATCTGCCATAGGAGGGGACCACCCTAACCGAATTCGTTTAGGGTAGTTAATGGGCAGCATGTGCAGACGGGTCCCTCTAAGTGGGGCCTAGCTCTCTAACTAATTCTAGACTCTAACCTACTGCCCTAAATACCTAAATAATCTAGGACCAACCGAAATAAAATAATTGGTGCACCCAACAACCTAAGACTTAACGGGGTGGCACTAATCTAGCAGCTAGGTAAAGAGACAACCTAGTATTTAACCTAGGATGGTCCAAAAGGTTTGTTCTGGTCCTAAAAACATAGGGATACTTTAGCAATAACCCTAGTCTACTTAATTTATTAATTTATAAGATTAATTCATTTAAGGTGGTCTTCGTAGATTAATTTATACTCTAGGTATGGGTTTTCTCCTGGAATCCTTTCTCCAAGAGAATTTTCTTTCTCATGAATTCAACTAACTTTAAACTAGGGTTGTTCCCTTTCTCATCGAACTCCTTGTCACTAGTATCCTTTTATGATTTAATGTTGAATAGGTTAGATATCATGTTATTGGTATGTGGTTCTGGATGATCTTAAAATATATTGTCCTTGAATGATGAATGTCTAATCAATCTATTTAATTATAATTGTATGAATCTAATGTTTACAATGTGAATTAAGAACTGATGATAGGTTTGTTATGTCTGTAAATGTCAAGTGTTGATGTGTGTGTGTCAAAAGGTTGACTTGCTGTTATTATGACATTATGAAGATGCTAAAGTCATCAAATATTAATATGATTCTTTCCAATTTTTCATAAAAACGTTACCCTGAGGTCATGAACTAAGATTGGTTAAGAGAATGATAACATGGTAAAATGTGTCCAAAAATGTTATGTTTGAAAATGATTATGGTTTGTTGTGCATACCTATTTTAAATCTGACTTGTTGATGATTTTTTGTTCTCTACATGATCATATTATTCTGTTCAAGATGTTTAAAACTTTTATTCCTAAATTTATGTTACAACGTTGTCTTAAAAGATCTTTATGAAATCAACATTTGAATGAATTGTTTAGCTTATGCCAGTAATTTTGGCAGTAAATCTGTTTTTTAATAGAATTGGCTACAACATTGCTTTCAAGAAATGATGGGAAGATTGACTTACTAAAATAATGAGATAAGCTATGGCACCTACAAGAAATTAATTGAAGTGGCCACTGATATTTTAATGACCAGTGCATAGTGGAATTATGATTTGTGCCAACAAATTGGCTAGTAAAACATGTGTCTAATCATATTACTTCCAAAACATGAAAATTCATATACATTAATGAACTCATAAAATAGGGTATGTCAATCAATGGGACAGGTCCCAACATACCTTATCCACACAAACTTATGAACGTAAAAACAATAAATTGTTCTTGTAAGTTAATCAAAGAAGGTTTGTCTCAAGCCAATAAATTTTCTTACAACATTTTCTCCAAGGTATGTAATTAAATTGGATAATAATTCCATGAAATTATATTTGAATGAATGTTTTGTTTAGGCCAATACTGATAATATGCCAATCTTGTTACAGAGGGGAATCGATTCCGGCCTCAAGGCCAAGTGTGTGAGATACATAAGTCTCTCACATAATCGAAAATTATAGGCTGCCCAAGGGATTCGAATATGGATCCCCTTGACCTAATGTGAAAGATGTATAAGTCTTTCACAATATACACTTAGATGATAATAAAACACTTGGCAAAATATGAGCAACCAAAAAGGGGTACTATGAGTGTAAAGTACAGTAATGGCCATGTGCATGGAATATGATGTAAGTTTGCGACAAGATGAAGAAATGAACATTCACATAATTAGGTGACTAATTATGTTAAACTAAGATACTTATTAAAATGGTGAAAACATGATAAGTGGACAAGATAAATGGCGAGACAACTCTCAACCAAGATAAGTAAAGGTTACTAAAAGTAATCACCTAAGAGAGTGCTGAATATCAAGATACAAGTCTCAGTCACATTCTATATGTAAGTGTAAGGACAATTCACACTTGATACGTAAAAAAGAGATAATAAATCATCTAATGAGATATGACTACCTCATGCTAGAATCAAGCTTCGATGATGTATGTGTTGAATGTAAATTGGAACTCTAAACTGAGCACCCATAGGCTATTTATGAGTTGTGATGCCTTCTTTCGGGAAGGGTGGAGGTTCATGTAATTCTCATGAGATGAGACTTTTTACAAAGGTGGGTATGGGTCTCCCTAAATCTCCTAGTCTTTGAACTATGTTGCTACCATAGGGAACTACATTGTGGTTTAACTTTGGCCAGTGACTCCATCGCTTTTCGGTGTAGGGGAGACACAGAATTTCATGATGCTCAAATGATTTATCTCAATTGAGGGTGTAGTTCCTAAAAGTATGAAAAATAATAAAATGAATGATACTGAAGGTTTTGTGCAAGACAATAACTAGGTGATACCAGAATCATGTAATGACATTAGGTCATTCTTGGTCATTGCACTTAAGGATCATGATGAGAGTCTTAAAGTTCATCTTAGGTATAGTTGGTGTTTACATCATACTACGAATGAATGAAATGAATAATGTGAAGTACAAATGAACGAATGAAGCAGACTCTATGTTTCCTAATGAAGCCCCTCGGGTTGAGGTTCCATCTGTTGGGACTTTACTTGAGATGTCTTAATGCTACGTCCACGATTCCAAGCTCTCGTGGATATGAAATGTATGATATACAAAACATGAAATGTATGTTATGGAACCTATGTGTGTATGGTGTGTGACATATTCATGATACGAACTTCGTATTATGAGTTTGGACAATCAAAAGACTTGACCAAAAAATATGTTCATTTGGAAGAGTCATGGATTATAATGAATTCTTATATGATGCCAATAAAGGGATGTAGAAATATAATGTTAACTAAAATACCCATAACTTCCCTAGCACGAAAGTAATGAAATCAATGGCATGATCAATACAGAATGGTTTATGAAATGTAATGAATATATAGTGTAATGAATGATTCACTATAAGGTAGGGAAATCATTCCTTAGTCCCGGGTTTACCTACATTGATTTATTGTTGGTATGGGACTACGATAAATTATTGCACTTGTAAGTAAAAATATAGGACCAAAGGAATAATTGAACTACACAACAATAAGAAGAAAAAGACTTAAAATAAACTAAGTCCCAAGGAAAGAGCTCCCGGGTTTGGAGGACTAGAATTTCCAATTTTCACCTGAGTTGTTCTAGAATAATGTTGATGATACTAATTTCTTGTAATCAAATAGAAAAGGAATTTTGTTCTTTGAATGCATTAAAATACATCATATTCATACCACAATTCACAACTAACGAATTAGGAAATTCTAATGACTAGACTTTCCAAAAATGGCATGTTTCATAGGAAGATCTTTCATTGATAATGCATAGCTTTATGTGTACGTGTGCATACACCCATACTTAGTACAATTGGTGTACTAACCTCCTACTATTTACTTTTTTTATAGGTGAAGGTCAGATGACAGATTGATGACACTTGCAGCGGCTTGAATTTCAGCGTTTCTCTGAACCATTTGATAGATTCTCTTAATTTCGAGGATGCTACATTATTCGCATAACTTAAGATATAGACATAGCTACTGGATGTTGTCCCTAGAGTTTCTTTCACATTTTATTTCGAACCTTTTGATGTAAGGCCGTTTTTGCAACCTAATATATACTATTCGTCATTTGTTTTGAAATCTTCTTGATATTACATTGTTATCTATTGATGTTGAGTTAAGTATATAATGTTTAATACGTAATAACTATATGAAGTCTAAGTAAATTTCATACAGTTCATAATTTTTAAATAATCCACAAATTTAACAAGATGAATTTGCTGAATGCAAGATGACTCTTGTCTACGACCTCTAAGAGATCAACAACGCTGGTGGTGGTCCGGATTCTAGAATCCGGGTCGTTAAAAACATGGTATAAGAGCATTAGGTTAAATTACCTAGGAACTAAAGCTCAACACAACCACATTACATAGTTTCTGACTTATGGTTTTGAAGCGCACCACAATCATGACTTAGAGACTACGCGATGATAGGAAAATCTTCCCTTCTTTTACTCTTTATCGTTCTATCTAGAGCTTTAAGGCTTTGTGTCATTATAAGTATCTTAATTTCTTCTTGTTTGAAGGCGTAGAAGAATACACATAAGAATTAGTATGTCCAAGTGGTATAAGGCGCCACACTCAATATTTGGCCTTCCCTTAAAGGGCCAATGATTAAAATGGCCAGCGTGACCGAAAAAAGTGTAGTAAGTCTGGTTGTTTTCATAGAGGTGAGTACATGGTAGATTCTAAATGCGTGCCACGGGTGTTAATGAAGAGGAGGAGGTTGAGTTTACTCCATATAACATCAAAGATATGGCTCAAGTATGGATTGGCTCCATAAATGTTTTCTACCATAGACTGTCGAAATAGGGTAGTAAGGCTTCCATTTCCAAATAAGTTTGATTTAATTGGGAAGGGCGTGCTTCAAATTCAACAGTCCAAATAATATCAAATCTTAAAGTCAATAAGATGTTATGTAAGGGATACATATGCCACTTAGTTAGAGTCAACGAGTTATAACAAGAAGTCCCTTCCATAGACTTTATGTCAATAGTAATATGAGATTCGGTAGGAAAGGGAAGTTGATTTTAAGGTATATAGGTCATTATGAGATCTTATATCAACGTAAAATTACAAAATGACTTGTCTTATGTTCATCCAGTGTTTCACGTTTCTATGGTGGAGAAGAGACTGAAGAACAGGGAGGTTCTCACCATGAAGGTGTTATGGAGGAACACTCTTGTTGAGGGGACAAGATGGGAGGCCGAGGATGATATGAGATCTCGTTACCCTCACTTGTTCAGTTTATGATATAAGATATACTATTCCTCGATCTGATTTTTTTTAATGAACTTTGAAATTTTAGTGAATTAGTCGATTTGATATTATAAATCCATAATCGTGCGTTTTATACTTGCATTAAATGAGTTAAAATTACTTCATATGTGCGTTATGTTGCTATTTTTGCTGAGCATAGATATAATTTTATGTGTAGAGTGAGTTGTGATGTGCATCGAGTTAAGTGTGATTGAGAAGGAAGCTCCTCGATATCAAATATGAACTTCAGGTAAGCTTGAATGTTATGCATCATCCAACTAAGTGTGAATCAGATACTTACAAAAGAGAAAAGTTTAAGCATGTTAAATTAAGTTTCGAAAATCACCCTCTTTATTCTAAATGATGTTTGGTGTCATTTGAGGACGAATGTTCGTAAGGAGGGGATAATGTTACATTCCAGAAAAATTACATGCCTAAAGAAGAGCCTAGTAAGTCTGTAAGAATGAATATTGGGGATACCCAAATAAGAAAAAATTTAGGCATATTAGAAAATATTGGCTTAAAGGGTGTTAGCCTATTTTTTAAGTATTAATGAACTAGTTAAAGAAAGCCACCTGAAATGAAGACCCTAAGCTAAATAAATATTTAATTCCCTAACTCAAAAATTATGTACTAGGCATCCAAGTGTCAAGCCTAGGTACCATAGCACATGATCATGTAGATTAAACAATGCCTATGACATAGTGAAAATCCTTGGGACAATAAGCAAATATCCAAATACAACATCAAAAATAGTTAGTTAAGAAATTACAACCAACATGTGCAAGCACATGGGAAAAACATATGGGAATCGGCCATAGGAGAGGACCACCCTAACCGAATTCGGTTAGGGTAGTTAAGGGGACGCATGTGCAGACGGGTCGCTCCATGTGGGGAATAGCTCAATGAATAATTGTAGACTCTAACCTACTGCCCTAAATATGTAACTAACCTAGGAACCAAACGAAATAAACTAATTAGTGCACCCGACAACCAATGAGTTAACCGGGTGGACCTAACCTAGTAACTTGTTAAAGGGGCCATCTAGTGCCTAACCTAGGATAGTCTAAAAGGTTTGTTATGGTCCTAAAAACTTACGGATACTTTAGTAATTACCCTACTCTACCTTATATAGTGAGGTTGTTATTGAACACTTCATCTCAACTCACAAAGAGTTTTCACCAACTCCTTTATTTACTCAACTTAACTTCATACATTCATTTAAGTATTTTAAATGAGTGACTACTTCTGAGCACATCTTTCATGTAAACAACATTTCATTAATATTAATTTCTATACATCCTTTAGACCTACATTCATCAACTTGTAAACTTGACATGCTTCACAAAGTCATATATTTTACTTAGCCATAACCTATGCCAAACATTCTATATAACTTCACGTAAGACAAGACAAGGCTCATCTTCAATATCACTTCATTTCATATATTAGAACATCAAAATGACACTCACAAAATATACTAATTAATAACAAGTCATCAAATAAACACCGTCACTAAGAAGGTGGACCATACCACTTAAGAGCAATTTATAATAAGAAAGCAATATGAGAAACTCACCATTTAACTAAGATATTATCAATTATACTAGATTTTTCAATATTTCATCATAATAAGACCTTTATGGAAGTATCTAAATCATATAATAGACATAATAAAACCCAAGTTCATACCTCACCCAAACATGCTCATTAAACCCATTTCTTAAGCTAAAAGCTTACAATATTCATATACATAAGTTCATTAGGTTTTTGACATGAAAATCATCAATTAATACAAGAATAAACATATTTAATCATTAGAACACTTTTAAAAGCATAACATGTTTAAAATCAAATATACAAGGAAATAGAGTTTGGAAACCCTTTTTGGAATCTTGAATGGAAGAGGGTTCAAGGATGGATACAATAACTCAAAGACAAGTAAACCCACTAATTGTTTTTGTAAGACACACTTCCAAACGATCCCTTCATTACAACCTTGAGACTTAGCTCAAATGGTGACTTTGATAGAGTTTTTTTAGAGATGGAGTTTGAATATTTGAAGTGAGGGGCTTGTCTAGGTCTAGGGATTAAAACTAACTTAATATAACTTAAAAACACTAAAAATATTGACGTAGGGATATAAAATACTTGGGGTGAATTTACACAATCTAACCCAAGTAGGCAGCAATGTCCAGCAGCGTTTTGAATGAGCCAATCGACGACCCAAGCTACTGGACGTCAATGGGTCGACGTCCCATCATGCTGGGCGTTGATGGATTCATAGACTATATCAAGGGAGGGTATTGACTTCCCTCTAAGTATGGGACGACATGCCCCAGTCTACGGGGAATCAATTGGGTCTACTCTCAGTAGGCTGCTTCGTCGATTGAGCAGTGTTCTTGGAAGTCGTGCCCAAGTGTTGAGCCCCCATGGACGTTCTTGGACGTTTTACCTCTACACATAACCAAATTGTGTAAAGTTCCTAAGAACACTAACTTAACTCACTTTAAAATAAAATTAACTCAATAAACATGTGATACGTGTTAAAGTGATGTATGTTGTGTCTTGTCTTAGTTGACTTGTGTCTCTTACTTGATGCATGTATGAATGTGAATATTAGATGTCTTGAGTTTGTATGCTAAAGCTTCTTAGTCTTTTATGTATGAATGACATGAGACCTTAAATGAAGTTAAGAGAGTCCTTTATTGTGAAACTTTGAACCTAGTGGTAAGGTTATTAATGTTAAACGTGAAAGTCGTAATGGTATCCTACAAGTAAAGGATTGATAGAACTAAGGTTGGTTGGATGGAACGTCATCATATCAATCATTATGAAAGTTATTAAGAGATTTTTTTCTCCATTGTAAGGTAGCCCTAGTGGACCACTTTTTTAGGGTAAATGTTATTTGGTTATAAAATATATATGGAACCCCTTTATACAAACCTTGAAGTTAAATTGCTCTATGAGAACAAAGGCTAGCACCGAGTGAGTATGCTAAGGGAAGTATCTCTAGTAAAAAGATGTGAAAAGGATACAAATCATGCCCTTGATTTTTCTGAACTATGTGCCTACATGGGATGTGTCTAGGCTCTACCATTTGCAAGTAGAACACCCTTATCGGAGTAGGTTTGAACTCTGGATTAAAAGATTTGGTACCATATTATATGTCGGTTATTGCTTATTCTCATCATATGGAATACCTCCTACCATTAAAGGAGTTCTATAATGTTTAGGTGGTGGTATGGGACGCTATCTAGAGATTGCACAATAGTCATTAAAGGTGTTATTTAGAGTCCGTAGGTCTTGTCCAAGAAAATTACTTGAATCACCGTATGTGATGAATTAGTCTTACACGAACTAATTAATGTAATGACTTAAGTCTTAGAAAGTATGTTTAATGAATAATACTTACCTAGATTAGATAAGGGTTTTCTAGTTATGGTGTGAAGGGGCCATAGGAATGGTCACTTTGTATCTTACCTAGATAAGTCTT
The DNA here is from genome assembly GCF_001406875.1 of Solanum pennellii. NCBI lineage: Eukaryota > Viridiplantae > Streptophyta > Magnoliopsida > Solanales > Solanaceae > Solanum > Solanum pennellii. The sequence goes on along the minus strand of NC_028640.1, from coordinate 42,191,505 downwards.
AAGAATGACTCTTGTCAAGGAAGATATTGATTAGTGGACATGATCTAAGTCTTAGATAGTCTTATGGATTTTATAGGTAGTCTTGAAGAGGTCAATCATGTACTTCATCTTCGTGATTTACTTAAGTAAGTCTTCTGATAGCCTTTGGAAGAACAATGTCCTATTATCTAAATTTGATGTAATTTTATTTGTGTGTAACTCATTATAGGTGGTCTTACGTATCATTTAGGTGTGCTTAGAGAGGTTGTATTGGTGGTCTTTCTTTGTATTACTTAAATGAGACTTAGGAATAGCTTTTAGTGAAGGAATTGCATGCTAGGAAGTGTCTAAGGAGAAGTTGAGAACTTCACTATGACCTTCATTGTAACAGTGAGAACTAGTCACTATAGGGTGATATACTTCACTGTAAGATAACCTTAAATTGTAATAAATTGTTAAAATGTTATCTTTTGTGTTTCAAAGGTGTTAAATGTTATTCGTATGATTATGATCTGATATTTAAATGAAAAGATTCATATTTCTAATATATGTCCGTTTTCATGATTTTATACATAATGCCATACATAGTACAAGTGATTATACTAATTCCATATATTTTGTTATCTCTAATTGTGTAGGTGAAAGGTGAGAAGGATCGTGAAGAAGAGCTTGGATTTTAAAGTCATTCAAGTAAATTTGAAGTATGTCCTCAATTGACTCGAGGGCATATATAGATGTCTTTTCTGTATTTTATTTAAAAGCATTGTAATAAACTAAGTTTTTCTATATTTTGAAACATGGGTTGTGTCCCAAGTATTCTCGTGTTGAATATTTGATGAAATGAGACTTAGTTTTCATATGTTTATATGCTATGAACGTTGCGTAAGGGCTTGTACAAGACCTCGAGAGGTCAAGTACGCCACATGCAATCTGAAATTGGCCCTGACTTCTAGGGTGTGGTCTCGGGTCGTGACAAGCTTGGTATGAAATATTTTTTGAGGATAAATCCTCCTATATTATTTGGCTCGTACGTCGGAGACGATCCCAAGAGTTTCTAGATGGTGTATGCAAGGTGTTTAGTGCTTTGGGGGTTGCATCTAGGCAGAAGGCAGAGTTAGCTTTGTATTTTGTGAGGGATGTTTCTCAAGTGTGGTACACTCAATGGAAGGATAATATGCTGGTGTAGTGGGGTCCTATTGAGTGGAAAGAATCTAAGGAAGCTTTTCTTGGAAATTACATTTCCCGTGAGAGGAGGGAAGTTAAGGTAGAGGAGTTTATAAATCTCAAGCAAGGCAATATGAGTGTTGAGCAATACCCTTTGAAATTATCAATGTTTTCTAGATATGCCCCATCCCTTGTGTCTAATCCTAGGGATGAGATAAGTAGATATGTAAGGGATGTCATCCATCTAGGGGGGGAGGAATGTCGTATGGCCATGTAACATGATGATATATGACCTTACCTAGACTCATGGAGTATGTGCAATCAGTAGAGGAGTATAAACTTGGAAAGATTGATAGGAAGATGAAATTAGTTAATCTAGTGATCAAGGTAAACCTAGGATCAAGAAGAGGGATCACGGTGAAGAAGAACGTAGAAGTGCTACGGTGAAATTGGAGAAAGGATGTGGTTCTCAAAATAGAAAACCTAAATGTGTAATTTTTTGAAAGAGACACTATGGGGAATGCCTAAAGGGTACCGGGAGTTTTTTGGTTGTAGTAAAGAAGGTTACAACGAGAGATATTGTTCTACCATTGGGTCTAGAGGAAGAGAGGTTAAACAATTTGTAACTAATTTTCAAACGATGATGCTCCAAATAAGAGGTGTTTCTATAAACTCGGACTATAGGATCAAACCCGGATGAGCATGAGGAGTGATGGTATGTTCTTGTATTTCTTTAGTTTTATGAGTTCCATTTAAGTGGGGGAGTATGGTGAGTATAGGAGCTTTGATTGTTTCATGTTTTCGATTCAACTCAAGATTGAGAGTAGAAATTCATAGAAGTGTGTTCTATGTTGCATTGCATTTAGGGGTCTTGTTGAAAATTAATTTCATTGATTCCTTGCATTGTACATTTGATTAAGTTATGATTATGTTGTAACATGTGTTTATATTGTGTTACATTGAATATTGGCATGTTTCCGTCATGAATTACCTAAAAATTGCATTGATGAAGAAAGTTGAAAAACTCACTGTAATGCATGCCTGCTTACTATAAGAGTTTTAAGTTTTTGAGTAATTCATTTTTGGTCTAAAATTGTTGTAATGTTGTTTGAACTGATTTATATGAGCATGATATTGAATATAAAATGATTTTTTACTATTTGGAGTGAAGTATATGAGTTTTATAGCATGATGAGTTATAAAATTTCTTCTAGTTTTTTGTTCATGTTGTGATGCTTTTGATTTTGTGAAAATGATGTTATCTTGAAGTTTGAAATGTATAAGGTGTTATATGTTATGGTCATGAGCTGTTAAGTTGAATCTTTTTTCTTGGAAATCTTTGGAGAGTGGCGAAATTTCATTCGAGGATGAAAGTTGTCCTAGTGGGGGAGAATGTAAGGTCTCAAAAATAACTTAGGTGAACTAGAGCCTAACATTGTTTTCATGGTTGTCTATTGTGCTATAATGGTCTATAACGTTGAATTGAGGCAGTGGTTACTGTATTAGGTGATGTGGAAGTGAAACATCAAGGGACAACAAAGATATTCGACGACTAAGTCACCAATGTGCCTCAATAAATGGATTATTAAGGTGTATATAGGCAGTGTTTCAGGTTTCGTGAAATTTGGAGGTCAAACGTCAAACAACGTCAATGATGTTTGAAAGGTTTGCCTTGAAACGACCTTCTATGTCTATGTATGTTTCATTGAGTATTACCTGTTCATTTGGAAAAAAATGATATTTTAGGTCCTAAACTCGTATAAAAGCCTCTTTCAGTTGGAAATGTCCAGACAAATATCCCCAAGGACCATCTAAGGGTCCTGTAGGAAGGACAATTGTTGGTGGCCAAGACTTCCAAAGATAGCCCCACCTACGGATGGCAATAGACACCCAGTGGGTTAGTCGACGCCCCATAGGTGAGGTCACGTCGATGATTTTATGTATAATGACATACTTAGTACAAGTGTTTTGTACTAATTCCGTATATTTTGTTATCGATAAAGGTGTAGGTGAAAGGTGAGAAGGATAGTTAAGGATCTTGGATTCTGGAGTCATTCAAGCAAAGTTGAATTATGTCCTCAGTTGACTCTAGGGCATATATAGATGTCCTTTGTGTATTTTATTTCAAAGCATTGTAATAGACTAAGTATTTCTATATTTTGAAGTATGGATTGTGGTCCATGTATTCTCGTGTCTAAGATTTGATGAAATGAGACTTAGTATATCCTATGACTTTTATATGAAAGAGTTTTTAATGACTTATAGAATGTTTATGAAAAGTTTTAATTCCACAATATTTTTCATATGTTTATATGCGATGAACGATACGGAAGGGCTTGTACAAGACCTCTGAGAGGTCAAGTACGCAAGTTGCAATCCTAGATTGGCCCTAACCTCTAGGGGGTGGTCTCGAGTAATGACATTGATGATAATGTGTCTAACCCTAAACCACAAGGAATTAGTAGTGAACCCCTATAACTTTCTTGTGCTAGGTGTGGAAAGATACATGAGGGCAGATCTTTATTTAGTAAAAAGGGTTGTTTTATTTGTGGTTAAAATATTCAAAAAATTAGGGATTGTTCAAAGGCAAAGACTGAGAAAATAATGTAAGAATGCTCCTCCAAATGGTTCCGGTATGTGTTTTATTCTTATTTAGATTCCAATATAGCTTGTGTTATGTGGCTTGATTATCTTGGGATTCTAGAGTTTGATGTTGTCTTTTGTATAAATGGGCTGCAATATTGTTATGTTCAATTGATAGTACAACCTGGTATCAGCATTATGAGTCTTGGGTATGTACCATGGTTTATAATCATCTTACTGAAGTATTTTGAAGCATAGTGTTAACTTAATTATATCTTAGTTTAATTGAAATAAATGGTGCACTACTTTTCATACATATATGCAATGAATGATGTCAAAGGGCTTGTACAAGACCTCAGAGTGGTTAATTACGCCCTTTTGCACTCTGAAAGTGCCATATCTTCTAGGGTGTTCTCTCAGGGTGTGTTAGTATTCCTAACTCATATGTAACCTTTCCGACCCGTTGCAAAACCTAATAGGGACACACATACTGGGGACTTAACTTCCGCTTTTTGCAAAATCTCATCACCCCTTTAATAGGTGAAATACTAAAATACACCATATAACCTACTTCAAATCAAGATCTCTTCTTCTATTGTCGGCATACGATTTTCGCCCACTATGGGTTGTTTTCAACCTATCCCTTTTAACCCAAAACTTCTCCAAAGCTTCATAGAATATTTTAGAACAAGGGAGTGAAGACTTACAAACTTGAAACAACCCAATCAAAGACCTACATAACCTACCATAGAGTACCTCAAAAGGTGTCATGGAAATACTCGAATAGTAGCTATTATTATAGAACTCAATCAACAGTTTATGATTGTCCAAATTACCTTAAAAATCTATCACACATGCTCTTATGATGTCTTCTAGGGTTTGAATAGTTCGCTTTGCTTGACAATCCGTTTGGGGATGAAAAGCGGTGTCAAGCTTCACATGAATAACCAACCCTTTTTGAATAGAACTCCTAAAATGAGAAGTGAATTGAGCACCTCAATCCGATATGATGGACAAAGGGATCCCATGAAGACTCACAATCTCATAAATTTATATCCTCGCATAATCCAAATTGAGTCATTTTGCCTCCGTCTTCCAGGCAACCCAACAAAAAAGTCCACATTAATTTCTTCCCACTTCCAAGTAGGAACACCCATTTGTTTGAATAATAAGCTATGCTTTAGATGCTCGTGTTTAACTTGTTTCAAATTTGAACACTTGGATACAAACTCTGCTATGTCCCTTTTAAAACATCCCACCAATATACCTCTCTAAGATCACGATACATTTTGGTACCACCCAGATAAATAGAATATCGGGAACCATGAGCTTCTTATAAAATCATTCCCCTTTAATCATCAACATTCGGTACACAGTAAATACCAGATGAATATATGCTCTTAATGATGAAAGGCCTACAAATGTGCTGCAAATTTCAGATATATTCATGAGGGTATTACAGAGAATGACCTCTAAACATTCCTTTCATATCCAACAATTGCAACATTTGTCTTGTTACATAAAACATAATTCTCCTTGTAGTCGGAAGTAACCAGATTTCTCATGTACTTTTGACCACATTAAGATGCATATCATTAATATCTCCCATGTTATTATTGTACCCATAGTGACTCGCATTGTCACTTCATTTCTCGATCATATCTCCATGTGAAAAAAGAGGCACAAGAACAACACCAAACAACAATGATTTCCGCTGCAAACAAAGAATTTCACAAATTGAATTCTAAGCTACTACTCCCTAGCAGAAGTGTCATTTTTATAACACTCAAATTACTAACTAAAACAATTGAATGTGTAAGTAAAACCCTGAAAAATAAATGCCCAACAAAAGAGTCATGGTCGAATCCCACAAGGAGTGATCGAAATGTAGGAATTCAATGAAAAAATTAACAGTGAAAACCAATTCATTGTAGAATTTATGACATGTTTGTGGATAATTTCACAAAATCTTAATATAAAGATTTTTGGATCAGTTATAAAAATTAAACTAAAAATAGGTATTTAATTAAATAAAGGATAATATAGAGGTGTGGGAGTTGATACTAATATAAAATAGGGATACAAGTGTTTGCTAAAAAAACTAGAAAAACATAGATAGGTTGGGTAATCTTTAAGTTGCAATAGTTTTCTTGAGCTAGATAGGTATAATTGGGTTTCGGATTCACTCTCCCGAGTTGAACCCATATCAACCCAATACCTACTATCATTAATCAAAATCTTTAGTTCTAAAACCTCTCTCTCTCAAGCAAGCCAGTAACTCTATGCTAGAATTGCATTGGCAAAAAAAATCAATGACTAATACACAATTCTTAATTAAACCAACATTAAAAAACCAATTTAATCATTAATCAACAGTACACATAAGATAATTAGATACATAAGGACATGATCACACACCAAGAATTGTGGTATTTAGATTCACATCATAAGAATATAATGTAATTATAGAATACAATAGACATGATCCAGGTAAATGTTCCAAAGTCTTTACAATGGTAAAAATTGCTGAAATTAAAAAACGCACTTGAAAATACACAAGTTAAACATCAAAAGTATACAATGGAAGCTCAAAGACTTTATGAAAAAATCAAAAAATAGAACTCTAGAAATTAGAACCGGAAGATGTTTCTTAAATTTCATTTTCAGTTTCAATTTATTGTTGCGCAATTTGTGGCTTAAAAGGTCACTATACGAATAAGTAGTGCCTCTCCAACAAGGTCGGTGATCCTCTCTTTGCTCGGATCCAGTTTTGATTAGTATTGTCCATTTGTCTTGAGTGTTTTGTGACTTTAAGCGATCAAGGTTTCAAGCGCGGAGTCGGTCAATAATACATACACTGCCCATTCCTATCGCCAAGTTGGTTCATCCCCATGCCTGGAATACATATTTTTTATGTCGTGTAATGAGACAATCGGCTGTTCGCTGAGTGTTCTTGGCAATCACAGGATACTATTTCGTCATTTCTTTTAGCTTGTGTGCTCCTTTTGACTAGATTGTGTCCTAGCCTTGCTCATCAATCTACATACTTGTAAATACATGATTTAACATAATTCTAAAGCATAAATTAGTCATATGAGGTAGCTTTTACTAATAAAACAAAGTTCTAAATAATTCAAAATCTTACGCTCAGCAGTGAATTATTGAAAAATTTATTTGATAATGATTTCATCTGACAGAATATCTGTTAATGGGTTTCTTGAGTTTTGTTTAATATACTGAGAGATGAATCTCATCGTATGTGTAGGGTTGAGAAAAGTGAAAATTAATAATAAGTACCCTTTTCCGAGGATAGATGATTTGTTAGACCAACTTTAACAACAAGGTACGTCTTTAAGATTGATCTTCGATAGGGTTATCAAAAATCGTGGATGAGAGATGATAATACTCCCATAATGGATTTTATAACTCGGTATGATCATTATGAGTTTTTAGCGATATCATTTGGGTTAATTTATTAGTCTGACATTTCTACAAATTTAGGTCTTTGTTTAGATAGTAATTTTCCCTCAAAATACCTCATTTATTCTATATATTGATTTTTAAGCATTCTCTTACAGGTATGTTGACTAACGATAAAGGAGAGGACATTACCAGGTAAAAAGTAGCGAAAAAGTGAGAAATGATGAAAATTAGTTCTTGTGATCACCATGGTTACTTGACAAAGCACTGAGAGTCTCTTTGACCCGCCAGATATGTCAACCTTTATTGCCTAATGTCACAAAACCCGGTAGATAAATGTCCAATGCCAACAGTCAAGTTATTGGTGCTGAGAGGGGATATCCGACTTAGTTGGTGAGGCCCAATTTTTCAATCGAATGACCTACAGGGATTAAAATTGGGCAAATATAAATTGGAATTTAAAATGAAATTTTAGGAGCTTCTTCCTGTTCTCATTCTTGGAGGTTTAATATTTGAGCTTTTCTCTTAGTTTTTGAGCTTCCATTGTAAGCTTTTGAGGGTAAACTTGAGTATTTTAAGTGGATATTTGAATTTAAGCAATAGGACCATTTTAATGACTTTGAAACCTTTAAAACAATCATGTATAAGATATTTTGTAATTGTTTGTCGATTTTTATGATGTGTAGACAAAACCTCAATTCATATGGTCTTATCATGTGTTTTTTGCCTAATTATCTTATGGGTATTGTTGTGTAATGATGAAATTGATGTTTTAATGTGGGTTTAATAATTAACGAAGTTTTATTCTATACATTGTAGTTTCTAATGCAATTCTAGCATATAGTTCTTGGCTTTATTAAGATAAAGGTTTCAAAACGAAACCTTTTGATTAATGATTGTAGGTATTGGGTTGATATGAGTTCAGCACACAAGCGAGAATCCTAATGCAATTTTACTTATATATATCTAGAGAGTGGATGCATAAAGGTTGTGGGTTGTTTATCTTGTCAAGGTTATTGATGTTCCAGAAAAATTTCCTTATTATAATAGTTGTTCGAGAGAAAAGTATTGCGCTTGAAGTCAAGATAACCGACGATGTTTCAACAAGTTATTATTAAATCTCAATTACCCATATTGAATATTTATAATATAAAAGATCACAAACCGGGGATTCGTATTAATAATGTTGTAATCCATGTTTTCTCATTTGTTTAAATTGTTAATCGACAAACATATCCCCCCATCTGACATTTGTTGTTACCCCTTTCAATGTGACTAAATGTTTTCGATAATTCTATTCCTATAACTTGTTATACCATGCTTTCACTTCATAATTGACTTTGAACACGTACCGCTCACGCTGGGACCCATCCATTTCATATGGTTTTATACTAGATTTCAATCTCCAACACCTAAAATTTGATGAGGTGTGGCTGAGCGTATCATAAATGGTGTCTCTGTCCGGGAGTGGTATTTTAAGAATTTTACTACTGAAGTTAAATTATAATGTTTCTGTGTTATAGCTAAAGATACTTACTTTGGTTTGTTTTTATGTTTGTTGGGGTTGAACAGAGGAAGAGATGAGCCTATAAAGGGAGTAATGGTGTCCAAGTTAGTTAAGAAGAATATATTGGGAACTAAACGATGTGAATGACCCAATTCATTTGCGTTGTGTTGATGCAATCGTCTACCTCATCTTAAAGGGGATGTTGTCTCCATGTTGTTGGTACGACACTATAGCTCTTCCAAATGAATGGTTAAAATGATGGGCTGGACCATGAAGACCCCACGAGCATATTTGAGACTTCGTGGATATTTGTAGTACGCTCTCATTCGAGAACATATCACAATAATCAGTCTCATTGACGTTGTTTTCATTCTCTTTGATGTTTGAAGCTACAAAATTGATAGTTGATTTACAAATGAACTCCATCACCAACTGGAATAAGCTTACCGTAATGTTCAATGGAAAGATTTCTACC
>NC_028640.1:42134927-42181852 GCF_001406875.1 Solanum pennellii | reverse complement strand
AAAATTTCTACCCCCCCCCCCGCCCCCCCGTAAAAGATTATGATGCTCTGAGATAGATTTCAAGGTTTCAAAATCTTGGAAGGTGAACCAATCCAGCAGATGTGGTAGTAATTTAATATGTTTGTACATCAATTTCCGACTCACCAGATCGCTAAACCATATATTATTACAATACTTGTATATGACTATTGACTCAATGAACAAAGTAGTACTTGATCAACTTGTTCCCATAGGTACAATGCAACAACTTTATGATAGTGAGTCTCTAATTATTGATGGAAGGACCAATATAAATATAGAATTGTATACTCTTGAAGACCAAGTTTCTCCTCTAACATTTATGATGATGAAAGATCTGATCGATAAGAATCATAAGAGAGAGAAAATCATGTACAAAATGAGAACCTATCTTGATATCTGGACAAAAAATGTGATGGATATTCGACAACTATAGTTACCTTAGAAAAATTTGGAGTTAATAGAATCTTTCATATGAAGAAGTTCTCGTTGACATTTTTGACCGGCAAGTCAAGAAGTTGAGAAATATAGATGTTGCTTACGTCAACGTGTTATAGAGGAATCAATTATTGAACAGTACTACTTGGGAGGCTGAAGCAGATTCGATGTCGAGATATCCTCAATTTTTTTCTTCTACCCATACACTGGCTTGAGGTTATGAATTTCTCTTTGCTTGTCCATTATTTTGGAGTCATGTGTTTTATGTGATTCAATAATTTCCTTAAATATGCTTGTTCAAGAAAAATTAGAAGTTTTGAAACAAATAACTTATGTAATTTATATTCCTCATGTTGTCATGTATTGAGTATATGTTGCGTATAGACTTCATGAGAGGAGTTGTTGGACGTTTATTAGCTATGCTTTTTTTAGAATGAATTATCTATAGGCTCCAAGATATTATGTTGCACGTTATTTTTGCTTGTAGAAGGTATTTCCTCCTTTAACATGAGTAATTTTGAAATTTCATGCATGTTGGGTTGCGATATCTACTTCCTTATTGGTTAGGATGCATTGAGTATGTTTAGATTAGATTTAATGTTTTCTCTTTGTTTTGTGCATTGCATGCATTATGGGCTATTAAGACTTATTTTTACCCCTCTTATGATGTTTTAAGAACGTCCTAACATGGAGTCGATATTTCCTCCTTTGATATATGCATTTAGGTGGAGTTGCATGGTAGGGTTGGTTGTTAACTCCTCTCCTAATCTTTTACAACTACTTTGAATATAATTCAAGGATGAATTGTCCAAAGGAGGAGATATTGTAAAACCCGAGTTTCGAGCTAGGGGTAGGTGGCAATTTTTATAAAAATGCAAGTGACAATCATGGTGTCCAACCATATCATGTAAGGAAGACTACAAACCGTAGGTATGGTCCATGGATGGACCCCAAGACTAGAATATGAAAGTAGGAAACCACGGCATGGCCAATGGGTTGTTGGTCAGACCACATTATGTGGTTGGGGCCTGTGGTTCAAATTACGATAATTGAGTAAGTTAATACGAATGACATTCGTCCAGGATGACCACTCATCCTGATCACGGTCGGTTGGTCATGGACGTGGGTCGGAGCTAGCAGTTATGTTTCAGGGGTAGTTGGGTGTTTTCCTAAATTAATTTGATTCTATACTACGTAATTTATCCCTTCACTAGTATCCCTATATAAATATTTTAAACTCCCATAATAGCCCGATAACATTATTCTCCCAAAAATTACAATAGAAGATCAATTCTCCTCTGCAAAAATTTAGCTCTCTAGAAACATAAAGAAGAAAAAGTATTTAACCCAAGATCTATGTTCACCATTGAAGTCTATCATTTGGATTCAAGGTATGACATTTTTCATCCATGGATTCCTTCGATCCACGACGATCCCCAATTCCCTATTTAAAAAGGTATAATTCCCAATAGAGATAGGGGTTTCTTTAATTGAATTATGATTTTTCTATCCATTAATTAATTCAATACAATAATTTTATAATATTTTCCCCTATGAACCCTTGTAATCCCCTTTTTTTCTAGTTATGAATCATATTACATGGGATTTTTATCTTAAAGTGAGAGTTTTGTGAAATTAAGCATGCATTGCTAGCCTTGCATGTATTTATGATGAAATCCTTATCTAACCCATGTTTTCTAAGTGTTGATTGTTGAGATTGGTTTTTAAACATCAAAAAGGTAAATTATGGACTTATGCATTTTCTTTTGAAATCTACACATATGTTTTAAGATGCTTTGAGAGTAAAGTACCAATAATAGTATTTTTTTTCTATTTTTGAAAGGATAATTTGATAAACATATATTTGAATGATGTGAATGGTTTTGTCATATAGAAATGAATCTTAGGTTGAAAAACATTCTCACTTAATTCAATCAAAGAATAAGTGTTATTCTAATGAATTTAGATTGGATTGTTTTTTCCAAGGATAACTTTCCATGTATAGTTAGAATAAGTATTAAAAGACTATTCTCTTGAATTTATGCTTAGCACCGAGAGGTTAATGATATTGAGATGGAAGCTTTTCCATTAGTAGAGATTGGGTTTTTAGAAGTTTTCTCTTGATATATAAGCTATCTCATAAGAAGAGACATGCTCTAGTAGAAACCTACTTATGCCTTAACTATGTGAACACAGGATAATTAGCTAGTTGATCCAGTTAAGCTTGAAGTTCATAATTTTACCTTGCAAAGTAGGATAACCCTTTTATGTGATGTAGACAACAGGGGATCACGTTATAGATCACATAGTCTCTATGTTTGTTGATGCTAATTCCACACATTAATTATAAACTAATGTTACTCAAGGAGTATCTCATATGTGTTCAATGATATTAAATATGTTATGTTTAATCGACCAAGTTTCTATGAAGTATGTTTTCTAACTCACTTATATCATGTTTCTTACTAATACATACTCTTGCAAACATTTGTCCAAATATAGGCTCTGACATTCAGGGTCATCAATTTCATGGCTAGAGGTTGATTATATATTTCCCAAGCTTTGGTGAGGCCTCATACTTAGAGGACGGAGTCTAATTGTTGACTTTCTTTCACTTATTTCTCTATGAGACATGATGTATGCGAAAGACCCAATTTAATTCTATCGTAAAAGATGGATATAGTGAGATATGTTGTTTAGACTTATTCCTTTCTTTTAAAAAGACTTATTGGACATGGAAAAATCTTTTATTGTAATTGTTAAATTTTGTTGTGTTATGTGATCTACATGGCTTGTACAGTGTCCTTCTAGATTATATACGCTATATTACATATAGAGTATACCCCTAGGTTGTGATATAGGAGGTATTAACATTTTCCCTAAAAAGTGTTTGTCTACAAAAACTTTTATCATTAAAACATTCAGATGACCCCTTTTGAGGCGTTGTATGGTAGGGATTGTAGATCTCAATTAAGATGGTTTTAATAAATTCCAATAACACTCATTAGATATAGACATACTTACGGCTGCTATGGAAAGTTTGAGCCCTAATATTCATGGAGGGTGATAATGTTTCGCTCTTATTTTCATCCATGAAGGGAGGGATGAGTTTTGAAATAAGCCCAAGCTTATCCCTATATTCATTCTTCACATTGAGATTTTAGTCGTGTGGGAGAGCTTGCCTATAAGTTGGACTTACACCTGGTTTGCTAGTCTTGCACCTGTTTGTTCATGTTTACATGCTTCTGAAATACACTTAGGATATGTCCCATGTAAGTTTTCTTGATTCATTTAATTTAGGTCAAGACTTATCTTTTGAGGAGGACCTTATAGTAAATTTTAATAGACACATCTGCAAGCTAAAGTCAAAGGAGATTGCTTCAGTGAAATGTGGTGGAAGCATCGTTCTATAGGTAAGTGGACTAGGGAGTCAATGTCAGACATCCTCATATTTTTGAAGCTTCTGATACTTTCTTTTGCCTTATGTTTGAGGACAAACACTGTGGTGGATAAAGAAATGAAGCGATGGTTATTTTTTATTTTTCCCCTCTCTATGTCTACCCTAAGCCAATTTTTTGATTGAGTTTGAAAAGATGGTTTTGAACATTTAGTTGGAAGTTCAGAATTTTGTGTATTTTGACATTTAAAAGATATATTGTTAAGAAAGTGGTTTTCTGTATCGTTTGGAGTTGTGAGTTTCCAAATAGGATTCCATTTATTCCACCATTTTTCAAATGTTAAATTTATCTCTGAGAGTTTTTGGTCTATGATTTCTAGTCTTTTTGAGAATTTGAGATCCTAAGTTGTTGAATTGTTGAATTTTAGCCTCTCGGTTTTATTTGGTAAACATTTATGGTTCAAACTCCTGAATCAGGATGAAAAGACATTCCTTGGATTTAAAGGATGATTTTAGCCCTAGTTTAGGTCCTAAGTATTTTTTAGCAATTTTTTTTTGGTACTAAGTTAGTTTTTTGTGATTTTCACAATTGTCTAGTAAAGAAAAACATATTCATTCTTTGGCGGAACCATTAAGTTAGTTGTGATTTTTTTTCTTCAGAGTTGTTGTAATTTTGGTGCCAGTAGAACTCTCTTTTTCAAAGGCTAGTAGTTGAACGAGCTTCACTAAAGAGAGAGCCTCTTTACTTAAGCAAGGTTTGCAAAAGCCCCATAATGAACTTGAAAACCTTATGTGGCAAATTACAAAAGAATTTTTTGTGCAAGATAAGTTGGGTAAGTGTTCTTGATCCTAAACCTTAATTTTCCATCAACTGATTATGATTTTTAACGTCAAAATATGAGGTTTTTATTTGTAAATTGTGAGATTTTTAAGAACCCAAGTTCTTAGATAAAATAGAGCATGTGAACTGGTTTCCATACCTATATCAAAATGGATTATCCCTAGTAAGTTTCTAAGGCCTTGAATAATGTTTTCAACTTAAATATTGGATTCAAACCTTAATTTTTAAAGTCCATTTTATGTTGATTGACCCAACTTTAAGAGGAATTGTTATAGGTATTGTTGTTTCCCAAAAAGTGATTGTAAATACACTTTTATTTATAGATTGTGTAACGTGGGAAGTGCTTTTGAAGGGGAAAACACAACCTTTGGAGTTATTATTGATTTATTTAAGGCAAATTTCTTCCAATGCCTTCGTTTGTAGTATGACTTTTATGCTTACATCATTGATTATGTTATTTGAGTAATGAGAATGTGGTGTTAAGGTTTTGACATGTTAACTAGATAAATCTAAATGAATAATAAAATATTTCAAATGAAAAATTAATGTGTTGCACTTTATAATGTGAATTGCTTTAATGTAGTCCTTATTTTGTTTATATATGAAATTCTCAAAAGAATGAACGTGAACTTGAATTGTTAAAATTACTGTCTCTTCTTTGTTGTGTGATGTTTCTTGTGCACATTGATTGTTTATCATCGTGATAAGACCATGTGGTGTGTTATTATGCCATGGTATTTGCGGGCAGTGTTATAATATGGAAGTCTTTATTAGCGAGTGATACCTTGCAAAGATCTTTGCTAATGTATGTTGTGATACCGAGGTCTTTTACAGTGACTGTTAAAAAACCATGTATTTGTCGTTGAGTCTTGTAATTTTTAGTTCTACATTGGCGACTGTTTTTGTGCGGAGATCTTTGTCAGTTATGGTTATAAGCCTAATGGGAAATTCTTCTGGCTATTAATGATGATTGTGACTTGATTCACTTTATGTTTATGCTATACCTACTTGTGAATTGTAATGTACGTGCATTTTATATGTGACTTAAATTCATGTTATTGAGATTGACTTATTTGACTTCTTCAATAGTTGATTTGTGAAGCTTGAAGTAAAAATATTTGGCTCGTGAGCTATGTAATGTAGAATTGCTATGTTGTGTTATTTTTTGTGGAGGTTATAGATTGAGGAGATTCGATTGGAATGAAAGGGGTCTTTAATTTCTATTTAATTAGTTTTCTTTGTAGGATTCTTGTAGCATACTTGTTATTAGTAGTAAACCTAGTTTCTACACTTGTGTCAATTCTGAGCCTAGACCGTTAAATTTCTTTTTACTTTTAATGATCGCGAGTATCTTCAAGGATATTAAGATGTAGCTACTCTTAATTTAGCGGGCGCAATGCTTCAAGGCCATGGGGAGGCTCATGGACTTGACCACGACTCTTGGAGATCCTCAAGAGATTAGCTTGGGCTTGTGAGCTAAAGGCACAAGTTGTCGAGCTACTGCCCCAAGACCATGGATGGGATCACGACTCGTGCTCATGACCATGACTCGTACAGCCTCACATGGTCCTTGGAAACTCACTATAAGTGAGTGTTATTTTGGAAATTACGGTTTAAGTCAAATCAAAGTAAAGTCATTTTGTGTAAGATAAAGGTCAATATAAAAGTCATTCTTTAAGTCAAACTCATCTACACTAAGTCATTTCCAAATGTTCATCTTCTCTAAAAAATCCTCTCGAGAAGTTCAAGGAACAACAAGAAGAAGAAGAAGAATGCAGAGGTTGGAGCTACATCTAATTGAAAAGTTTTTATACTCAATTTCATTGGATTCCATAGGTAAGCTGTGGTAGTTCTTCATTCATCGATATCCTTCATCCATGGAGTTACTTCAAAACCCCAATTTGAAAGATAGAAATTTCCCAGAGGCTAGAGTTTGTCTCCAAGTCTTGGTTCCCTTTCGAATACGATTCTAACGATAGAATTACTTTATATTATGATTTAATGATAATTTATTATGATTTTTATCTTCAAATCCCCAAGAACCCATGAAACTCCCATATTATTCAATTAGGATCTTGTGATGTCGGTTTGTTGATTATAGAAGGATGCTACGAGATTATGCTTGTGATAGTTAGGTTGCTTGATTTATGAGTATATCCATGTTTAATGTAGTAATTGTAGATGTATTCATTGAATATAATATATGGTCCTTGAAGGTCAAAAAAAAAGAATTATGGATGATTATGAGATTTATGTATACTCTTTAAGAACACTTTGGGATTGAAGTGTACATGCTTATGATAATGTTTTTGTGTGCATTTTAAGGCAATTCTCAGGAACAATAAGTTTTACATAATGTTAAATGTTCTCTAATATGATGGATATTCTAGGTTGATAGTCTATCCGAATATAACTAAATATAATGTTATATGTAGACATGGACATCGAAAGGTTATTCTAATGCATTATATAATCATCTATCGTAATGAAACATGATATAACTTAATAAGTACTATGTGGGATAATTTTGTAGAATCAAGAGGATATTTACTATGAGATGGAAGCTCTTCCGTTAGAAAGGTCGGGTTTTTATAAGCAATCTCTTGAGATGGAAGCTCCCTCTCTAGAAAAAGCGAATTACTAGTAACAATCTACTTATCATCATTACACGAAGAATACCATTACGACTATCAACTTCAATGTTCATAACCTTACCAGTACGTTCAAGGTTTCACATAAAGACCCTCTTAACATAATTCAAGGTCATATGTCATTCATAGATTCAAGTATAAGTGGCTTTATAATGAATGTGAATACATCTTATATTCACAGTCATACATGTATCAACCAAGAGACACAAGTCTGCCACAGAAGACACACCATACTTTATATGTAACCTTTAGCATGTCATTCTAGAAGCACATAGGCCCAACCAACATCATCTTTAGGTAATCCTATCCACTACTATAACATCATCAATATAACCATTATAGATTCATATAGTCAAGTAGGAACAATCATGCATCAACTCATAGATTACACATATAAAAATATAGTCATATTCTAACATGATCACCTAACAACATCAATAGAAGAACACATACTTTCACTTAATTATAAGTAGAACAACAATGATAATACTTCACATAATCAACTACATACATCATCATAATACTTCAAGTAGTTATCCGACAAGGCTATAATCATCATAATACATAAAGTAACACCGATAAGGCCACGTCATTCACATAACAACACCACCATAAGTGGATCATACCAATCATAGAATAATACAAGAGAACATTAAATATAATAAGGAGAATTAGGGAAGCGTACCACCAATCCATTCTCTACACTTCAATCCAAAGCTAAATCATCTAATTCAATGCCATAAGGCCCTTACCCATGGCCATGAACATCAATTCAATATAAAATCTATAATACTCAATGTATATAGGTCAATTAAATATAGATTTATAAATATAATACAACCAATAAATCAATTGAATACAGTTCCAACATCATTCAATAGCCCAAAGAATACCACACCACAATATATAAATATTAAGTTAATAAGTAGCAAGAAAGTTGTCAAAAACTAGGGTTCATAAATTTCATGGTTCATGCGTTAATTGAGTTAAAATAATCTAATTAAAAACAATTCAATCGATAAACGATGATTTAAAACCTTTAATACATGAACACATTGATATATATATCATAAAATTGAATAAGTTCATCTTTGGAAACATTAGAAATCTCTTTGAATGTCAGGCTCCTTGATGAATTTAGTTTCAAGATTAAAATCATACCTCAATTATTTTAAACCAAAAATTTGATGAAGAATCTCCACTCAATTCTCCAATCCAAGGTCTACCTTGACTTTTGGCACCAATGGTGTTGTAGAGAATTTCTAAGAGATTTTGGGTTTTGATTTTGCAGAATGAATTCTCCTAAGTGTTTATTCTTTATAAACATGTTTGAAATACTCAAATTACCCCTAAGCAACCACCCAAAGTATTATTAGGACGTTGGGTGAATTTACCAATTCACCCCTAGAATTTAACAGTGAGTTGCGCAGGAACCAGCCCTCACAGAAGGTTGCTAAACGACTGACTGTTTTTCCACAAACGGACAATACTTGTATCTTGTCGTTTGGTTCAGAGACTTTCCTTTGGGATCTTAAGATACCTAGTCTAAGTATTTACCCACGTCACACATCAACGGGGCGTCTACTGGCCCACGAGCCGTTGTTTCCCTTAGTCGATTGGGGCCTGGTCTAGACAACCATAAATCAAATGAAGGGTCCTTCCTCAAGGACCCTTTGATGGTCCTTGGGGACTTTCGCCCGGAAGTTTCCCATGAAAATATATTTTTATATAAGTTAGGACTTCATACATCAATTTCATCTTAAACAAATGAGTAAAACTCGATGAAACATGCCAAGACACACATGGTAATTTCAAGGCAAACCTTTCAAACGTCATTGACGTTCTTGGACATTTTACCTCGCAACTTCATGAAACTTTGCACAGTGACTATAAAAACCATATAACTCATATAAGGACCTAATTGACCCATGAAAAACACATATATTCACATAACCACATATGAGGCAAATAGGTGTCATAGTTGTCAAACGTCTTAGTCATCCCTTGACGTTTGACTTCCAATTCACCTTAAAACATATAAACATATTCAATACTACATTATATACCTTTTTAGAACCTTATACCCTCATGAAAAATATGTTAGTCTCTTTCTTCACCTACGTCATTTTCGACGTATTATAATCTCTCCCACTTTGACAATATTCATCCTTGAATGAAACTTGCCACTCTCTGAACTCTTGAAAGAATATAGCTTTAATTAACTCATTACCATACAACATAACATATTATACAATAAAAACATCTAGGGAAATATCAATTTTACGTAATCAAGAGAATTTCAACTCAACAATAAACTACAAATTTTTTTAGAACTTGTCATGCCATAAAACTCACATCTTTCATTACAAAAAAACAAGATCACATTTTTTATTTAATATAAAATCATATACATCAGTTGTAACCCCCACACAATAATTTTTTACCAAAGAAAGAATTAGCTAATTTTTGAAAATCTTCACAGTAATCTCTCATCCTTTATAGTCATTTATACATTTTTTTCTAAAATGCAACTTTTAGTCAATTCATGATGGATACATGCTAATATGCAAGATAAAAACCCCATATAAACACACTTTAAAAAATAATGATAAATTCATAAATACACAATGCAACGAAACAATGAAATTAAATATCAACAAGACTTCTAAATACCATGCACAAGAAATATAGTTCTATAAATTTCTAGCCCAACGATTAACGATACTGCCGCACTTAGAAGGAAGTCATATCACTTAAGAGATACAAGAAATTACCATCATCATCATCATCCTTATCGAGCTTTTCTCCTCTAGCCCAGAGTGCATTGAAATGCCTCTTATTTGAGGCATAATCTTTTGGAACATTTGGAGCAACTTGCTTACCATCTCTAGTAGGACAATCCCTCACTTTGTGTCCATCTTTACCACATATAAAACAACTCCCGGTACCCCTTGGACATTCCCCATAGTGACTTTTTTCACAAGGACAAATGTAGGTTTGCCATTTTGAGAACAACCTCCTTTCTCAAATTTGACCTTAGGAGCACTAGGTCCATCTTGAGTTTGAGCCTTCTTCTTGGACCTAGGTTAAATTTTATAACTTGAACCACTTCTTTTCATGTTTCTAGCAATCCTTCAAATTTTAGAATCATCAATTGATTGACCGTACACCATGAGTCTAGCAAGAGTCATATCATCATGTAGCATGGTCGTATGGCATTCTTCTTTCAGTAGATCGGCAACCCCTGGTCACAAATCTACTCATCTCATCCCTAGGATTAGAGACAAGCGATTGAGAAACCCTAGACAAACTCGATAACTTCATAAATTACTCCTCAACACTAATATTGCCTTGCTTGAAATTTATAAACTCGTATACCTTAAACTCCCTCCTGTCACGGGGAAAGTACTTTCCTAGAAAAGCTTCATTAAATTCTTCCCACTCAGAAGGACCCGACTCAACCGTCCTATTATATTTCCATTGCATGTACAACACTTGATCAACCTCACTCAATTGATATGAATCCAACATTGCCTTCTCCCTAGAAGCCACTCCCATGAAACTCAACACCTTGTACAGTCCATGTAGGAACTCTTGGGGATCCTCTCCCACCTTAGAGCACAGAAAGATAGGAGGATTCATCTTCACAAAATCTCTCAATCTAGATGGCATAGTGCTCTCCACAACATTCACTATAGGTGCATAACCCATATTCACATGGGTGGTCACAACTCAGGCTAATGTAACTAAAGTCTCTCTAATCTCCCCCTTAGTCATTTCCAGGGGAACCACCGAAACATCACTACCTCCACCCACAATAGGGATGTGATCACTTTGAGCACCTTGAGAACGTTGCTCGACATTCTCAACTTGAGGAGGAATTTTCTCATTCACATCATTCTCCTCAACTCTCCTAGCTGGTGTCTCCTCGTATTCATCTCCTATTACATAAGGAAAACCATATGAAAAGAGTAATCATAACTTTTAATCTACGGCACTACATAGGAGTAGATAATAAGGGAAACTCTATCTCTCCTATAGCCTCTCGCTCATAGATGTGTTGCGACTTACACCAATGGTCAATACTCTACTAGACTTGACTTGATAAGACTTTTTTATTCCTACAACGACTTTCATAACCTATGCTCTGATACCAAGCTTGACACATCCCGAGACCACACCATAAAAGTTAGTGCAAATCTCGGATTGCAACCGGCATACTTGACCTATGGAAGTCTTAAACAAGCTCTTTTATATCGCTCATCGCATATATACATATAAAAAGTAGTGCAAAATTTAAATTTTTGACAAACATTTGTATTGTATTTCAAATCTCTTTCATATAAAATCCATAGGAAATAATAAGTCAGATTTTATCAAATCATAGAAACAAGAGTACTATGGGCACGGCCCTACACAATAGAAATGTAATACTACAAAGTATTTTACAATACTCCAGTAATATGAAATAGAAGACATTTGTTCCCGCGAGTCAAATGAGGAAATCCCACAGCTTGCTTGAACGATACTCTTATCCAAACTTATCTCTCCAAAAGCACCTTCACCTATGAATAACTTTAGATATACATAAAAGTATGGAATTAGTATAACCACATGTACTAATTATGGCATGATGCATTAAAATTAGGAAAACAGACATTTATTGGAAAGATGCATCTTTTGATTTAAATATAATAATATAATCATAAGAATGAAATTTAAGACCTTAGAAACACATATTAATTTATTTAAGCAATTTAGGACATTTTAAAGAAATCTTATAGTGAAGTCGTGTCACATTACTTTGACTTAATTTATTGTTTCTGTAATGTTTCTCAACTTCACAAGGGACTCTTCCTAGCATGCAATCCCCTCACTAAAAGATATCCTAAGACTCACTTAAGAAAGACAAAGAGAGACTGCACATAAACCCTCTCTAGGCACACCTAAATAATCCTTAAGACCACGAATAATAAGATACATACACTTACAATACAACACATATATGAACATGAAATTCTCCTACTAAAGGTGATTCTAAGATTCACTTGAGTAAATTGTGAAGCGACTACCCACGCAATCCCTTTAACCCACACTTAAGAGATCCTATAGATTACCTAAGACAAGATCATTTTTATTTAATACAAAAACATACATATAATATGAGATTATCCCTTCTAAAGGTTTAAAAAAGACTTACTTAAGTAAATCAAGAAGATAACATTCCATGATTGACCTCTTCAACATAACCTAAGTAATCATTTGGACTACCTATGTTTGGATCATATCTACGTAATCTACCATCTTTCCTAACTCGAGTCAATCTTAAGACTTATGTAGGTAAGATACAAAGTGACCATTCCTGTGCCCCTTCAAAGCTTAACTAGAAAACCCTTAACTTCACTAGATAAGTACTTATTCATTAAGCATGTTTTCATAAAATAAGTAATTATTTTCATTATTTAATTTAATACTCATTAATCACATAAAGGACATTGAAATAATAGTCTTAGAGAAGACCTATGAACTCTCAGAAACATCTTCAAAGCCTATGGTGCAATGTCTAGATAGCGTCCCATACCACCACATAAACTTCATAGAACTTATGCAATTCTAATAGGTATCCCACATGATGAAAAAAGTAAATAACCGACATAGACCATGGTAGCTAAACATGGAATCTGCCATTGTAACGTACTTCGATGAGGGTGTTCTAGTTGCCAATGGTAAAATTTTGAAACATCCCATGTAGGCACATGGTTCGGGAATATAAAGTGCTTACTTTGTACTCTACAATCATCCTTTTAATAGAGCTACTTTTCTTACCATACTCACCGGTGCTATCCTTTATTCTCTTAGAGTCATTTACATTAATGTTTTATACAAAGGGGTTCCATATCATGTTCATAAACCAATCACATTTACCCTCCAGAAGAGGTCCTCTAGGGCTACCTTACAATGGTTACAAGATAACTCGTAGTAACTTTTCTAAGTAAGATATGATGTCGTTCGAGCCTGTAAAACTTTAGTCCATCATTTATTACAAGAAGGATACTATTTCAATTTTCGACTTCAATGTTCATAACCTTACAACTAGGTTAAAGGTTTCACACAAAGACCCTCTTAAAATCATTCAAGGTCATATGTGAAACGCTGAAATTTACTTTTCAAAAAGAAGTACAAGCGTTCGTATCAAATAAAGAACCTAACTATGAGGTTGGGGTCATTCCCACGAGGAAAATGATTTAGACTTAACATTAACCTACAATTACTTCTATTCAATCAAGTTCTTTCCGAAAATATTTAATAAAAGGGGGTTTTCAAATAACAAGAGCAATTAAATATTTGTGAATAAACAAGTAGCAAGTATGAATATTTGGGATTCATACAGTGATGAGAGTAACTAGGGTATAAGTGTTCCACACAGGTTCATAACACGATAATTCTAGCTATAACAATTCTTTCCTACTATCTTGCATGCAAACTGGTAAGTAATGTATCCCGAATTCCTTGGTCCGACAACTAGGGAATTTTACTCCGCACCTTGGTCTGGCTACTTGTGTATACTTTACTAAATCTTACCTTAACCTCATATTAAGCATCATAATCGATGTATGGCTTAGTTGTTACTCTACACCAGTCGACACTAGCCTATTAGATAGTGTATACTAAATCTACTTTGATAATTCTTTTCTTATTATCAAACTCCTTGGTCTGGTAAGTAGCAACAAGGCATGTTTTAACACGTGCAATCATTAAAAAGACTTCTAAACGAATGAATTATCAATACATATAAGACACTATTCTAGATTTATTATTTTAGCTAGTATTTACCTTGTTATTTACCCAAGGTTCCCACAACCCTTGTTATGGATTTAGTTACCCATGTTTATAATTACACAATTCTTATTGATTAGACAATAATTCATGTAAATCAAATTAAAGAATCAGTTCATAATTTTATTAATCGTATTTTTGCAAAAACTGCAACAATACGAAGTCTGAACAAAATTAGAAAGATATAATGGTGGAACATTCTCCACTAGATATAGACTACATATAATCTAGATAATTACGGTAGACATCCTAGAAAGCACGAGGGCCTACCAAGTCCGGAGGAAAGCTCCACGTCCGGATAGCTGTAATGTCAACCTGTAGCTCTAGCCTCCACCTATGCCTGCACCTAAAATTGAAGAATTGTATGGGATTAGTAGACACTTTACTAAGTATGGGTATATGCAAGCACACACCAAGGACAGGGATGAGTAAGACCAACTCTTTCCTAACAACATGAATATAGATTACCTAAGACAAGATCATTTTTATTTAATACCAAAACATACATATAATATGAGATTATCCCTTCTAAAGGTTTAAAAAAGACTTACTTAAGTAAATCAAGAAGATAACATTCCATGATTGACCTCTTCAACATAACCTAAGTAATCATTTGGACTACCTATGTTTGGATCATATCTACGTAATCTACCATCTTTCCTAACTCGAGTCATTCTTAAGACTTATGTAGGTAAGATACAAAGTGACCATTCCTGTGCCCCTTCAAACCTTAACTAGAAAACCCTTAACTTCACTAGATAAGTACTTATTCATTAAGCATGTTTTCATAAAATAAGTAATTATTTTCATTATTTAATTTAATACTCATTAATCACATAAAGGACATTGAAATAATAGTCTTAGAGAAGACCTATGAACTCTCAGAAACATCTTCAAAGCCTATGGTGCAATGTCTAGATAGCGTCCCATACCACCACCTAAACTTCATAGAACTTATGCAATTCTAATAGGTATCCCACATGATGAAAAAGGAAATAACCGACATAGACCATGGTAGCTAAACATGGAATCTTCCATTGTAACGTACTTCGATGAGGGTGTTCTAGTTGCCAATGGTAAAATTTTGAAACATCCCATGTAGGCACATGGTTCGGGAATATAAAGTGCTTACTTTGTACTCTACAATCATCCTTTTAATAGAGCTACTTTTCTTACCATACTCACCGGTGCTATCCTTTATTCTCTTAGAGTCATTTACATTAATGTTTTATACAAAGGGGTTCCATATCATGTTCATAAACCAATCACATTTACCCTCCAGAAGAGGTCCTCTAGGGCTACCTTACAATGGTTACAAGATAACTCGTAGTAACTTTTCTAAGTAAGATATGATGTCGTTCGAGCCTGTAAAACTTTAGTCCATCATTTATTACAAGAAGGATACTATTTCAATTTTCGACTTCAATGTTCATAACCTTACAACTAGGTTAAAGGTTTCACACAAAGACCCTCTTAAAATCATTCAAGGTCATATGTGAAACGCTGAAATTTACTTTTCAAAAAGAAGTACAAGCGTTCGTATCAAATAAAGAACCTAACTATGAGGTTGGGGTCATTCCCACGAGGAAAATGATTTAGACTTAACATTAACCTACAATTACTTCTATTCAATCAAGTTCTTTCCGAAAATATTTAATAAAAGGGGGTTTTCAAATAACAAGAGCAATTAAATATTTGTGAATAAACAAGTAGCAAGTATGAATATTTGGGATTCATACAGTGATGAGAGTAACTAGGGTATAAGTGTTCCACACAGGTTCATAACACGATAATTCTAGCTATAACAATTCTTTCCTACTATCTTGCATGCAAACTGGTAAGTAATGTATCCCGAATTCCTTGGTCCGACAACTAGGGAATTTTACTCCGCACCTTGGTCTGGCTACTTGTGTATACTTTACTAAATCTTACCTTAACCTCATATTAAGCATCATAATCGATGTATGGCTTAGTTGTTACTCTACACCAGTCGACACTAGCCTATTAGATAGTGTATACTAAATCTACTTTGATAATTCTTTTCTTATTATCAAACTCCTTGGTCTGGTAAGTAGCAACAAGGCATGTTTTAACACGTGCAATCATTAAAAAGACTTCTAAACGAATGAATTATCAATACATATAAGACACTATTCTAGATTTATTATTTTAGCTAGTATTTA
The DNA here is from genome assembly GCF_001406875.1 of Solanum pennellii. Taxonomy (NCBI): domain Eukaryota; kingdom Viridiplantae; phylum Streptophyta; class Magnoliopsida; order Solanales; family Solanaceae; genus Solanum; species Solanum pennellii. Next base: position 42,165,487 of record NC_028640.1, on the reverse strand, counting down.
CCTTGTTATTTACCCAAGGTTCCCACAACCCTTGTTATGGATTTAGTTACCCATGTTTATAATTACACAATTCTTATTGATTAGACAATAATTCATGTACTTAGTTTAATGAGATTGAAAAAACTCTTGAAAATCACTTGAATTCGAGATAATAATGCAATAAACGATTTCGAAAAAATGAAGTATTTTCCAAAACCTAATATTCAACAACCAATATTAAAAATTAGAAAAATAACCAAGTGTCTAACCTCAAAAATGAGTTTTTTACCAGTATTTATTATAAAGAAGTCCTAACATGAAATTTTACGACCGGAGTCTAGACCCCAAATGAGACCGGCGTCATTGACCTCTTAGAGGTCGCAGACAAGCCTGCATACTTCTTCCTTACTTCATCTAGGTTAATTTTTGCAGAAAATTTTGAAACTTTTGGTTTCTTAACACATGTATACATACTACTTAACATCATAGGCGTTAACAAATAAATGATCTAAAAAAGAGATAATCAAATTAAAGAATCAGTTCATAATTTTATTAATCGTATTTTTGCAAAAACTGCAACAATACAAAGTCTGAACAAAATTAGAAAGATATAATGGTGGAACATTCTCCACTAGATATAGACTACATATAATCTAGATAATTACGGTAGACATCCTAGAAAGCACGAGGGCCTACCAAGTCCGGATGAAAGCTCCACGTCCGGATAGCTGTAATGTCAACCTGTAGCTCTAGCCTCCACCTATGCCTGCACCTAAAATTGAAGAATTGTATGGGATTAGTAGACACTTTACTAAGTATGGGTATATGCAAGCACACACCAAGGACAGGGATGAGTAAGACCAACTCTTTCCTAACAACATGAATATAGAAAGTCTAGTCAGTGGACTTGCAAAAAAGGGATTAGGAAAGTTATTGAGCTTTCAAAATTTCGATTAGGAAAGTCATGCCATGAGAGTAACATGCATCATTATACTTATTATATTGCACACAACACATAACATCTAGCTCATAGCACATAACATATTGCATATAGCACATAAAGACTTTCATAACATTCATTCATATGCCATGAGACCTTGGAATAATGGTCTTGACAATAAGACATTCCCAAATTGAGGGCTAAACATATGGGAACCTCAACTAGGGAGTATTCTTTCGAAAACACAGAGTCTACTTCATTCATTCATACGTACAAGAAGGTGTGCCGATCAGTAGGCTCTCCTCTTAAGACTAGAGGTAGTGACTCCGTTGGGCGCCACCTTCGTGGGTGTGGCTCGGTAGTGCGGGCAGCACAGGTAGGTACTCTGGGTCAAGATCATCGTGTGAGCATATGACCATATTGTTTTAAAAGGCGACAGGCTTAGAACGCCCTTTCGAGTAGACATGGTCTTGTTTGGGTGCCGTATGTACCTGCAAAAAGAAGTTATTAGTAACAGTAACAGACTGTAACACATTCAAAAGCATCAAACACGAGAGTAAAACACCAAATGGAATGACAATACAGAAGTGCAGCACTTCCTGAATGACTCGTCGACGATCCGTCGATGGGACGACGGTTTGTCATGGGGTTTGTCGAGGTTCACTTAGAAGAATGAATTTAGCAAATATAAAACAAAGGTTCTAACAGCGTCGACGGTTGTGCAGGATGGACCGTCGAATGGATGACGGTTTGTCATTGGGGTCCGTTGATGGACACTTAGAATATTTTTTTAGAAAATCAGAAGTAAAGGTTCTAAGAACGTTGATGGTTGTGCAGGAAGGATCGTCGAAGGGACGCCCGTCCGTCAATAGGGTCAGTAGACGGACACTTGGAATATTTTTTTCTAAAAAATCAGTAAAAAAGGTTATAACAATGTCGATGGTTGTGCAGGACACACTGTTGAAGGGACGGTGGTCCGTCAATGGGGTCCGTCAAAGGACACTTAGAATAAGCCAGGGATTTTAGGGTTAATGGACCCCAACAATGGCCCATTGAGGGTTCGACAGTCTATCGATGATGTCTCCTTCTTTCCTTCCGGGACAAATTTTGAAGCCATCTTGTTTCCACCAATGTACGAATTCAGAGTATTCTTAGAGACCTTAAGTTTCTCTAACATTTAACCCAACATTTCAACATTCCTAGGGCATGAATTATAATAGTTTGAACCTTCGATTCTACAGCCTATAAAAATCCTAGGTCGAAAACACAACATGAAAACACAACACATTTTTAACAAAACACCTCGATCACTTTTCAATTTCAGTGTTCTAATGGACTTAAGACTTAAGGTGTAAACTTTTAGCATGCAAATGGGTCCGAAATTCGAAACCCACAAGTAAGACATCAAGATAACATAAAAATTAATGGTAGTTAATCTAGGAGATCAAAAGAACATATCATGAAATTGTAATGGAGGAAAAGGAGTATGCAAACTTGTAATTGAACAGCATCAACACCAACCACAACACCAACCAGCAAGGAGATTGAAGAAGATGAAAGATTTGGGAAGAGAATGGATTTTATGGAAGTGGGGGAAGCGTGGGAATCTTATGATTAAATGGGAGTTAATGGGTGAGGAAGAGGAGAAAAATGGGAGGAAATAGGGAGGTAAATGGATATGCATGTTTTGTGAAGAGGTGGGTAACTGAAACATACTTGTCCATGGACCGTAAGTCTTTTGATGGTCCATCGACAGTGCGCTAACATAGAAAACTTCAAACATACTTGGGCACGAAGAACCTACCGACGGTCCATCTATGGGACGACGGTCCATCAATGTGTCCGTCGATGGGTGCACGAGAACAATTTTCTGGAGATTTCTGCTGATTTGGTCCTTGAACATTAAACACCCATTAAGCTAATATTTTTGTGTTTTTGAATACTCTTTGGACACAGACCCTACTGTACGCTCTAGCCAACACTTCTAAAGAAAAATGAAGGAACATTCATACGTGACATAAGTAATAAAACAAAAAATAATGCAACTGTGCGTAGAAAATCATGAAAAACCTATAGTTTACTATAGGATACATATTGGGTTGCCTCCCATTCAACGTTTGATTTAATGTCGCAGCACGACGGAGGACTCCTGATTATTAAGACTTCATCGAGATGGTATGCCTCGGTCACTTCATTCGCCATTTCAGCAAGGCCTAGATAGATTTTTATTCGCTATCCATTCACCTTTAACCTCACACCCTCCTTGTTCTTCAACTCAACCACACCATGAGGGAATAGTTGGTGATAAAATAGGGACCATTCTATTTGGACTTGACTTTGCTCGAAAATAAGCACAACCTAGAATTGAACTAAAGAACCAAATCCCCAAACAAAAAATCATGCTTCTCAATCTTTTAGTAATTGTACTTCTTCATCTTTTCTTTATAGAGGGTTGAACTTTCATATGCCTTCAAGAGAAATTCATCAAGTTCATTCAACCCATAACCTATGTTCCACAGCCTCATTTCAATCCATTTTCACCTTCTTCATTGCCTAGATGACCTCATGCTCTAATTCAACCGGTAAGTGACAAGCCTTACCATATACAAGTTGGTATGGGTACATACCTATGGGAGTCTTATATACTGTCAGGTAGGTCAAAAGAGTATCATCAAGCTTCCTTTACCAATCCGTTCTACTAGCATTCAGCATTTTTGCCAAAATCTTCTTAATCTCCCTTTTTGACACCTAAACTTGCCCACTGGTTTGAGGATGGTAAGGAGTGGCCAGATTATGGCAAACCCCATATTTTTCCAATTATCCCTTCAACAGCTTGTTGCAAAAGTGGGATTTCCCATAACTGATTATATCCCTTAGGGTGTCAAATCTAGAAAAAATGTTCTGTTTCAAGAACGCGGTGACACTCTTCCCTTCATTATTCGTAAGCACAATAGCTTCTACCCATTTTGACACATAATTGACTGCCACAAGAATGTACTTGGTCCCATGAGAACTCAAAAAAGGTCATATAAAGTCAATGCCCCACACATCAAACAACTCCATCACAAGAATTTGATTTAAAGGGAGATCTTGCTTTCTCGAAATGCCACCATCTCCTTTGCATCTATCACATGCCTTGTCGAAATCATGGGCATCTTGGTGGATTGTTGGAAAATAGTAGCCACATTGCAAGATCTTATGAGCAATCTGGGTACCACTATGATGCCCACCTAAAGGCAATGAATGGCATGCCTCCAAAAAACTCAACATCTCATCTTCAGCACACAATGCCGAATAAGCCCATCAACACAACTCCTAGAAGTAAAGCTCATCCCAAAAGAACTTTTTTACATCATGCATGAACTTATTCCTTTGATGAAAGGACAAATACAGTGGGACGATATAACTAGCCAGATAATTCGCAAAGTTTGTGAACTATGGAATCAGTTGTTGGGAGGAAGCCAGTACGTGCTCATCAGGGAAAGTATCATCAATTTCAGCCTTTTCACCTTACTCCTTTATTACTTAATCCTCTAATCCGGACAAGTGATCAACAACTTGATTTTTGGTCCCTTTTCTATCTTTCATCTCAAAGTAAAATACATTCAATAGTAATAACCAACGAATCAACCTCAATTTCGCATCCTTCTTTGCAATCAAATATCTCAAAGCAAAATATTCAGTATGCATAATAACCCTCTTGCCAAGTAAATAGGAGTAAAATTTCTCGAAAGCAATGACTACTGCAAGGATCACTTGTTCAGTGACGGTGTAGTTCTTTTAGGCTTCAGTAAGCGCTTTACTAGCATATTAAATGGGATGAAGTATTTTGTCCCTTCTTTGTCCCCATACAACATGAATAGAGGCCCCACTCACATCACTTATCACCTCACATGACTTGCTCCAATCAGGAGAAATGATAATAGGTGCAAACACCAACTTTTCCTTCAACTCACCAAATTCCTTAAGACATGATTAATTAAAATGAAACTTACAGTCTTTCTCAAGCAACTTGCACAAAGAATGTAAAATCTTTAAAAAATCCTTGATGCACCTCCGATAAATCCTACATGCCCAAGAAAATTTCTCACACATTTTACAAATATGGGTGGGCAAAGTATCTCTATCACCTCAACTTTAGCTCGATCAACATCTATACCCTTCTCTGAAATGCGATGACCCAATACAATACCTTCTTTTACCATGAAGTGACATTTTTTCCAATATAGCACAAGGATTAATCTTCACATCTCTTAAGAACCTCGAACAAATGACTCAAACACCACTCAAAGAAGTCACCAACTAATGAAAAATCAACCATAAACACCTCAATAGTGTCCTCCACCATATCGGGGAATATCAATATCATACACCTTTGAAACGTGGCCAGTGCATTATATAACCCAACTGTCATTCTCTTGAAAGTGAAGGTTCCATAAGGACAAGTAAAAGTGGTTTTCTCTTGTTCTTTCGTTGCAATAGAAATTTGATTACAACCTGAATAACAATCAAGAAATCAGTACCACCCCTTTCCTGCAAGTCTATCCAACATCTGATCCATGAAGGTCATAGAAAAATGGTTCTTCTGGGTCCATGCATTTAATTTCTGATAATCCATACACAGCCTCCATCCCATCACCGTCTAATCAGGACAATCTCATTTTTGTCATTGGGTACCACAGTCATTCCCCTTATCTTAGGTACACACTAAACAATGCATACCCAACTACTATCGGCAAATGGATATATCACACGAGCATCCAACCACTTGATAATTTCCTTCTTCACTACCTCTTCCATAAGTGGATTTAAATATCTCTGGTTCTCAATACTTGGCTTATGATCGGGCATGAGTTGGATTTTATGTGAACAAATCATGGGAGGGATCCAAATAATATCCGCAATAGTCCACCTAATAGCTCTTTTGAACCTTTTTAACACCTCCAACAAACTCTCAACTTGTTGCACATTCAAATATGATGCAATAATTATCAGCAAAGTGTCTTCTTTTCCCAAGAATACATACCTCAGATGAGGTGGTAGAGCCTTAAGTTCTATTTTGGAGCCTCCACCATATATGTTTTCGAAGGTGGAGACTCGCGATGCTTCATATCTGACTCCAACTTCTTTGGTTTAACCAAACATCACCTAGATCAAGTTTTGAGGCCAATGACCCATACTCTTCAATGCAATCACTATCAAACTTATTGATCATTGCCGCTAGTGCTTCTACCCCCAGACGTTTTTCTATTTGTAACCTTGCTGACTTTTAGACCTTGTAAGATATGACAGATAGAGATTGGTTGTCACAACTCTTTTTCATGGACCTACAAATGTTAAGAGTAACCTCTTTATTATTAAACTGAAATTTCATTTATCCTTTGTCCATATCAACCAAGGCTCTACCCGTAGCAAGGAATGGCCTCCCAAGAATAATAGGCACCTCAAAATCAACCTCACAATCATGAATAACAAAATTGGCAGAAATATGAATGACTCCACCTTTACTAACACATCGTGGAGTATCCCAATAGGCCTCTTAATCGTCGATCGGCCATCAGTAGTCACATCGAATTGCGCTTTGGGTCACCCAAACTCAACTTCTTGTAAATTGAGGGAGTCATCAGATTTATTGTTGCCCCAAGATCACATAATTCTTTTGCAAAGTGTAATAACCCGATTGTACATGCAATAGTGAAGGCACCCGGATATTATTTCTTTTGCGCTATAGACCTTGTAGCAATAGCGCTACAATGCTGCATTCTACCATCATCCTCAAAACTAACCGATCTTTTCTTAGTGACCATATCTTTCATGAACTTTGCATAACCAGGCATTTGTGACTGCCATACAATGTCCATCATTTTTTCAGATTTTGGACAGTATTACTAGGAAGAGTGCCCGGTTTGCATTGGTTCATAGTCTAAGACAATTGGGCTATTTGCAACTCAAGATGCATGATCCATATTGTATGTGCATCAACTTTTTGGCCAATACACGCTAAGTCACTCCTCAACTCTTTAGTGTTCTCATCACTAGCATCAAACCTCCTCATCATTTTCTGCAGCATATCCTCAACTCGCGCCATACTACCTCAACTATTCCTAGGACTAACTTCACGATTTAGAGGTGGAACATAGGGCCCACTCCTATCATTTATTTTACCATTGTTACCCATATTGAATTTGTTATCGCGGTTGTAATTACCATATTGGACATAATGACCCTCTAAGTTGTAATTACCATAGTTCTGACCTTTATTTCGTTGACCTTCGTACCAATTCTCCTGATTGGAGCCTTGGGCGTTTGGTCAGATCCCCCGTCTGTTCATTTACCTCATAAGATTCCTCCTCATAGTACTACTCCTCAGTTGGCAGTGGTGATTTAGACAAGTAGTTTAGTGCATTAACCTTTTCTGCCCCCCAGTGATGTGTTTGAACACCAACCCAAGCTCAGTTCTCATTTGAGCCATTTCTTCACGAGTCTCATCTGTGGATGGGTTGTGTACAGATTGCACTACAAAAGTGTTTCTCCTAGTATACGACTTCGTAGTGCTCCAAGCTTTATTATTTCGTGATTTTTTCTCTAGCTTCTCAGTGATCTCATCATAAGGATACTTACCATAAGAACCACACGCTATCGTATCCAGCGTAGCTTTATTATTATCAACTTATCCCCGATAGAAGTAGTCTTTCTGTGACTCATCATCGATGCGGTCAATGGGGACACTTTACAAGAACGAGGTGAACCTATTCCAAGAACTACTGATTGATTCTTCCGGTAGTGCCATAAAAGTGTTGACTGTATCAGTGTGGTTTAACTTCTTAGACACTGGGTAGTAATGTGCTAAGAACACATCCCTCAATTGATTCCAAGTATAGATTGAGTTATAGGGGAGCTCAGTAAACTATACAGCAGCCTCTCCCAACAGTGAGAGAGGGAACACTCTTAACCCAATGACGTACATGTTCCAATATGGCCTCCCCACACAACTCTTACAACTCGACCTCACTTTGGTGATTTAAGCATGTGAGTCCAAAGAAGATAGTCCCGGAAACAAACCTCTAGTTGGTATAATTTTCATCAGACTACTAGTTACCACAAAATTATTACCCTGTGGTAGAAAAGGTAGGACAAGTTTCCCATCAGAGTCCGCTTTGTTAACATTACTTTATAGTACTCTTGAGGGCATGGGGTAGGAGGTTGCCTCATCGGATTATTTTCGCCAAGGTTATCAACACTCACTCGATTATGAGCATCAACCGTCGTGGGAAATTGAGGGTTGATCTCATCATCGATATAAAGAGAATTATTTGAATATTCATTCTGCAAAGTGTGCGGCTTTGTTCTTGAACAAGTGGAAGTTTAGGGTTCTCCTCGACTACGTGTAGTTGGCATACACTAAAGCTAGACCTACGAGAGACAAAAACAAAGAGAAAAACTAAAATTAGGAAATTGTTGACCAAACATCGGTAATGTGCTTAAAATTAATCTTAAGTCTATTTAACCCGGAAACAGCGCAAAAATTTGATGCGCTCAAATTTACTTCTCGAAAAAAAGTATAAGAGGTCGTATCAAGTAAATAATCCAACTATGAGGTTGGGGTCGATCCTACGAGGAAAATGATTTAGACATAACTTTAACCTACAATTAAATCTATTTAATCAAGTCCTTTAAGAAAACAGGTCATAAAAGAGGGGGTTTTAAATAACAAAAAGAATTAAATATTTCTAAGTAAACAAGTGGCGAGTATGAATATTTGAGATTTATCAAGTGATGAGAGTAACTAGGGAATAAGTGTTTCCCACAGGTTTAAAACGTGGTAATTCTAGCTATAGCAATCCTTTCCTAGTATCTTGCATGCAAATTGGTAGTTATGTATCCCTAATTTCTTGGTCCAATAACTAGGGAATCGTCACGATACCATTCTATACCCCATACGAGATCGGCATCATTGACGTCTAAGAGGTCGTAGACAAGTCTACATACGTCATACTTACTTCATCTAGGTTAATTTTTCGCGGAAAATTTGAACTTTTTGTTTTCTTATTTTATGCGAAACATATCATTCATTCATATGCAATGAAACATTGGAATCATTGACATGACATCAAGACTTTCCGAAAATGAGGGCTCAACATATGGGACCTCTATTAGGGATCCATATTTAGCAAACACAGAGTATGCGTCATTCATTCATACGTACTTCACTTCATACATTCATAAGGTAGTGTAAACAACAGCTATACCTAGGATGTAGTTTAGGATTTTCATCGAGTTTGTTGTGCAATGATCAATAAAGTTTCTCTCGTTAACTAAAAAAAGATAATAGTAGTTGTTGATATGAGGAGTAGAATGAACTTATTTGTAGCTAGGTTATTTCTTCTATTGAGTAAGGAAAGTAAGGTTACAAAGTTAATAGATGAGTTATGTGCAATAAATTGATGAGGAAAAGTTGAGGCATCGAGAAGAGTTCATAAATAAGATGGGTAAGTCATAGAGAACGATTCCATGCAGCAAAGGAGTAATATCACGTGGTATTCTTCCTAATATAAGCACAAAGGAGAAGTGCACCTACATAAAGAATCAATGTGCAAATAATAGTTTGAATTCTCCGAACTTTAGAGCTAGACCTGCACATTCATAATGTCGTAAGGCACCAGGGGGTAATAAGACTCTTTCAAGTAACAAGTGTGGTAGAAGACAATCAAGGGTTTTTCGTGATGGCTCCACTAATTGCTTCAAGTGTTTCAAGAATTGTCATATTATAAGATAGTAGCGTAAAAATAGGCCGAGAAATGGTAAAGAGGACAATAGAGCACATTTTTCTTTTGTTGATTCACAAGATAGATATGCATCTGAATAAGCTATTTCAGGGACTAAGAGATAAGGAAACTGTCTTTATGCTATCATGATTCTCCGAGAGAAATAGGATTCACAACATGTTATTAGTGGTATGATCCAAGTAATTAGTTTTATGTTTATCGTGAGCAACATCTTGAGCCCTGCTGTTTCTACAACATGTTTGTGAGTTTATGCTAGCAGAGAGAGTCTATCATGATTGTTGCGTTTACGTCAATCGCAAGAGTACAATGGTTGATCTAATTTAGTTAGACATGGTAGGGATGATTTCATTCTAGGTATGGACTGGCTTCGTGCCTATTATGCATCAATAGGTTTCAAAAATCGAGTAGTAAAGTTCTAGTCTTCAAATAACTAGACTCTGAGTGGGAAAGCAGTTCAGGAGTGCCTAAGATTTGTTTAATTTCGTACCTTATGGAACGAAGTTCTAAGGGTCGTGTGTATCACTTAGTCCATATTAATGAATCTAATGTGTAGATACCTCACATTCAGTAAGTTTTAGTAGTAAAAGAGTTTCCAGAAGTCTTTCTAGATGATTTTCTCGAAGTCTCTCATAAGAGAGATATAGACTTTGGTATAGACATTCTTCCAAATTCGTGTCCTATATCTATTCCACCATATAGAATGGCACTAGTAGAGTTGAAAGCGCTTAAGGAGTAGTTAAAAGACCTCCTAAATAAAGGTTTTATTTTATAAAATATCTCACTTTGGGGCGCTCTAGTCTTATTTGTGAGGAATAAAGATGATTCCCTTAGGATGTGTATAGATTATCGTCCGTGGAACAAGGTTACCATAATGAATAAGTATCCTCTTCCAAGGATGGATGATTTACACTATCAACATTTTGGTGCCACATAATTTTCAAAATTAAACATCAATTCTTTCTACCATCAGTTAAGAGTGAGGGAATGTGATATTCCAAAGACAACTTTTAGAACCCTATATGGTAATTAGAATTTTTCTTCATGTCATTTGGTTTAGCTAATTCACCACCAACTTTCATGGACCTTAGAGTTTAAATATTTTTTAGACATTTTTGTTATTCTCTTCATTGATGACATACTAATCTATTAAAGGAACGAAGAAGATCACACTAGTTATCTCAGAATAGTTCTCCTGAAATTTAACGAATGAGAGTTGTATTCCAAGTTCTTTTAGTGTGAATTTTTCCTTGAATATGTATCATTCATATACCACATTGTATTGGGAGAGGGAATTATAGTTGATAATAAGAAAACTGAAGTAGTGCAAAATTGGCCAAGAATCACATCTCCTAATTAGGAGTTTCTTATGATTGACTGGCTACTATAGAATGGTTGTTGAGGGGTTCTCATCCATTTTGTCTTCTTTGACCAAATTATCTTCAAAGATATTTAATTTACAATGGTCTGAAGCTTGTAAAAAAAGATTATAGGAATTGTAAAAGAAGTTGACTACAGCCCAATTTTAACTTTCGCGAAAGGTACTCAAGGTTTTGTGGTGTAAAGTTATGCAACTAGAGTTGGTTTGGGTTGTGTGTTAATGAAGAATGACAATGTTATAGATTATTCCTCCAAATAATAGAAAGTTCATGAGAAGAATAACCCAGCCCATAACTTAGAACTGAATGTTGTAGTATTAGCCTTAAAGATGTGTAGTCATTTTCTTTATGGTGTTCATGAGGATGTGTTCAGCCATTACAAGAGTCTTCACTTTCTGTTTAGTTAGAAAAAGTTTAATCTCAAACAAAGAGAGTGGCCACAGTTACTCAAAGATTATGACATGAGTATTATTTACCATTTATGTAAGATTAATGTTGTTGTTGATGCCCTCAGCAGGTTGTATATGGGTAGTACCACCTATTTTAAAGAACGTAAGAAAGAGTTAGCACAAGAGGTGTATATACTTTCACGAGTAGGAGTTTTATTAATGGATTCCACAAAAAGAGGAATAGTGTTGACCAATGGGGATGAGTCATCATTAGTGTCAGAGGTAAAAGGTGAGGAAGACCTAGACTCTATTTCACTTTAATCAAAGGCAGTTGTTAATAAGCAAAGAGTGATGGTTTTTGAACAAGGGGGAGATGGTGTTTTTAGGTACCGAGGTAGATTCTGTGATGATTTCAAGGGTAACTGGGATGATCACCTATATCACATTTTGTTTCTTAAAACAACAGTTAACATTATATCATACAAATGGATCCTTCAGATGCCTTTCAAGGAATAATTGAAGACTTCTTTTGGACGGTTCGAAGTTGGTAAAGAAGGGTTGATAGTACCAGAGTTAATACATCATTATATGGAGAAAATGGAAGTCGTTAAAGAGATTAGAAACAACAAAGAGTCGTCAGAAGTCCTACAATGATGTTGTGAGAATAAAATTATTGTTTTAGGTCATTACTAAAAAAACTCTGTTTAGCGACAGATATTATAGACAAATTGTACTTCATCGCTAAATAATGATGGATTCGAAGCGGAATATTTATTTTTTTGCAAAAATGCAAATAAATTTAAGAGATATGATATAGCGATAGATTGGCGAAATAATATTTTTATAGTCGTTAAAAATTAGTGCAAAATTTTGGGGCAATAATTTTGCTACAAATTTTGCTACAAAATTGGGGTGACAATTTTGACTAATATTCGGCGACGACATTTGTGACGGAAAAGAGTTGGTAGATTTATGAATATATTTTCATTAAATTTCAATTATATAGCAATAGAAAATTCGTTACTAGAATTTAATCTAAATAATTTTTTTATAGTGATGGATATTATAATCTGTCACTTAGGCTGTTGCAACACTGTGTTTGACCAGGGGACAATTTTATTATTTTTTTTGGTCTCAAAGTGAGTCACGCCAAATAAAAAAATAAAACCTATCTCTTTACAAAAATCTTTCTAAAAAATAAGGTTTTCTTAAAAAAATTATCTCTTTCCAAGCTTTTGTCTCAGCGAAGATGTTCTGTCTTCTTGCGCAACCCCACTATCAGCATTCGCTCCACAAGCCCTTAAATTGAATCCATCTCTACACCCGTTCCTTCACCTTTAACCCAAGATGAACTCAAGATACTCGCAGCTGATAGGGCCATTTAGTTTGTAAAATGTTGAATGGTCCTTGGTCTAGTAACTGGCTCAACAACATCTTTTGTTTTAGGTAAATTGGGTGTCATCTGGCAAACTTATGAACATTGTAGGAGTTCCCACTTAAAAGTATACTGAAGAACAAGATTTGTCACTTAACATCCCATTATCTACTCTTGATGACCACCACACATTGATCTAGATATTCATGCTGTTGATGAGATCGACCCGAATCTCAACCTATTCAAGGTCAAAGAGGAGCTCTTTTAAAAGAGAAGATGGTGGAGGCGGCGTATGATAATTTCGTTATTGTGGTCGATGATTCGGAGCTTGTTTCAGGTCTTTGTGGTTCAAGGTTGGGTATGCCGATTGAGGTGATGCAGTTTTGTAGGATGTACAATTTTGTTAGGTTACAGGAATTATTTAAGGAAGAGGGTGTTGATGCAAATTTGACATTGGATTGTAATGGGAAGCGATATGTGGCTGATTACTCAAATTATATTATTGATTTCTATATCAAAACTCCAATTAGGGATTATGCTGCGCCTGGGAAGGAGATCGCGTCTTTCGAAGGAGTGGTGGATCATGGATTGTTCTTGGATATGCCCACTGTCGTTATCATTGCTGGGAAGGGAGAAGTCAGTGTCAAGCGCAAGTGAAACATTGATCAATTTTACCTCCCAACTGGTGAGGTCTGAACATCTTTCACTTCTACTTTGAGTGGAATTTTTAGGCTTCATTGTTGTTTCGAGGAAATAGGAGTTTATTGTTGTAATTTAATATGTTTGGCCCTTTTCTAGAGATGTTTAGCAATAATACTCCCATATGAATGTAATTTGTATATTAGAATTGAAAAGAAATGTCTTATTGGTGATTTCTATATGTTTCTTCTATTCTAACTAATTTACTTATTTGTGGCCCAGAATATGGCTATATAATCACTTGGGAAATTTGATTTTTCTCTAGAATTTAATATTTCATAGAGATAAATGCATTCAGCATCAGCAACAATGTGTTACTAGGAAAGTTCCCTTTCTTATTTTTCTTGTATCTTCTTTTAGAGAACTCTTTAAAAATACTGAATGCATACAAGATCTTGAAACTGTAGTATTGAATATTCCCATGGAGAATTTAGCGGTGAAACACGTGTTTTACATGTCATATATTTTGAAGTTGCATTATTTTATTCACTAAACTGTGAGATAGGTACATGTTTGTGTTTTCTTGGGGGAGAAACTTTTTATCCAAAGAATGTTTTAAGTATGCTAATAAAATTATCGGCTTAAGCAGTTAGGCGAGGTACCGATCTAGAGACCACTGTTTTACAAGTTTAGCTATAGAGAAGTTGTAATGTACACCCTTCTTTGTGATTTAGTGGGTTGCTCGGTTTGGGGTTTATCATTGTGGGATATTTCTTTAGGTGCTCCAATGTACAAGTTAAATAAGTATTTTTCTCTAGTTTAGATATTGTTTTTTCCCTAACTTTGTTTAGGAGTAACATCCTACAAAAAGCCATTGTGCTCAACGATGTTTCATGCCTTTCTCTCCTTCCAACACCAAAATATTTTGGCCAAGATGTGGTTCTCTAACTATTGATTCTGTCTCCTTCATCTATGAGTAAATAGCAAATATTCTGAGGAAATCAAGTGTCGATCGGTTTGGTGAGGTAATCTTCATTTTAGTTTGTTATTTTCCTTTTTACGAACTTCATCTCATAAATTTGCCTTTGATTTTCCTTTCTTTTTAAGGTATACCATCTAGTGTGTGAAACATTAAGAAAGACATAGACATTCAGTAAGTGTTCTATTTCTCCTTCCTCTTTCTGATGCCATCATTCGTACATTCCTATTGTCAAATCTTGTAATAGATTTTAAATTGAAGTCTAAAAGGGATATTGATTCTTCATCCATTAATTTTTCAGTTCTTACTAAGACATAAGAGCTTGATAACTAATAAGAAAGTGACTAGAAGTATAAACCATTGGTTGTTTTTTATCATCCATACAAACTAGTAATTAGGATAACAATGCAACATAGAGAGAAGAACCTACTATTGTGTTTCATTAATCACTATCAGACTGGTTGTCCATCTAGCTACAAGTAAACTTTAGTAGTGTCAACATGTATCCTTGATGGTTTTATTTATCTCTGCTTTCAAATTTATATTAAGTTATTGTTGTTTCTCTTATTACCTGTACTATTTTCTTTTGTTTCATGTTTTGAAATGCTTATTGATTTCTATTGATGATTTTTGTTATCACTTTGCCTAATTGGTAGTAGTGTGAAGCTGCCAAAGTCATTTTGCTCCCTAAAATCTATCTCTCTAATTCTTGTTTGGTTTCTTCTCTTTTTTTCTTAGCTTACTAATTTGTGAACCTGTTGTGTGCGTGAGCTTTATATGATTTGTTAACTCTCAACTGATTTTCTTCTTAAGCTGGAATGTTTTAATCAAAGTCTGAGTACTTCTCATTGAGTTAATCCTTGAATCATCGGAAAGTAGGAATAACAATTGTCTATCTTCAATAACGAGTTTTCCATCATATAATATCAGTTTGTACAATTCAGAAAAGATGCAAAAGTAACTACTAAAATAAGTATGAACAGAGAAAATTTTCTCAGAAGAACATTAAATAAAAAAAGTAGTACAAGAAAGTTGATGGTGATTTTTTTGAAACAAAATTTAGAAGGTGGGACATGACCACCTAGAATATAGAGTAAAAAACTTTCCATTCTCATTTTTTTACCTATACTTTTCCATCCATTCTTTCTATAAGTCGTCTTTTCATGTGGCCTTGTGATTGTAACCTATAACATGACAACAAAACCTACGGATTTTTGATAAGGTTATCAATGATATTATTTCTGGACTTTCAAGTACTAGTTTGCAGAATAAACATGTTATTCCCAATCTTCCTATTGAACATGGAAGCTTTTATCTAGCTTTGTGAGCATCAACTGCTTTTTAGTTATTTCTTAATAGGTCCACATAGTATTTTGTTGATGATTTAGGTGGTCTTTTCTCTCTATGTCTCAACTCATAGTCCAATGACTTCTGAGGTATGTTTTGCATTCTCTATGGTAGTATTATTAAAAGTAATTCTTGCATTCCTACAGAATGCAACCCTTTCCCACATTTATAATTCATATTTTCATTTAGATTAGCCAAGAGGGTGATGCTAGTAACCATTAAGCAAATTTGAGAAAGGGCAACAAAAACAAAACATAACAAAATAATCTTACATGAAAATATGTAGTTTACATTAGGATGATAATTTTTGACCTTTATTGTTGCTATGTTGCATTGTTTATGAATCATCTCTAAAGGATTATTGCATAAAGTGCCTGTTATAGGTCATAGCAATAAAATTAATCAGGTAGCTATTCTTTTTCATGAAATTTATATGAACTTATTCTTTTTAGTCCTGAAACATTAGAAACTCATCCAAGATTTTCTGAACATTGACGTGTCAATTACAGTGTGTTTATTTTTTTCCTATCTGGTTTTGCACAAAGAAAAAGGGTCAAAATTATCATCAAAATATTATAAATGACTTATAAAAAATATTTTCCCTTATTGGATCACAGTTCAAGTTTTAGTTTAGGTTCATATATACTTTCTAACTTGTCTCCTCATGTGTTTGTTGGGGACTAATGTATATTTGTAGGGTTATAGACTTATAGCATGTATTCTAAAATATTTTATTGTTGTTCATAATTATCAACTCGTTGATTTAAATCTATGCTTAAATGTAATATAATTTAGCCAAAATATAATACATTTAATTCATCGAAAAGGTTATGTATGTTAATGCATTTTCCTATAATTATAATTTTGTTCCAACTCTTCAATGTTTTATCTTTATCTTTATTTACAAGAAAAATATAAAGAAATATCTCAGAAAAAAAATTATCAATATGATCCAAAGTTGATGCGCATAGGTTCTCTTAAGAATAATTGTTCGATTGATTTTGATTTTTTGCTCCAAAAATTTGTGATCTGGATTTTGCTATCTACAAATATTAAACCATCTAAATATTATTCTATATGAATATTTATTGGTTTAAAGGTATTTAGTAATTGTTATTAAATTTAATTCAGCAATGTATACTTAAAATAAATAAATGAAATTTTTGTACCAATAAATTAGCAAGAAATTTAATGATGATTTGGTTGTTGCGATAAATAATGTTGGTGACGGATTGGGAACGAAATATTTTAGTGCCAAAAATTGTTGCTCAAATAATAAAATATTTTTTATGGATTTGTGACAGGAATCCGTCACGAATATATTTGAAATGACGAAATAAATTGTGAAATAATTAACTAACTATATAAGTACAGATCTGGTCGTCACTAACAAGTGGCAATGGGTATCAATCGTCTGTAATACGTCGCTAAACATGCGATGAAACTCATTTTTCGTCCATAAGTGATTACTAACGAGCGAAATAGCAACATCCAGTAATCCGTTGCGAATCCGGTTTAGCAACGAAATACCATAGATTAGCAACGGATTTCATTAGTCGTTAAATACTATTTTTTTGGTAGTGGGTAGATGACTGCGTCACTGGAAAAGCTTCACTCCTGAAGGGTGTTATCAGAGTTTGTTTGAAGGGGAAGCTCATTACCCAGTGCATTCGTCCTTACAAATATTGCTTAAAGGTTTGGCAAGGTAGTTTATAAATTTTAAATACCGCAAGAGTTAGCAGTCATCTATTCGTGTTTCACATCAGCATGTTCACGGAGTGCATGATAGATATTTCACATATAATATCAACTGAGGATAATAGAACCAATGAGTGTTTGACTTATGACGAGGTCCTGTCTTAGAATCTAGACCACCAAGTTCACATGTTGAGAACAATGTAAGTAACATCATGTAAAAATTTTATGAAGAAGCTACTTGAGAAGCTAAAGAGTATAGGAAGAAGATATATCCACATCTCTTTGAATTCGGAGTAAACTTTTAAACCAATGTACTAGTTTTCTTCTTAGTACTCTTAATAGTATGAGTAAGCATGTTGTTTGTTGCATTTTCTTGATTGAGTGTTGAAATTGATGTTACCACCACTAATTAGTAGGAGTTATCTCATTCGAGGATGAATGTTACCAAGAGGGAGATATTAGTATCTCACAATTACAAATAAGCTAGGATGAAGCTATGAACTTGAAATAGTTATTTTTGGAATGATCTTTCCAGAGTTTCCATGTTTGCGCGATTTCGGGTTCGTATGTATGAGTTTTGCATTTTGGAAGTTGGGTTGTTCGGTTAAGGAATTAGCCAATATGAATTTCAGAAGGTTAGTTTGTTCTTTTCCGTACCCAAATAATTAAAAAAATTTTTTACTATTAGGTGTATAAGATTAATTATATTAGTTTACAATTTTACCAAAACAGTAAGGGTATTGAGAGAAAAGAAAAGAAGAGGATAAAAGTTGAGAAAGGAGAAAGGCATTCAAGATTCGTCAAGATCGTCGAAGTGTAACTTTTGTTTTTTTTCAGGGGTGATCAAAAAAGAATGTGATCATGCAAAGGGTTTTGGTTGTTCATCAACATGAAAATTTTATTTTAAGCGTAATTTAGTTCTTCAAATTTAAGGATTTATGTGTTTGATGAGTTCTGGATAAATATTCTTTACTTTTCCTTATCAATTAATTTTTGATGTTCAGATTCTAATTGGGTCGACTTTAAACGATAATATATCGTAGACTATAAATGGTTACGTGAGCTATAAACTATCAATTTATAGGTAACTTAATAACCTTTTAGCGCTATCAATT
Organism: Solanum pennellii; assembly: GCF_001406875.1. Lineage (NCBI taxonomy): Eukaryota > Viridiplantae > Streptophyta > Magnoliopsida > Solanales > Solanaceae > Solanum > Solanum pennellii. Next base: position 42,146,864 of record NC_028640.1, on the reverse strand, counting down.
TGCATCAATTCGATTTTTGAGTAAAAAGTTATGACTATTTTAGTAATTTATAAAGTGTTGTTACGAATTAGACGACGGAAAATATTAAAAATGGCAATTTTTTTTTATCTCCAAGAAAATCCTAATCGAATTTCTTCACTAATAAAAGATTCAAAACAATCATACGTCATCTTTACTGATGAAACTCATAATTCTTGTCCATAGATAATTCAAGTAACTAATTCAAGAATCTAAAAAAAGGTTTTTTTGATCATTAACCTTCCAACTAGTGTTCGAAAACTTTTACTCAAGTTCTCAAGATTCTTCAAGAACCTTGTTGTTCCTATCTAAAATCATAACAAAACATCATGCAATATTTCCTTTCAAATATCATGATCCTTGAATACATAATTCAAATCAAGGAAATTAAAGAGTCAAGTCAAAAAGTTAACAGTCAAGTCAAGAAGTTAAAAGTTAAGTGAAGAAGTCAAAATAAGTTTTTGAAGTTTTTCAAAAGTCTTTTACAAACATTTTAAATTTGTTTTAGGATTTGATTTTTGTGTGCAGCAACATTAAAGTTAAAGTTAAGTTCTTCAAAAGTATATGGGGACTATTTAGTCACAAAGAGTTTAAAATTTTTTCACTTTCAATCAAGTAAGGAAACTTTGATTTCCAAAAGAGTCTTTGACCTTGTTTTTCAGTAAAGAGCCTTTGAGCTAGTTTTTTTAGTAAAGAGCCTTTGGGTTAGTTTTTCAAGAGCCTTTGAGTTTTTTTTTCTATTAGAAAGTAAATGCATTGACAAATAAGCAGGAGAGTAAACTGAGATTTCAAGATAGACTTTGAGCTATGTTTTAATGAATTATCTCAAATCTCCAAAATAAGTTATGTTTTTAACAATGCAGTATCATATATTGTTGTAGGATTTAGCACAGATCTAGGTGAGAGTTAAAATAAATCATAGCCCGCGTAAATCATGTATACATCATGAGTAGCAAAGGATCATACTTTTTAGATGATTTCTTTAGTCCTTTTTTCGCATATGCTAGTGGATCCACTTTGTGAAGTAGGTCATATACCCTTGCAAGGTGTAGGATGGTCCTTGGAAGCATGAGGTAAAATTTTGTATCATTATTATATCTCTTAAGTGATGGTTTTCGGTTAGAACAACTCCAACAACAATATTTTGTAATTTTATATACTTAAAAATTCTTTGTATTTTTATATACATTACTAAGTTCATATTGTATTTTTGCATACATAAAGAGTTATAATTATATTTACTAAATACCCAAAGTTGAAAAATCATATTTTAAAGATTTTCATTATACTACATTTATTCACACTGCTTTTATATTGATTTCAGTTGAGTTAGGTAAATTCCAGGTAAGTGTTTCTTTCAGACTCTTTTCGAACCTATGTTATGCTTAGCATTCCAACTTGCATACTAGTACATTCAATTTACCTATCTGATTTGGTCTTCATCGTCTTATGAGGTAGACGTAGGTAATTAGGATAATCAACCGGCGCATTCTTGATCCAGTGAGCATGGCAGACTCAGTTGGTTAGCCTCCTTGCAATCCGTAGGGATCCTTTTTATTTTTTTTTTTAGTTATATATTAGTTCATTAGGATTTCATGGGTATTTTCCAACATCCATCTCAGTTTTTTTAGAGGCTTCATAGATAGTCAATCAGATGATAGTTAATTCGCCATTATCTTGTTATTGTCTTATGTTCAGATTCGAGTTGCCACTTTTTCTAAGTTAAATATTTAATCTTAAAAAAACATTATGAGTTCAGTTGATACAGTTAATTTATTTAGCATTTTAATCCTTGCATTAATGATTTAAATCTACCTTTGAGTAGGTAGGCCATACCAACAATTCACCTGGGACAAGCAATGGTCCTCGAGTGCTAGTCATACCCAGGGTATAGGGTCGAGATGTGACAGGGAATATTGTAAGAGGACAATCAATGGATTAATAATTTAAATGTAATAAAAATGCATAAAAGATTTTTGAACCTACACCAATGGTCATTGGTACGTACAACATTTAAACGACATGTATCTCATGAATTGACAATTTTCAACGCACACTGAATATAAGTAATAATTTCTAAGAGACCACAACATGCTATCTTAAACCACAAAGATAATTAATGCATTAATATTCCTTTAAAAACATACATATGTCTTACAACCTATTTATCAATGTATTTAAAAGTGATGTAAAATAGATGCTCTAAAACTATATGTGTTTTGAAAAATATACATTTATGTAAATAAATAAATTATAAGATATATATTCTGTAAACAAAAAATTTTCTAAGGTGTGTAACATATGAGAAATTAGCCTATGATAGGTGGTCATGCTAAAATATAAATATATAGTCGCACATTTTGTTAATTAGGTGTTATCCGGGCAAACAACATGTTTATTGTGCATCAAGTATAATATTATCCTTAATGTGCATAGAGTGTACACAAAAACACGTTTTCTATGAAGCCCATAATATTTTGGATGAGACATTTCTATCCTCAAACTCTAAGTATTGAAGAAATTAATTTTTAACAAAAGACATTTGACATAAAATCAATTATTCATAAATACAAATAGAAAATATATGTTATATGGTTCAAGACTTAATTGTCTCATATACATAATTAAGTCTCATACTGAATATTACGATTATTCTCTTGTACATATACTTAGTGTTTCTAAAGAAAATATTTATACTTATCATATTAGCTTTGGAAAATGAAAACTGGGCTAGCATAATCATGCAAATAATACTATCATATTGCGACAAAGACCTTAAAAGATTTTCAAATATTTACCTATGAGATTGTGCAAACATAACATTAACGATGAATGTTTTTAGATAAACAAATCAAATAAAAATTAGAACATATAAGATAACTCACATATATCTAGAGATCTCTCTTTGTTTCTCAGCACAATATAGTATAAAATAATCGATACACATCAAATGCATAGCATGAGAATTATAGGACTTGTACATACTAAACTATTATTATATGTCTTCAGTAAGAACTCAAAACTGATAATATACCATAAACTCTTATATCTCACGGCAATTCTAGACATTAAATATTCATGAATTAAGAAATTGACTAAGCACATTCCTTTTTTTTATATATAAAAAATATTATGAATTACAAGTATTTACTAATTGAAATCAACTTGAAAATGATGATATGACGAATATATGTTTTTTCATCCAATCATTTTTTCTAAAAGGAATCTTGTAATTAATTAAGAGTACTATCATGATTAAAAACTCATATGCTGAATATGAGTAATATGTATATAACTACAATAAAGAAGGTTAAAAAAAATATAATTTTTGATAAGTATTTATTTAATCTTTCAAGAAGAATGTTTAAGCAAAAGCAATTCATGTTGAGGACAACTCTATATATATACACTCCATGTAACATGAAACATGTAAGAATATTTTTTTAATTATAAAATAGGTTTCGTATACTTAAAGATTACATAACTTGTAAGTGCAGCAGGCAATAAGTTGATGGTAAAAATAATGTGTAATATAATTATTCAAGAAGGTTACTCAACAGGTAAGCTAATGAACCTCTGAAGACAGTATCAAAATATTCTTACATCCCGAACCATCTATGACATATAATTTTGCAATAATGTATGTTTTAGAAAGGGTTTCGGGTCGCTCATGTGGAAAGACCAAACCCAATCCAACTCAAGATTGCTTTTTTTTTTTCCAGAAAAAAAAGAATAAGAAAAGAATATTTTTAGAAAGAGGTGAGAACAATTACAAAGTAACTGTTTCAGTGTTTATATGCTCTCCTATATAAAGTTATTTTCTTTAAGACATTATATGAGTAAAAACAAGAAGAATAACAAAAACTCAAAAGACTTAGATTAAAGACACACAATAAAAAACATTTAGTTTTTGAAACACTATCTTTATTTCCTAGTGATTTAATGAAAGAGTTGGAGCAAATCATTTAATTCGTGAATTCCATCCCTATGCAACAATCAAAAGAACACAAATTGAAAAAGTCTTTTTTAATGAAAAAATCTATGGTTAAGTCAAATTCATATGTTAGAAAAAATTGTATTTGAGTGTAAATCCAAAAACATACGTTCAATTCTAAAACATAGTATTATGACAACGTATATTTTTAATTCTTCGTTGGGAAAACAATCAAAGATAATTTTTTTTGGTAGACGGTGAATTTTTTTCTCTCTGTTGTGGACGAAGGAAATTGTAACATTTAAAAAATACAAGGCGTGTTCTAGACCCTTACATAAGTGTCCTAAGGTCTAGAATATTTTATCAGATCCATTTTAATGAATATAAGTCAGTTAGGAAGTCTAGAAACCCAAACATCCAAGAACGTCCATGACGTTCGGAAAGTAGTTCAAGGAGGCAATGGTATGCCTTAGCCTATTTGACGAGCTTTTAGAAGAAGGAAAATTATAAAACATGGTGGAAAGGTGTATAACATATGTTTAAGATGATTGATGATCTGAACTTCCGGGTACGACTCCCCAAGGGACAACCAAGGGCCCTTGAGGAGGACCCTTGCATGTGGAGTTAAACACTGGCTGGGCAGTGTGCACCCACGAGAGGCAAACGACGGAGCGTGTGTTGATCGACAAGGCGCCGATGCCATCCGTCAACCAACACTTAGACAAATAGTTGTGGGGACATGTGTTCAAAGTCTCTTACAAAGACTATGATGTGCAGCACGAAGTGGGGCAGGTCCGTCGATTGACCCACGATCAGTCGATCATGGTGTCATTTTTTACACTAAAAAGATGTTGCACGTTTTCACTTAGGTTATTTACTTTATTAGCTTAGTTAGAAGTTTAATTAGGGGTTATGAAAGGTTAATTAAATGTATACAACTATATAAAGACCCCAACCCCATTTGTCTTATTACAACTCTCAAAACAAATTGTCTTCCTTCTCTCTTCTTTCTCTCTCTATTGGAAGACACCATTTAAGACCAAGCTAGAGGAGGGTTTTGGGGGCGGTAAAGGAACGATTTAACCATTAATTCATCATCAAACTTTGATGTATAGGATCTAATTCACCTTTGAGAACTATTTCCTCAAAGAGTTCCTTCAAAGTATTTTTCAGTAGTTGAGTTTTCATGTGGGTCTATCTCAATCTCGAAATTTATGTTATGAATATATTTTTTGATGTTTCATTTTGAATAATATGAATATATTAAGATTTATTCTAACTTAATTATTATCTATTTTGATTGTTTGTCCTAGTTTGTAGAAGGTGCCCTTAACCCTTAAACCTTAACCCTAGGTTATGATCTTGATATGAATTAGGTTATATTTGTTTAGTTGGCTAGGTTATTGGTTAAATTACTATTAGGTGATGTTATACAATAATAATGAATTAATTAGGGTGATTTGTAGTCTTTCATTCAATTTCATTCGAATATGATCTAGGTTATAAAGTATGTTATGCATTTACCTAAGTCTCTTGTCTTAAGCTATGATATAATTTTGAATTGTGATGTAGTGATTCCACTAGCCTTATAATCATGTTGGTTATTTAATTATAATTATGTTATGACCTAATTGGGTTGATGTAAGGGTTTAAGGTAAGACCTTGGTGATGAATTGTAAAGGAGACTTGGTAAGTCTTACGATCCCTATTCTTTACTTCAGATTATATTTAAGTGTGATTAAATGTTGATGTTGCATTGGAATATGCCTTGTATTAGGACTTATAGGGTTGGTATGATGTTGAATTGAAATGTATTGAATATGGTAGTGAGGATTGTTAAGAAGTAAATGTTATAAGGATGGTGATGACTACCAATGTGCCTTATTATGAATGAATATGAAAATGTGCTAACCTTACTTATATGGATTGTGATTAAAGGACTATACTCATGCAATTCTTATTGAGATACGATAAATGATGATTATAGAAGGGCTAGACCATATGGCTTACAAATCTATGATAATTAATAAAGACATTAAAGACATTTCAATAAAGGGACATAGCTTAGCAACGAGTGAAATTGACAATGGGAGGTGGTGACATTCCATAGAGGAAGATTCATCCTATAGTTCTCCATGTGGTGTTGACTCCCCATTGAGGGATAATTATCAAACGGATTCACATGAAAGGAGGCCCCAATTTCCAAGTGGTATGTGGAGGGATTATACCTATCTCTTATTTCTTCAACTATGTATCCCCAATACAAAGACTAGCTAGTGTAGCCACCTAGAAAAATACTTGTATGTTTTGTTTTACTTTGGACGGTAGACCACCTTCCATCGGTGTAAGTTTTTACAACATCGGATTCCACATTGATCTCTTGTGCTATATGTCAGTTTATGCAAGTGTTCCCTAAACTAAAATGAAGGAATGAAGTATGAACTAACTAGGGTGACTTAAAAACTTTGACTTATCCTAGATAGGGGTATGAGACTTTACCTATATCTTGCACTAGTTTGCTTTGATGGAAACTTTAGTAGGTTGATATTATGTATGTATAAGATAATGAATGCAAAAGATGATAGTATGATGACTTTACATGTAAATGATATTATATGGTGATTGATATTCTTATTAACATGTAGTTGGTCAATGTTGCTACAAGCATGATGTTGTGTATCCTTAAAAGGATATTTTATGTGAAGTTGATTATTAGTCGTAGTTCTTGTTGGGTCTCATGATTTAGTAAGGTTATGGGGCATTTTTTGGTCATTGCACTTGTTGACTGGATGAGGATTCATGCGTAGTAGTCTTTCTTTATTATGATATGTTGAACTCTTATCCATGCTTGTGATGTAATTACTTGATGATAGGGTTGTATAAGGTTATGGGTTAAATAACGTTGACAAACATTATACTTTCTTTGACTTAATAATTATGTTTTTTACATTGGTATGTTTTGCTTAATTGTTCATAAGTCTTTTATAGAATAAAGTAGCATGTTTTAAAGAAATGTCCGTTTTAGCATGATTTAATAGTATATGTTCATATGGTGTCATACTTAGTACAAGTGCATAACAATTCAATTTTCTCCCTTTTTCCAAACATTTTAGGTTCCGGTTGTTGAGGGAACTTTGAGACGACTTTTAAGAAGTCTTGGAGTTTCTCATTCATTCAACTGTGTAGGTCCTCTCTTTGCAATGACGATGCCAATATCGATCTAATGAAGTTGTTTTAGTTTTAGGACCCTAAACCCGAAAGCCTAAAGCCTAAACCCTAAACCCTAAACCCTAAATCCTATCTCCTTTCATTTGAGGACGTAATGAATAAAGCATACATGTGGATCTCTTTACATTGATATATGGTCTATGACCAAATTACTAATCTTGTTAGATGGTTATGAGACTAGACAATCTTTAAAGACTATGTTCTAGCTTTTATATATTTGTGTACAATAAAAGCAGAAGACTAAGTAATCTTCCTATACGAAGGGTCTATGTATACTCGATATATATGTGTGTGTGTATGTATATGTGTGTATGTACTGGTCTATGTACACCTCCAAGTGGAAGTAATAAACAGTTTTCAATTTTCCACATTTTTGACCTATGAATGTAATGATATAAACTAAGCCGCTAGTTTTAGTCATGTAAGAAGAAGACGATGCTAGTTATGTCTAGGGGGTAAACCCGGATATGAAAAACTTTGTATTAAAGAATGAGGTTGAATATATTTGATGTTGATGTCTCTCTCAAGCACGTCTATGTAGATTTGTACTCTTAATTTTGAAGCACGCGATACTTATGAATATGAATCTATGTGATGCTTACCAAGATCTCACTTTCTTAAAAATCCATTATCGTGCCATTAGAGTGAACTCATTGTGTTATTTTACATCCAATCCTTTTATAGTGTTTATAGGAAATTAATACTCGAAGGAATACGGCATGAAGACATGATGAAGATATTATCAACGCGGGAGCTCCTACCCGTGGTGATCAAGTCCCTCCTCTTGAAGAAGATGCTAATGCTGAAAAAGCTCCGGTAAATCCTCCACCTTTGATGGATGGTGACATAAGGGCTGACCTCTTCCAATTGGCCGAAGTTATCACTACTTAAGACCAAGCTATGACGTCCCAAGCTAACCGAGAGGTTGTACCTCGTCCAAATCAACAAGTTCCTACCATGGTTTCTCGTCTAAGGGATTTCACTCGGATGAATCCTCATATTTTCTACGGGTCCAAGGTTCAAGAAGACCCCCAAAAGTCATTGATATAGTTTACAAGATACTTTTTTTTTGCTATAGGTCTTTCTACTAGTTAGAAGATTGAGTTAGCCACTTACAAACTCAAATATATGGCTCAAACTTGGTATGTCCAATAGAGAGACAATAGGCCTCTAAAGGGTGGATCGGTGACTTAGGAGATCTTTAAGAAGGTTTTTCATGGTCGGTTCTTTCCTATGATTATAAGGGAATCCAAAGTGGTGGAGTTCATCAATCTTCATCAAGGAGGTATGACTGATCAATACTCCTTGAAATTCACTAAATCCTCAAAATATGATCCACCTTTGGTTTCCGATCCTAGAGATGAAATGAGCCGCTTTGTTATGGGGTATTGGATGATTTTAAAGAAGAGTGTCATTTGTCTATGCTACATGACAACATTAACATTTCTCGTGTCAAGATGCATGCTCGATAAGTGGAGGAGGCAAGTGTTAGGAGAAAAGAATAGAGATGCTAAGAGGGTAAGATCTTTTGATAGTGGTTCTTCAAAGAGTAGGCTTCAGATCAAAGACAAGCCTAGATTTAAGAAGACGTTCTCTTATAAAGTTCTATCCAAATTCCCTAATAAGGTGCCTAAACCAAGAGAACAAAAAGTAAGGAGTGGGAACTCAGCAAATGAGAAGCCTACATGTTCCAAGTGTAGAAAGGGTCACCTTGGTGAATGCTTGGTTGGAACGCGGAATTGTTTTGGTTGTGGCAAGAGTGTCCACGAGGTTGGGGATTGCCCTAACATGAAGCGTCAAGATATAGGGGATCAATCTCATCTTCTCTATTGATGTGTATGCTTTACTTGATACCAGTGCTACCCTATCATTTGTTACTCCTCTAGTAGCTAAAATGATTGATATTTTGCCCGATATTTTGGACAAACCTTTTTATAGTATCTACTCTTGTGGGTGATTGGATGTTGCAAAAAAGGTGTATAGAAATTGTCCTATAATATTGCCCAATAGAGTTTCTTATGTTTAACTTGTAGAACTTTATATTCTTGACTTCCATATCATTTTGGGTTTAGATTGGTTACATACTTTCTTAACCTCTATTGATTGTAGAATAAGGGTAGTGAAGTTTAACTTTCCAAATGAGCCCGTCGTAGAGTAGAAGGGGAGAAATTCAATTCCTAGAGGTTGTGCCATCTCTAGTAAAAAAGTATGCAAAATGATCTCTAAAGGATGTCTATACCATATTGTAAGAGTCAAAGATTTAGACTCCGAAATTCCTCCCATTGAGTTGGTCCCGTAGTGAGTGAATTTCTTTAGGTCTTTCCTAATGATCTTCCCAGTATTCCTCCTGAATGGGAAATCATTTTTGGTATCGACTTGTTACCGGATACAAATCCCATTTCTATTCCTCCTTATCGGATGGCTTTGGCCGAATTGAAAGAGTTGAAGGCTCAACTCAAAGTTTTACTAGACAAAGGATTCATTAGACCTAGTATTTCTGTATTGGGTGCTCCGGTGATGTTTGTAAAGAAGAAGGATGGTTCATTTAGAGTGTGCATTGATTATCGCGAACTTAATAAAGTCACTATTGAGAATTAGTATTCTCTCCCTGAGATTGACAACTTGTTTGATCAATACCAAGGGGAAAGATACTATTCTAAGATTGACTTGAGATCGGGGTATCACCATCTTAGGGTGAGAGGTACAGATGTACAAGAGATCCGAATTCCTTCTTGCAAGTGAAAAGACATCAATATGGATTTTGTGCTAGGTTTGCCTAAGACTCAAAAACAATATATCTCCAAATGGGTTGTGGTGGATAAGTTGACAAAGTCTGGTCATTTTATTCCGGTCAAGTCTACTTATTCGGCGGAGGATTATGCTAGGATCTTCATAAATGATATCTTATGTCGCCATGGTATTTTGTTATCAATAATATCTTATCGGGGTGAAAAATTGACATCTAGGTTTTGGAGGTCATTCCAAGAAGGGTTGGGTACAAAGTTGAGGTTAAGTACCGCTTTTCATCCCCAAACGGATGGTCAAATGGAGCATATTATTCAAACATTTGAAGATAAACCTGGGTCTTTTATCATTAATATCAAGGGAAATGGGGATAAGCATTTGCCTTTTGTGGAGTTTTCTTATAATAATAGTTTTCATTCATCCATATCCATGGCTCTGTATGAAACCTTGTATGGTAGGAGGTGTCGGTCTCCTATTGGATTGTTAGAAGTGGGTGAGCCTTCTCTTCTTTGTCCCGATTTGATTTGTAAGACTTTGGAGAAAGTTCATATCATAAGGAATAGGTTGCAAACAGCCTTTAGTCGGCAAAAGTCTTATGCCGATTATAGGAGAAGGGATTTGGAGTTTGAAGAAGGCGATAAAGTGTATTTGAAAATTTTGCTCATGAAACTGGTGGTTAGATTTAGAAAGGGAAGTTGAGTCCTCGTTATGTGGGTCCCTACGAAATCTTTACAAAGGGTTGGTAAGGTTTCCTTTGAAATGAAACTACCTTGTGAATTGGCTTCGGTTCATCCGGTTTTCAAAGTTTACTTGCTTAAAAAGTGTATTGGTTATCATGAGTCTATTCCTCCTATTGAGGGTCTTGGTGTGAAGGATAATCTCACTAATGACGAAGTCCCGGTTAAAATTCTTGATAGGCAAGTAATGAAATTAAGGAATAAAGAGGTGGTTTACGTAATATTATGGAAGAATCACCTAGTTGAGGATGCAACATGGGAGGCCGAGACTGACATAAAGACCAATTACCCTCCTCTATTCGAAAACTAAGGTTAGTAGTTCTTACTAATAATGAAAAATAATAAAAAAAAAATTGAAGTTCCTTTGATTTTTTGTAAAGTTTTGCAAAACATCCATTTTTGACATCTTTACACTGATTTACAGTAAATGTGTATCTTGACTTGAAAAATTTACAATTTTGCTTGTTTTGAGTGATGTTGTGCATTTTGATATGTTGAGTCTTTATGAAATGATATGTAGCATGTTATTAAGTTCAAATTGACATAATTGTCTCATAAATGTTAAGTTGAGCTCTTGTTTTAGTGAGAAGGATATTCCTCATAATCTAATGTTGATCCGTATGTGTGGTAACTGAAGTTTTTAATTTCCTTGTGTAACTGATATAGTTTATGTTTATATATATTTTTGTTCGTTCGACAGCTAGTTTTAATTCTATTCCTTTCTTATAAAGATTTTAGTTTCATTCGGGGATGAATGTTTCTAAGGGAGGGGGATGATGTAACATTTCGAAAATCTAAGGCGTGTTCTAGAGCCTAACATAAGTGTTCTAAGTTATAGACACTTTTTAAGGTCCATTTTAATGAATATAAGTCATTAAGGGAGTCTAGAAACTAAAATGTCCAAGAACGTCCATGACGTCCAGAAAGTAGTTCAAGGAGGTACTAGAGTACCATAGAAAATTTGACGAGTTTTTCAAAATCATAAAATGACGAAACTTGATCGAAGGGTTTCTAACATGTGTTTAAGATGATGCATGATGGAAATGTCTGCGTACGACTCCCTTTGGGCCAACCAAGGGCCCTTGAGGAGGAACCTTTCAAGTGGAGTTAAACACTGCTTGGGCAGTGTGCACCCACAACAAGAAAACAATGGGGCGTGTGTTGATTGACGGGGTGTCGATGCAATCCTTCGAACAACACTTAGCCAACTAATTGGGGGGACTTGTGTGCACACTGTCTGACCTAGACTACGGATGTGCAGCATGGCGGGGGGGG
>NC_028640.1:42109848-42134436 GCF_001406875.1 Solanum pennellii | reverse complement strand
GGGGGGGCAAGTCTGTAGGCTGACCCTTGATCCGTCGATCGTCGTGTCGTCTGTGACACTATTCATTTACTGCATGATTTCACTCAGGTTATTTAATTAATTATCTTATTTAGGAGATTAATTAGATGGTTACGGAAATTTTATTAAGTGGATTACCACCCCATATAAAGACCCCAACCCTATTTGTCCCATTACAACTCTCAAAACAAACTCCCTTCCTTCTATCTTCTTTCTCACTCTATTTGAAACAGCATTGAAAACCAAGCTAGGAATGGTTTTGGGGGAATTAAATATATGTCTTAACTATCAATTTTTCATCAAATGTTGATGTATGGGATCTAATTCACCTTTTAAACCTATTTCCTCAAAGGGTTGCTTCAAAGTATTTTGAGAAGTTGAGTTTTAATGTTAGTCTCTCTCAATCTCGAAATGTATGTTATTAATTGATTTCTTGATGTTTTCTTTTGGATAATATGAATACATGAACATGTGTAATAAGTTAATTATGATATATCTTTATGGTTTGGCCTAGTGTGTGATAGATTCCCCTTAACCCTAAACCCTAGGTTATGATCATGATATTAATTAGGTTGTATTGGTTCAATTGGCTAGGTTATTTGTTTAATTACTATTAGGTGATTTTGATACACTAATAATGAATTAACTAGGGTCATTTGTAGTATTTTATGCAATTTCTTGAGAAGAAGATCTAGGCTATAAAGTATGTTATGAATTGACCTAAGACTCTTGTCTTAAGCTATCATTTAGTATTGAATTGTGATGTAGTGATTCCTCTAGCCTTGATATCATTTTGGTTATTTAATTATGATTATGTTATGACCTCATTGGGTTAAAGTAAGGGTTGATGTTAAGACCTTGGTGATGAATTATGAAGGAGATTTGGTAAGTCTTATGATCCCTATTCTTTACTTCAAATTATTATTAAGCGTGATTAAATCATGATGTTGTATTGGAGTATTCCTTGTATTAGGATTGATAGAGTTTGTATGATGTTGAAATGAAATGTCTTAACTATGGTTGTGAGGTTGATTAAGATGTAAATATTATAAGGATGGTGATGACTACCAATGTGCCTTATTGTGAATGAATATGAAAACGTGCTAACTTGACTTATATGAATTGTAATGAAAGGACAATACTCATGCAAATATTATTGAGCTATTATGATGATGATTATACAAGGGCTAGACCCTATGACCTATAATAATATATGATTATTAATAAATACATTACATACATTACAATAAATGGACTTATCTTAGCACCGAGTGAATTGACAATGAGAGGTGATGACTTTCCATAGAGGAAGGTTCACCTTATAGTTCCACATATGGTGTCAACTCCCCAATGAGGGATACTCATCCAAGGGATTCCCATGAGAGGAGGCCCCAATTGTCAGGTGGTATGTAGAGGGATTATACCTACCTCTTAGATCTTGAACTATGTTTCCCCCATAGGAAGACTCGCTAGTGGATCCACCTAGAAAGCATGTTTATGTTTCGTTTTACTTTGGCCGATAGACCACCTTCCATCGGTATAAGGTCTTCCAAAACCAGATTCCACACTATTCTATCATGGTCTATTTTGATTAAGGCAAGTGTTCCATAAACTAAGATGTAACAATGAAGTATAAACTAACTAGGGTGACTTGAAAGGTTTGACTTAGCCTAGGTAGGGGTATGAAAATCTACCTATTCCTTGTACTAGTGTGCTTCGATGGAAACTTTATAAGGTTTATATTATGTATGTATAAGATAATGAATGCAAAAGATTATAGTATGATGACTTTACATGTAAATTATATTATATGGTGATTCATATGCTTATGAAAATGTAGTTGGTCTATGTTGCTTAAAGTGTGATTTTGTGTATCCTTAAAAGGTTCTGTTATGTGAAGTTGATAAATAGTCATGGTTCTTGTTGGGTCACTTGATTTAGTAAGGTTATGGGGCTTTGCTTGGTCATTGTACTTTTTGGCTGGATGAGGATTCATGAGTAGTAGTCTTGCTTTACTATGGTATGGTGAACTCTTATCCATGCTTTTGATGTAATTACTTTATAATAGGGTTGTATTGGGTTATGGGTTAAAGAATGTTAACAAACATGATACTTGCTTTCACTTGAAGATTATCTCTTGCACATTGGTATATTTTACCTGATTGTGCATAAGTCTTTTAAAGAATAAAGTAGCATGTTTTAATGAAATGTTCCTTTTATCATGAAATTATACTATATGTGCATATGGTCTCATACTTAGTACAAGTTGCGTAGTAACCCCATTTTGTCCTTTTTTCCCAAGAATTTTAGGTTCTCGGCGTTGAGGCTTCTTTGAGATGACTTAGAAGAAGGCTTGGAGTTTCTCATTCATCCAAGTGGGTAGGTCCTCACTTTCAGAGGGCGATGTCAATATCAAGATTATGAGTTGTTTTATTTTTAAGACTATTATGTTCTATCTCCTTTCATTTGAGTACGTATTGTATAAGGCCTTTATGTGTCTCTTTTTACATTGATATATGGTCTATGCCCAAATTGCTAATCTTGTTAGATGGTTATTAGATGAGATAATCCTTGAAGACTATGTTCTAGATTTTATATATTTGTGTGCAATAAATGTAGAAGGCTAAGTAATCTTCCTATACGAAGGAATCTATGTATACTCGGTATATATATATATATATATATATATATATATATATCAGTGTGTGTGTGTGTGTGTGTGTTTATGTAGAGCTCTATGTAAACCTCCAAGTCAAAGTAATAAAATGTTTTAAATTTTCCGCATTTTTGACCTATGAACGTAATGATGTAAACTAAGTGGCTAGTCTAAGTTCTGTAAGAGGAAGACGACGCCGGTTACGTCTATGGGGTAAACCCGAATGTGAAATAATAGATAAAGAATAAAAAAAATTTATTCGTTGGTGGAGGAAAGGAAAGAAAATAAATTTTTTTCTCTATCGTGGATGAAATTTTATTCCTTCGCTTTGTTTTTTGAAGTTTTGTTATTCGAAATATAAGATGAAAAATTGATTAAGATTAGAGTTGTAAAGGAAAAAGGAGTGTTACATATTTTAAATGACCCTGTACTATTTTTTTGGGTTTGTTCGTACTTTCTTAGAAGAGGTTAAATAAATAGTAAAATGGGATTAACTTAGACACAATTTCTTTTTAAAATAAGGAGACTAGTGCACATGTAGTTATGATAGTACTATTGAAGTCTTAATTTTTTAAAAGAAAAATATAACTTGCCTTCTTTTGGCGAGATACTTATAATCAATTAAAAGTACTCTTTTGTCATTTGAGGTGACATCCATTCTAATTTACTTAATATAGTAAATATTTTATTAGTACAATGCATAGGAATTAAAAAAAGGTTTCTTATTCAAGACATGTAAAATTTACGCAATATATGTATTCTTGGATCTAGTCAAAACATATTGGGATGTAGACTTTGTATTATCTTCTATATTTTATAAAGAGTAATGATATATTATTTTTAACTGTATTATGAATTTAATTATGTTTATTCAAATTGATTTTTTAAATTTGCTTTGCTCTTAGATTCCTTAAATA
The DNA here is from genome assembly GCF_001406875.1 of Solanum pennellii. Classification (NCBI taxonomy): domain Eukaryota; kingdom Viridiplantae; phylum Streptophyta; class Magnoliopsida; order Solanales; family Solanaceae; genus Solanum; species Solanum pennellii. The sequence continues at coordinate 42,130,845 of NC_028640.1, read as the reverse complement.
ATTCCTTCTCTCCTATGAGAAATTTGTAACATATGTTATCGCATTATTTAGTATTAACCTTGTTTACATTTTGTTCCCAATTCAAATATGGATGAATGAAAACATGTTTAAATTACTCCAAGTAGGAGATCTCAAAATCAAAAAAAGAGAGAAGGTAGAAGATCAAGTGGTTGTAAGACACATTTCCAAAGGCGTCAAAAATAAATATTGATGTCCCAAGGGAGAGAAAATATTTCAAGGACTCAAAGCGCTAATCAAAGAGAAAAATTTAAAGAATTTAAAGAGTTTTAGTTCTTGAAGATGACCCCTAATATTAAAGCATGTGATATTATTCGTTTTTACAATAAAATAGGTTGAAGTGTCTGATTATAAGGAAATTTCATATTAAAGAGTCTTAGCTTATTTAAAAGACGCTGTAAGTCAAGGTTGGTGTATTATATTGATAGATGTTTACCATGAAATTTTTCGTAGTAATCCTCTTAGGGAGTATATTGGTTTTCTTGAAGACTTATGGGAGGATTTTAGTCTTTGAATGACTTGTAATTTGTGATTGCTTATTTGTTTTTTCAAGATATGAACTATGTAGTTTGTTTTTTCCGCTATTTGTGTTATTTGATTTAAAAATCCTATTTATGAAAGTCTTTAATATATTAGTTACACAAATTACAAATTAGATTTGATTTTGGTTAAATATTTAGTTCATATATGATGATTGGATGTATATATGTCTTTTTTTATTTTTACATTAAATATGAAATCCTTATGAGAATTGATTATCTTAAATGTTTATGTGGCATGCGTAATTGAATAAAAATTCCTTCCTAAATATATCTCATGAACAAACATGGCATCAAAAAAATTATTGCTAACTTAAACAAAGGTGAAAAACTTAATGGTGACAATAACGACATATGGAGTAGTAAAATATGGTATGAACTAGAAGAGCAAACTGCTCTGGAAGGTATAAATCATGTTTTGAATCAACTAGAAGAGGGTAATGCTGCAAAACACATAAGGGATCTTTAAGCTTATAAAGCATGGAAAAAAGATAACTCCACTGCATATGGAATAATAGTTCGTTTTGTGGTTGATAACCGCATGCATATTTTGAGGAATTCCCTATTTCTAATACTATGTTGGCACATCTGCGAGGAACGTATAGGGGTATGTATATAACCCGCCACTAACAGTTTACTATAAAACTTGACACTTACCATAAAAATCATTATCAGAATATCAAGCAATATCTTAGGGTAATGTCAAACGATATAACTCAAATCAAGAGTACTGGTCATGTTCTTTTAGATAAGCAGTAAGTTAAGACAGTGATTTGGTCTCTTTCTTATAATTAGGAATATTTGAAGATTAACTTGATTCATAATGATAGCATCAAAACTTTTCTGATGTTTCACTCCATGTTGAACTTGAAGATGAGTACCTTGGTACTGCTAAAGCTTCTTCTAATGCCTTTTTGTGGCTGAGTCAAGCGGTACAAAACCTTCAGTCTTCAAGCACAAGAAAAAATTTAAGAGGAATGAGAAATATAAAGGGAAAAGAGAGGGACCCTCTAAGAAAAGGAAAAAACTAAATTTATAGAAAGGAAAACATTTTTTTCAAGAAGAGAGACAGGAACAAAATGATGTCCTAGAATTGTCAAGTGCTAGGGATTTTTTCTCTAGAGTGCACTAAACCGAAAAAGTTAAGATTTCTAAATGCTTCTATAAGTGATACATATGTTTATAGAAGTTCTTTGCTAATTGATTCTTTCCTATGTGGATTGTACACTTAGGATTTAATGACAATATGATTTGAGATCGAGAAGGGTTTGTGGATTTTCGTCGAGTTTCATCTAAATCAAGGTGGATCTATGTAGGAAATAATGTGAAACTTGAAATTAAAGGGATAGAAATTTTCAAAGTGGACTTGCGTGGTTGTCGTTCTTTGACGTTGCATGACCTCATGAATGCTCCAGAGATTTGACAAAACATAGTATATGTGTTTCTTGCTATTAGACATTGGGTTAGATTTTTTTTGTAGTCCTTATTGTGTTTAAATAACTCTAGATAATGTCTTGTATGGTTTTTTTTATTTTGTTAGTGTAACGACGCGAGATTATACCTTAGAAGATATAGTATACTCGAATCGCAATGCGACGTACTTTACCTCTCGGAGGTCTTTTAAAAAATCTTAGACATCATTCATTGTATATACACAAAGAGTAGTGTGGAATTAAAACTTTTTCTTCAAAAACATAATTGTGGAAGTCATTTCATAAAACATCTAACATATGTCTCAAAAACTATCTATGACATTATGAGTACAATAATTTTAGGTCACAGCCCATAAATGTCTAAACATGAAAAGAATATAAAAGACAACATAGTAGTGATGTCCTCGGATTTTAAGAGGACTCACAAATCCTCACTTGTTGATAAGCCTTGGAAACTCTACCATTGAAATCAACTCAACCTTCTTCAAGACCCTATATGGACAACATGCAGGAAATATGCCTTAGTACGATATGTACTAAGTATGGAAACTATCATACGAAACATAATATATCTCAAAAGTTTAGTCAATGATATACATAATCTTAAGAGATAAAGACACAAGCATACCATGAATATCATAAACATATTAAATCCTCATAAAATATATAAGATTTCATACATAACCCCTTTGTCCTCATGACTCAGATGAACCATATCACAAGCCACATCTAGGAGTACTAATACAAAAGCTAAGTTCCTCTCTTTTGTCATTCTTTATCATAATCGACTATCAAAATTAAGAACTAATTTATTTATATTAAAGAGTACTGTACCCTTATGAATTCGTGAAAACATGCTTGTTGAATGTACATAACGCACCCCATAGTACTCCACATAGTTAGCCTATCTTGAAGTCATCCTTAACATGTCCACCCTCCATAGCATTATGGTTAGTTAACTTCATTTAATAAGATTCACTCATCTTTAGTCTATTTTACTAGGAAATGAAACTCTAGTCCAATCCTATATTCAGTATCTTCTTCATTAAACCCTAAGTTATGCCTTGTGCAATGCACTTAGGATGCCCTACAATACCATTCATGCAAGGTACTACTTATGGATCCTTTTATATTACTTCTTACTTCGGAGCCTAGCCCCTATCTTTATCTTTTCACTTATCTAAGATACTTCTGTAAGTATGTCCAAGTTCCTTTATCATAAGAATCCTATGAGATACTCTTTAAGGTATGACTTGATCCATTAAAAGTCATGAACACTAAGATCCATTTTGGGCATGTTTGAGTTCATTCACACATTATGAACACTATGATATACCCCTTGGGCATGTCTAAGTTCATTCGTTTCTTAGAACACTACGAGATGCTTCTCAACCACGTCTAAGTTCATACAATTGGAGATCTTTTGAAGGATACCTAGAGTCAACTATGTGAAGGACTCCTGCCTCATGAGACCTATTTTGATAATCACCACAACTACTAGGTGTATCTCTCTTTCGTACTTTGATTTTCGGACCCTTTCTAGACTATCCGTCTAACTTTGCATATCTACTTGGAGTCAAGCATATACTCCAAGGTTTTCTTGTCAAGCCTTGATAAACACTTTTCTCTTATGTAGAAATGTCCTTTACAATCTCTTGGTGCTCAAGTAATTCTATCACTTCTAATTCAATCATCCTAAATCTACCTCCAACAAAACCATCCTAAGGTTCATTATCTTGTAGCCTTAGCTTTCTCCTCACATTCTTCATTACTAGGTGCACATAGCCATAATTCATCTTTAAGGTTCAATTCAATCAAGGCCAATATTAATAAATCAAGTCTTCTTAAACTCATACCTAGGTAATTTAAACATGATCAAGTACCATATAGTATAATTTAATTCATAAAAGTATTTTAGAACCTTCATCTAGTCTCTAATGGCCTAAAATCACAATGATTACCTTCAACATAAAATACTTCAATTCTCCATGATTTTTCATTAAAACAGCAAATAAGAATCATATAAGCATTATTGAATGCTAACCACAAGATTGGGATCACAATCAAGACTTACCCACAATGCAATCACAACTCTCTCTAGAATGGGATTCTTTGAATTCACAATTGAAGGGAAACTAGGGGGACTTTATGGATGGAAGAATCCATGAATGAAGAACATTCACACACCTTATATAAGATCCTTAATCCCAATTTGAACTCTTGGTGAATTTTTCCTAAGTTGTTGCCCTCATTATCTTTTTTTCTTCTTCTTCTATTGTGTTCTTGAGAGTTCTAATGTGTGAGACAGGTTCTGATTTGGAGTCTAGGGTCTTATTGGATTTGTTATTGTTTAAATACTCATAAAAAACTTAAAAATATCGAAAATAACCGCCCTTGCATTGATTTGGACGTGGGGTAAATTGGACTGCGAGAAAACTGTAGGCCATCGACAGACCATTGGTTGGACGATGGTCCATCCTGCCGGTTTGTAGTCTTGGTTAGAGAGGAACCATTTGGGTTCTTAACTCAAGAAAAAAATGGTAAACTAACTTCCCCCCATCAATGGGTCATCGAGGTAACTATGGTTCGTTGATGCCCCTTGTTGGTTTGGATTGGTTTTTTATAGTTTTTCTTGCACGATGGGTCCTCTTCAAGGACCATAGGTGTGTCCTTGAAGAGTTTTCCCAAACGTTTCCACCATAAATATGTACGTCTAGATGTTAGTAACTTTCCCTATTAGTTTTAGCTCCACAGACTACATAAAACCTCATGAAACATACTAAAGCACGTCTCTAGGTTAACATTCAAACGTCAACAGACGTTCTTGGACGTTTCACCTCCAAACTATCTCAAACTTTATATAATGACTCTTATCGACGTATGTATTCATATTTGGACCTTATAGACTCATGACACACATGTTAGGATTTATTTTGCCTTATTTCGTTTTTGGGTCCTTACAATAACCCCCACTTAGGAAAGATTCTTCCCCGAACGTCACCTTCTTAAACACTTCTTATAGGACCGATTCTAGATTAGAAGCCCAGCGTAAATGCATTATGCCTAAATACACATAACCAAATCAAGAAAAACAATTCAATTCCAAGCTAAACAATACTAAACATAGCCATAGTGAGACCTTAAAAAAATTCTTCTTATCCCCCACTTGGAATAAGCTACACATGCCTTTGTAACATCAATTCCTCATCAGAAGGAAATATCAAAATAAACAAAGCAAATCATAATCATAAGAAATTCTGATAATTTACACAAATTAGTACAGAAACACATACTGGAAAGGGACATAAGCAGAGCATTCTTGATCACCCTTGGATTTGAGAGCATAGAACGTACCCTTCGCTTTAGGAAAAATTTCTACATTACTAGGAGAAAATTTACTATCCTCCCTTATCTTAGTAAGATCCATACAATATCTCATTTTATATATCCTTTCCCACACCCAAAACAACCATATATGATGTCTACACACTTACCATAAGGACTCCTTCCTCACTTGGGGCAAGTAGATTTGGAAGACCTAGTACCTTTCTCCTTTTCAACTTTAGATGTGTTGGAAGAATCTTTGCTTGAATATCTTGTTTTAGTTCTAGACCTATCTTGTCCCTCAGACTTAGCATGGAAAGACTTATCACCTTCAAACATAGACCTCTTCTTTTCTCTAGCCTTCTCCTTCCTTAGTTTTGACTCTTCTATTTGTTGAGCAAATACCATAAGCCTTTATATTTCAATTAAATCCACAAGCATTGCCATACAACACTCTTTCTCTACTAAGTTTGACACTCCTGTCATGAACCTATTCATCAAGTCTCTAGGGTTTGTTAACAAGCTTGGAGCATACACAGACAACAGAGTGAATTTCAAAGCATACTCCTTAACAATCAAATCACCTTGATTAAGGTTTATATACTGCTCCATCTTAGCCTCCCTCATGTTCCTTAGGAAATAACCTATCAAGGAAACCCAACATAAAAGTCTCTCACTTTATAGGACACACTCCTATTGGTCTAGTGTCTTTCCATTGTACATACCAAATTTTGAAAACATATTTCAACTAATAGGCAGCCAACTCCAGCTTTTCAATGGTAGACACTCTCATTATTGCAAGTACCTTATATACCTAATCAATAAAGCCATATGGATCTTCACAAACTTTGGGGCCATAGAACTCCGGTGGATTCATCCTCAAGAACTCCCTTACACGAGTAGCACCCATTCCTTTTATAGAATTTGCCTGAGCCACCTCTTGTCTATTAGCTTTTGACTTTAAAGCTTGAGCCAAAAAAGTAATAGAAGCCTTAAGTTCCTTGAACATAGGATTCCCTATTGGACGTCACTAGGAACTTGAGGAGTAAATTGGTCTTGCACTTGGGGAGACTCTTGGTCTTGAACCTGGGGAGGAATCTCTTGCTCACCACTTCCATCTCCTTCCTTCCAGGATTACCCCTAGGGTTATCCATAACCTACATAATCATAGGCAAACATTACAAAAGGGCATACTAATGAGAAACTCTATGGCACAACTTGAAGAATGAAGAAGTGAAACTTTCCTAATCATCCATAGCCTCCTACTCATACATGTGTCGCGACACACACCGAATAGTAGAACTCTATTAGATGTGGTTTTCAGACATCCTAAAACCATTTTGTCAAGACCGAGAGTGTACCCTAGAAGATATGGTGTTTCTGAATCGCAACGCGATGTACCTGACCATTCGAAGGTCTTGTACAATCCTTAGACATCATTCATTGAATATATACAAAACGTATATTGGAATTAATAAAATTTCTTGAAAAACATAATGCAGAAATCATTTCATAAGATGTCTAATATATGTCTCAGAAACATTCTATGACATAATGAGTATAATAATCCATGGTCACAGCCCATAAAAGTCTAAAAATGAAAATAACATAAAAGAAAACATAGACGTGATGTCCTCAGATGCTATAAGGACTCATCAATCTTCACTTCCTCATAAGCCTTGGAAACTCTACCCTTGAAAGCAACTTAACCTCCTTAAGACCTACATAGACAACATGTAGGAAATACATGTTAGTACGATATGTACTAAGTAAGGAAACTATCATACAAAAAATAAGATATTTTAAAGGATTAGCCAATAATAGACATAATCATAAAAGATATAGACATAAGCATAACATGAATAACATAATCATATTAAAGCATTATAAAACATATAAGAATTTATATGTAAGCCCTTTGTCCACATTACTCAAATGAACCATATCACAAGACACCTTCAAGAATAATACTACCAAAGCTAAGTTCCTCTCTTTGTTCATTCTTGATTATAATCCACTATCATAATTAAGACCTAAGTTATTCAAACGAAGGAGTATTATACCCTGGCGTTTTCCTCAAACAAGTTTGTGCAATCTACCTAAGTCACCCCATAATTCCTTACATATTAAGCCTATCTTGCAGTAATCATTGACATGTTCACCCTCCAAAGGATTATCATTACTTAACTTCATTTATATATAGTCTCTCATCTTTAGTCTACATTACAAGGAAAGGCAACTCTAGTCCAATCCTATCTTCAATCTCTTCTTCATAAATGACCCTAGAATGTACTGTATGCAATGCACTTATGATACCCCATAACATCATACATGCAAGGTACTACTTTTGGGATCCTTTTCTATTACTTGTCACTTTGGAGCCTAGCACCTATCTTTTTCTTTTGAACAGTATGAGATACTTCGTTAACCATGTCTAAGTTCCTTAATCATAAGGATACTACGAGATACTTTTTAAGGTATGTCTTGATCCTTTAATAATCATGAACACTACGAGATACCCATTGGTCATGTCCAAGTTCATTCGCACATTCTGAACACTACGAGATACCCCTTGGGCATGTCTTTGTTCATTAGTTCTTTTGAATAGTACGAGATTCTTCTCATACCCGTCAAAGTTCATAAAATATGGAGACATCTACTATGTTACCTTGAGTCAACTATGTGCAGGACTCCCACCTCATGAAAACTATTTGTATAATTATCACAACTACTTGGTGTGTCTTTCTTATGTACTTGGAGTCTTGACCCTTGCTAGAATATCCGTCTCACTTTTCATATCGACTTGGAGTCAAGAATATACTCCAAGGTTTTGTTGTCAAGTCTTGCTCAATACTTTTCTCTTATAGAGGGATGTCCTTTACAAAATCATCATGCTTAAGGGAATTTATCACTTTCAGTCAATCATCCTAAAGCAAAAGCCAACACAACCACCATAAGGTTCATTATTTATAAAGTCATTCTATCTTCATTCATAGGTAGATTATAGGATCTTCTATTCTTAGCTCTTTTCTCACAATCTTCACTTCCAGGTTAACATAGACATAATTTAACTTTATGAATCAATTCAATCAAGACCAATCTTAATCAATCATGTCTAGTTAAACTCATACCTAAGTTATTCAAACATGATCAAATAACATACAATACAATTGAATTAAAAGAATCAACTTAGAACCTTCATCTAGTCTCTAATGGCCTAAAATCACAATGATAACCTTCATCATCAAATACTGCAATTATTCACGAAAACCTAATGAAAACAACATTTAATCATCATATAAACCTAAATGAATGCTACACACTAGATTAGGATCGCAATCAAGCCTTACTCACAATGCAATCACAACCCTCTCTAGAATGCAGTTCTTTTGATTCACAATTGCAGGGAAATGTGGGGGACTTCATAGATGGAAGAATGCATGAATGAATAAGATTCCCAGATATTAAATTACAACCTTACTCTAATATCTAAACCTTTATAAATTCGTCTAAGCTGCTGCCCTCAATTTCTCTTCTTCTATTGTGTTCTTGAGAGTTCTAATGTGAGAATGAGGTTTTGATTGGAGACTAGGGTCTAATTTGTTTTATTATTGTTTAAATTCTCATAAAATACCTAAAAATACCTAAAATAACATCCATGTATTTATATTAATGTGAAATTCACCCCTTCACTTAACAGTAAGTTATGAGAAAATTGCAGGCCTTTCGACGGACTGTTGGTTGGACGACGGTCCATCTTGCAGGTCTGTAGTATTGGTCAGAGAGGAATAATTTGTGTGCTTATCTGAATAAACTATGTGTCAACCAAAGTCCCCTATCGATGGGTCTTCGAAGGACCTACCGTCTGTTAATGCCCCTGGTTGGTTAGGACTGGTTTTTGATAACATTTCTCACACGATGGGTCCTTTTCAAGGACCCCAAGGTGGGTCGTTAGGGAGTTTTTCCTGGACATTTCCACCCTAAATACGCATGTTTAGATCTTAGGAACCTTACCTATCAATTGAGACCCAAACACTACATAAAACCTCATGAAATATACTAAGGCACGCTAGCATATCTCAAGCTAACTTTCAAATGTCATGGACGTTCTTTGATGTTTAACCTCCAAATCTCTCAAACTATATATACTTACTTTTAACACCCTATTTAGTAATTTAAGTACCTTATATACTCATGACACTACATGTTAGGAACTATTTTTATATCTTACATTTTTCGTTCCTTAGAGTTATGATTGTTTTATCGTATTAGATGGTAATCTTTTAACTTATAAATATTATGTTGATAATTGTGTAATGTCATGTTATGCAAGTAATAATGAAATTGATTTCATGACATGACATGAAAGATTAGTTCACATAGGGCCAGATATAATGAATAGGTTAACAAAACAAAGACATGTAGGTTCTTTTACAAAGAATGATATGCAAACCTATATGAATTGTCTTGTTGGTAAGATTACGCATAAACCTTTTGGAAAGGATAAAAGAGTTGAGTTCCTTCTTCAATTAATTCACTCTTATGTTTATGCTCTAATTAATTTTAAGGCAAGGTCATGTGCTACATACTTCATTACATATATTGATCATTTCACACACTTTGGTTATGTGTATTTGAATAATCTAAATATGAAACATTTGAAAGATTTAAAATATATATGATTGAAGTTTAAAATCAATTAGATAAAAGCATAATGTCTTGAGTGTTGATTGAGGGCATCAACTTTTTCAAATCAATTCGAAAAATTAGGAATTGAAGAGGGTATTATCAGATAAATAACTACTCCTTATACATCAAAAAAAATTGGTTTAGATGAATGAAGGAATAGAACATTATTGGACATGAAGATATCAATGATGAAACAGTCAAATTTGTCTCTCTCTTTCTGGGGAGATGCATTGTAGACTGCGGCTTACAATAACAAAGTGTCTTCTAAATCAGTTTCTTCCATTCCTTATGAACTTTGGACTAGTCATAAAACAAACCTGAATGATTAACGACCGCGGGGTTGTGCATAATACATTAAAGGTACTTTTGATATGTTTTGTAAACAAAGTCTAAAAGATATGAAATGTATCTTTATAGGTAGTATGAACTCTCCAAAGGGTTTGTGTTCAACAATTAACACGTGAATGGAAGTATTAATGAAATTATATATGAGATGTAAAACTTTTAGAAAATGATTTTCTCAAAAAGAGTGAAATAGATGAGATTGAGCCTCTCTATAAACTTTTGAATTCAAAAGGTCAGGTAATGTTTTCAAACATACTTGAGAATTAAATGGACAAAGAAATGGTTCCTATTCCATGTAGGAGTTCTTAATCCCAAAATTCTAAAGAGAAATCTGAACATCATATGCATAAGAGTATAAGAAAAAGTGTACCTAAAGGATCTTATAAGATTGAAGATTATTTTTTTCTTGATATATCCAATAGCACTGCATGAACCTAATTTTGTGACTGAATCATTAGCGAGCCTGTGAAGAGATTAATTGTTAAAAACAAATAAAGAAGAATTAGTATATATGAAAACCAATAAACATTGGGATCTAGTTGAACTTCCTAAGAAAGGGGAAACTATCGGGAATAAATAGATTATTAAAGTTAAAAGCAAATTGTATGGGTCGATAGAGAGATACAAAGTACGATTGGGCGTAAAATGTTTTACTTAAGAATTTGAATTAGACTATGTGGAAACGTTTTCACCAGTTTTTGCAGTTTACCACCATATATACGATCACCTTTAGCTATGATTCCATGTTTAGATTTTGAATTACTCTAAATGGATGTGAAGATCTCTTTTCTGAAGGGAGACTTAAATTGGGAAATCTCAATGAAACAGCCCATAGTGTTCGTTGATAAAGATTAAGAAAAGAAAGTTTGTTAATTAAAAAGATCAATTTATGGACTAAATCGATCTTCAATGAAGTGATACATTAGATTTCATAAGGAGGTGATGTCATTTGTATTCACAATGATCGATGTAGATTATTTCATATATGCAAAAAGGTCGAATGAAATTCTTTTAATTCCTTTTATTTACGTAGATGACATTTTTTTTAGCTTTAAATGATTTAGAGTATGTTAAATTTATCAAGTCAGGTTTTCAGAATTACCTGATATAAAAGATATTGTTGAAAAAGAAAATATGTTGAGTGTTAAGATCCAAAGAAATTGTCCTTAAAATATTTGAGTTTATATGAAGAATCATATATAAAGAAAATATTGAAACGTTTTTCATCAAGTAGTTGCAAATACATTGATACTCCTGTAGGAAGGGGTTAAACTTTAAGCCTTGAAATGTATAAGAAAATACTGAAAAATAGTATGAAGAGATGTCTCAAGTTCCTTATTCTAGTGCTGTTACGAGTTTGATGTTGTAACGACTGAAGAACACCCACTAAAAGTTACATGGCGTAATAGACCTCTCATAGGTTTCGTACATGCCTCACGTATCAATCAGAGTATACGATACTCAAAATAAGTAAGAATTGAAAACATTCTTCACACACGAAGAATACTTTCATTAACTAGCAAGCAAAATACTTTTTTTTAAAACTCTACCTTTACAATGTGTCATTAAATCCTCTAATACTTTAGAGTACAACATTTGGGACTAAGCCCATACAAGACTTGAAATAAACACTGGTTATTGTCCTCGAATCTATGAGGACGCACCAAAACATCACTTTAAACACTTAGAAACATATCCATCATCCATGGCGTATCAAGACTCCCAATCCCTACATTTTAATTAAAAAAAAGAATATAAGGGGTTAGCACATTTAATTCAACATGTATGAAAGCCATACAAAAACCATGAAAAAGAGGCATTTATTATAGTAACATTGTTTCATGACATTTTGATAAAAACCTTCATAATAAGAGTTTAAGAGACATAATACATGTCAACAATCTCATAAAATCCAATACCCAAATAACCCACAACATATGAACATAATCACTTGGAGTCCATTTAAGCATTTAGATAACCTACTAAAGGTTATTCTAAGACCCACCTAAGTAAAATATGAAGCAGCCGCCCAAACAACCCCTTCATACACACCTAGATGATCTCAAGACTACCTAAAGCAAGGATATTCCTTCCCATAAAATAAAACATAGTTCAATGTTTAACAAGTAATCCTATACATCAACTAGACTGTCACGATCGGTGTCTAGACCCCAGACGAGACCGGCGCCGCTGACCACTCAGAGGTCGAAGGCAAGCCTACTTACGTCATCGTTACATCATCTAGGTTAAGTGTAGCGGAAAATTTGAACTTTTTGTTTACTTATTTCATATGAAAAATATTCTACTTAACATCATAGGTGTTCACAACAACCATCTAATATTAAGATCATTAAGTGAAAGAAATAGTTCAATTATGCATTAAACGTAAACTTTCCTAGATAGCACAAAGGTGCAAGGTCTGAAATAATATAGGAAAGAAACGGTAGTGGAACATACTCCACTAGATAAAACCTACATCTAAGCTTGATTATAACACCAAATATCCTCAAAAGAAAGAGCGACTATAAGGTCCGGATGAATGCTCCACGACCGGATAGTTGCAACATCGTATGATAAGCTCTAGCATCAGCCTCTGCCTGCACCTAATAGTATAGAGTTGTAGGGGATTAGTAAACACTTGAACTAAGTATGGGTATATTCAAGAACACACCAACGACATGCATGCTTAAGAAGAGCTCTCTCCTAACGATAAGAATTATGAAAAGGCAAGTCATGGGACTTGCCAAATTTGGATAACAAAAGTCATGCCATGAGAGTAACATGCAGCATCATACTTATCATTTAGCAAACAACACATAACATATTGATCATATCATATCACATAGTTCATATCATTCTTGCATATGCCATATGACCTTGAATCATGCACTTGACATTAGAACTTCCCACAATTAGGTCTCAACAAATGGGACCTCAACTAGGGAGCCTTCTTTAGCAAACATAGGGTCTTCTTCATTCATTCACACGTACTTCATTTTCATTCTTTCATATACTAGTGCAAAAACCAGTTATACCTAGTATGTAGTTTAAGACTCTGATCGGGTTCGCTGTGCAATGAACAAGAACAACCTAGTGTCTTTACTGAAGTCTAACTCACCTCTTGATTATCCTATTTTAAGACCTTTGGTATTGTTCATTTCGTTATGTGTATTCTTTGATGCTGGCCTCATTCTTTTTTTGGGAACTTTAACCTTAACCGACTTGAGAATCATGAAATCCAGCGTATGCCTCACCCCGAAAACAGGTGAAATCATCTGCCAAAGTGATTCGAACAGGCTAGCGTATATAGGAAGTCGAACCCAGCTAGATCCCTATATTGGAAGTATAGGTTAAAAGACTAGGATATATAAGGAGACCCATACGCGGCATTCCAGAAAGTCTCATCTAATGAGATTTACGTGAACCTCCGCCCTTCTCGAAGGAAGGCATTACCACTCATAGTTAGCTTATCAATGCTTTGTATAAAGTTCCATTACATTTGACTCATACATCATGGAGGATGGCTTCTATCATGAGGACATCATATATCGTTAGATGATTTCTCATCTCATTATTTGTAATAAGTATGCATTAACTTCAATACTTTCATTACAGTGTTCATAGAGAATGGTCTCTTCATTAACATTACACTATTATAGGTACGTCTTGATAACAGTTACTTAGGTTCATTTGAGATTTCTATCAACTTTTTCTTTAGTCTCTTATCATGTTGTTACCACATTATTTAAATTTAGCACATTAAATCTTCAGAATTACGCACCGTTTTACGAGAATGTTCTTTTCATCATATGCCAAAGCACTTGGCCTTTTAGTGTGTTTCACACTCTTACTTAACCCTTCAGGGGTCTCATCATTCATCACATAACATCTTAGGTTCACTTTATTTATAACGTATGCTTGACCTATGAGTTTACACATACAAGCCATGAGGCTTCATTCATAGTTCATTTAAGTGATTCATATTGCCCAATATTATGTTGTATAAGACTTATGCATCTTGTAAGTATGCCAAGGTCTAAATTTGATTCTTATAGGCAGCAGTCATTAAGTATTTAATAACGTAAGACTTATCTGGCAATACGAAATCGGGCAAAGGAACCCGATTTTGAATCCCTTGAGTAACACCTGAGCTAATAGTAAACTTGCTAATTGCATTTTTAAGATTAGGGGGACCCTTGTTCGATCCCCATCACTCCCATAATATTTTGCTTTCTTTGTATCCTCTTTTTTCTGTTTAAAGCAAGACGGTTGTGGGATAAATCCCCCACAATCTCATTCTTTTTCTTTTATTGTACCTCTTAACTTTTTCAACTACGAAAGAGGTTGTGGGTTCGATCCCCACTCACCACATTTATTTTTCCTTTTTTATTTTTCTCCTAACTCTCTCATTTATTCAAGAGGTTGTGGGTTCAATCCTCACTCATTACATCTATTTTTCATTCTTTATTTTTCTCCTAACTCTCTCATCAATTCAAGAGATTGTGGGTTCGAATCCCCAGAGCCTCACCTTATTTTAATTTACATTTTATCCTTACCTTCTCATTGTGCTGGGTTAAAATCCTCGATACCTCATTTTTGTTATTTCTTTATTTCATTCTTCTCCTATTTCCTTCATCTGTCCAAGAGGTTGTGGGATCGACCCCCACACACCTCACTTAATTTTCATTCATTTCCCCCCTAACTTTTCACTTAAACTTTACCCCATTTCGAATCCCCCTCATCATATTTTTTTACTGCTTTCTTGTAGTGAGGTCTTAGGTTCAATCCCTACTAACCTCACAAGGTTTAACTCATTTTTAAGATTTTCAAAACATCAAGCATTAGGCCGAAACAAAATTTCCCGAAAGTTTGAAATTTGGTCACATTTTGCAGCCCATTCTCTCCACCATTGTACATTAGATTTAGGACAATTTTCGTAGAACGTTTTGTACATAATTAATGGCATCTTTATGATTACTTTTAGTCAAGAGTTCTTCACTCAAAAACAGAAATAACATCTTCAAATGAACATCACGTTTTTACTTAGATATTCACATAAAATACAAGTGATCTTTATGCCATTAACCTAAACAAGCCGAAACTCAAAGTCACGATCCAAACTTGCACACATACACACATGCCAACATTCATATTTCCAAATGACACAAATATAAGCACATAATCATGAACACATACTCCAAACTAGATCATCACACAAAACATAATACCCCTAGATTTGATCAGCAAGCATACCCAATATATGATTACCCGACGAGAATATAATGTTTTTTTATACGTTTTCGGATTGCTTTGTTGTTTGTAATTTGCGTGTAAGTTCTTCAAGTATGAAGTACTTTTGTTTGTGTTATTATTCTGATATTTGGTTTCTGTTTTTTAAAGCATACAGAAAGTGAAAGAGAGTGTTGAAGAGAGGGATATAAACGTGAGAGTGGATAGATGTGAGAGAGAGTGTTTCCTTAGGGCTACGACTTTAGGCAAGACTTAGTCAAATAAGGTTAAATAATTAATAAATAATAATTAATAGTAAAAAACTGATTTTCCTTTTTCTTAAATCAGCCATTAATTAATAATTTATTAAATTAATTCACCAATTTAAATAATCAATTTTAATTATTGCTCCTATCTAGGTTTAAACCCAGGTGAAGTAAGATTTTGCTCAAAGGCTTATTTTGGCCCTTTCTCTCGAAAATGCCCCTTCATCATATTAATTAAATAATAAATTAAATATTTAGTGTAATGACGATACTACCCTAAGCCTTGAAAAAGACCATTTTATCCCTAGACCGTCCAAACGTAGGATTTTTCCTTTTTTAAGTCCGGTAAAGACTCATACGGATAAATCATCATATTCGGGAGCCCTACATGGCTGGACCCAACCTTTACTAGCTCAACTAAATCCCAAATTTAGTTTGCTTGGATGTCTCAAGGGTTCAAAGTTCTAGTTCTACGCGCATCAATACATGTGAACCCGGTATAATCGTAGACATTCTAGACATATTAAGCGTTACTTAGCATATCCATTTTTAGGATTGTTACATAGACCCACTACCCAAGGTTACTCAAAGACTCACCTAGGTAAAGACATGAAGAGACCGCCCATACACCCTCTTCAACAACACCTAAGTAATCCTCAAAGCTACCTTAGATAAGAACCTTTCAATTCCACATTCTTTATCAAAATCTACATTATTCATGTAGAACCATTAAAGAGACTAGTAACCAATTAGTGGACTTCACATAATGGTCTTGGAAGAACTAGCGAACTTATTCTATATCTTCAAAACCTACTCGTGCCATGTTTAAATAGCATCCCATTCCACTACTTACACATTTTAGAACATATCCAATACTAGAGTGCACATCCCACATGATAAGAATTGGCATTAACCAACATAAATTATACTAGCTAGGTATGGAATTCGGTGTCATAATTACCCCACATTATTGAAGGTGTTATACTTGGTAAAGGTAGAACTAGGAGTCATCCCATGATGGCACCTGTTTAAGGTATATCAAGGGCTTCTTTATTACTCTAGAGTAGACCTACTACAAAGGCATATCAACTTGGTGCGTTGCGTTGGTTATCATAGAGTAAGTTCATTCACATACTAGTATTTCAGAAGGTACAATTTCTAAGTCATATCAACTCATAATACTTTTTCTTCAAAGCATGGGTCCACTAGGTCTGCAAACCAAAGTTTATTAGGATAGGTCTCATGACTTCCTAAGAGATGGTTTCATGTCGTTCCAACTAATATATCTCTAAGTCCATAATTCACAATATAATAACATAATTAACCATAGAAATGAACATTAGAACATAATCTAAGCTAAACTCTATCATGATTAGATCATATGCAGTAGACCTACTTCATAGTCAAATTTGGAGATTTGAGAAGATCAAGGGTTCATAGAGATTTTTATTTAAAAACAACAATTAAACATCAATAGTATCATATCTAATCATTTGAGAACGTTTCATGCAAGTACCTATGACATAGATCGAAAATTGGACTTTTTCATAACTTTGAAAATGGTTCTAACGTCATAGCTAGTCTCAGATAAAGACTGCTCATTCCTTATTCTTCAAGAACCGAACGAAAATTGAGAAGCAATCAGTTGAAACCACCCCTCCTAGCATGCTCCAAGACCTTGACCTTCAATAGAGGCTTGAGAGAATTTTGGGAGAGAAGACCTTTTGAGAGATTTGAAATTTTAGATCTCTAATGGAAGCTTTCGCTTTTTTTATAGGGTAATGATGGTATAATGACCTAAAATCAGTATATAATATACCTCCAAAATACCCAAACCACCCCTACTTATGTTGACTGTTTTAGTTAAGTCTAACTTAACTTTAATAAATTACACAACCAAAACTGGGTAATCACTCGCGTCGCGGAGGCACTTCATATTTTGCTTTCAGAAATTATTTTGAGGCAGTGAGCTGTGTGACAAGTATGTATTGTAAGGAAATATTTTTCCTTCCAAGTTACAGTTGCGCCTCGCGCAGGGAGACCCCAAAACAGGCTGCCCTTACAGCCTCTTTGGCCCATGTTTGGGTCTTTCTCAACGACCCTTGCGGTGGTCCTCGTGTATTTGTAGTCAAATATTTTTACCCATATAGAACCTAGATTCACCCTAAATAGTTTATGACTCCAAAAAATACATAAAAACATGCACAACATACTAGAACACGCCAACACCAAAAAGGCTAGTATTCGATCGTCTCGATGGTCCCTTGACGTTTGACTTCAAAGTCAACCAAACTGACCTATAGAATCATTTACACATTAAATTAAATATTTAACAACTCTTAAAACATAAGAAGCTCTAGGTCAAACTAGTTCACTTTTAGGGCTGTTATAGATGTATGATATAATGTGTACTCGCCTCGAAATTAGTTATGATATGAGTGTAGTTTGTAGATATCAATCTAATCGTGGAAGACATAATTGAAAATCAGTAGAGATAATATTCTAATAATTGAAGGAAACTACATATCATACACTTTATTATAGTGGATATGACTTATTCATAAGAGGTTATATAGATGCTAATAGGAATGATTATCGGAATGATAAAAATTAACATCTTGTTATGCATTCTTACTAAATGGTGGTTCTATTTCATGGAAAACTAAGAAACAAACTTGAAAAAATCTTTTAACCATGGAATATGAATTGTGTCTTGTGTTTTTGCAGTACAAGAAGTTGTTTGGTTAAAGAGATTCTTTGGACATTTGAGTATTGCAAAGAATTCTAAGGCTCATTGATTGACTATTGTGATAGTCATGTGGCTATCGCATGTACAAAGGATCCCAAATATCACAGAAAAAAAAACACATTGACATCAGGCATAACTTTGTGAGAGACGTAATGGCATGTGGAGAAATAACTTTTACGAAGGATATCTCTAGAAATTTGTTCGAAAAACATGTTAAGGCTCTAGGTTTGTGTAGAATATGATGATATTTTATTATTGTGAATAACTTGATTATTATAATATTCTCTTCTATATAATAATATTGATTTAATATACAAATATAATATGCATGCGATCTTTTGAAATAAATAAAGTGTGTCGAAGTAGTCATAATGTTGACTCTCTCACACAAGCAATCGCCCCTTACATCAGTAACTGTGAAGAGATAAATTTGACCACCATATTATGACATGATTTATGAGCTAGCCAAAAGTTTCTCAAACAAAATGAATTTAATGATCACTGAAAAAGAGAAACTAGGGTTTAACATATTGATGTGTTTAGACTGAGGTTTGTACAATACTGGATAATCAATAGAAATGAGATACATACAAAAGTAAAGGTAAAAACATTATAGCACGTGTTTCATACCATATGTATGGAGCGATCCATGGGTCAATGAAAGAATGATTCCCTTCTTCTTCATTGAGTGAGAACTCGAAAATTTAAAATGATTTTTCAATAAAATACCCTTTAATCTTTTTGTTGTTTCTTGATGATTCAATCGATGTTGCTACTTTGGCATGTTACTAATAGCCATGAAATATTCGGAAATGTAGTACATGTCTTGAAAAGTTTTTTAATTGGAATAAATTAATTCGACTAAATAGGAAAGACGATTAATTGATTAATAAACTTGTATACACATGGTGGCTATTGCACTAAAAAAGTAGAGTGTAATTATGTGTATAAAGTTTAACATGGACTCGAGTAAATCTTTATAAGAGATTTAGCGATCGTACAAGTAAATGTTGAAGTAGCGAATGAAGTCTGGGGTATTGTGAGTAATGATG
This sequence comes from Solanum pennellii, assembly GCF_001406875.1. Lineage (NCBI taxonomy): Eukaryota > Viridiplantae > Streptophyta > Magnoliopsida > Solanales > Solanaceae > Solanum > Solanum pennellii. The sequence continues at coordinate 42,111,201 of NC_028640.1, read as the reverse complement.
TCCTTTTAATAATAATGATTTCTTTTGACATGTGATTGAATTCCTATGTAGGGCTTGTAAAACTTTAAAGGTAATCTCCTGATTTTCACAGGGCGCACGAAGTCTTTGTCATGTGAATTGTGTGTATAGTTTATGTTGTGTTTGCTTGGGTCTTGTCCATCATATCCGAACTGGGAGATGTGTATTTTGGGTCACCCATGTGGACTTACCCAACACGATATTGTTTTTTTTTTTTTCAGAATAAAAAAAAGAACATAGATATTAAATTAAAAATGGGTGGAAAAGTTACATAGACTGTTCCCACGTTAATATATTTTCTCCTTTTAAAATTAAGTGTTTTTTTCTTCTACGCTTCAAATGAATGAAAACAAAAACACAAAAACTCTGAAGACTTACATTAAAGACACACAACAAAAATGATTTAGTTGGTGTATCGCTATCTTTAGTTACTAGTGATTCAAAGAACAATTTGGAACAAATAATGCAATTCATGAGTTTCATTCATCTTCAACTACTAAAGGTACACTAATCATGTATCAAACTTTGTTTAATTTCTTTCAAATAATATGGGTTGTAATATACCCATATATCGATTTTAAATATTACTTATATAGGCATTCAATGCCATGATCAACTAAATATATTCAATGGGGTCATCTTATTTAACATCCTTAATCTATAGAATATCTAACGTAGATTGAAAAATACAATGTATGCACTTTTGTATGTAACTGGCGGCATGTAAGAACTGATTATGCACTTAATCCCTCATGAAAAATTCACTTTTAATACAACTATTGTCAAACAAACGAGCTTTAGAATAAAGAAGAAAAATAGCACATAACTAGCAACTTATAGAAAAATAAACATGTAATTATTTAACCTATAGGCACACAACACATAAAAACCAACACTAAATAATCAATAAAAGATGCACATTTAAACATATAATATAATTCACTAGACAACTAGGATACATAACACTAAGTAGAATTTGAAATAGAAGTAACTTCTTATGACTTATCTCTATCGAACGATCTATGTAATAATACAATGGGTACCATCTCTAAATTTCGTATAGGCTCCTGATTATAAGTGTGGTTCACTACACACCCATAAGCAAGACTCTAGGAGACACGACCTATGGATTCTGTCGGACATGATTTGCTGTGATACAATTTTTTCGTGCCCCAATCTAGCGGAGGCACTATAAAGACCTAGTTCTTCACTTGACCGAGCGAATAAACCAACACATAAAGGAAATTAAACATTAAGGGATGACAAGGACGGCACAATAATGTGCTAGAAAAAAAATAACTAGATTTGCAATGTCATAATATATATATATATATA
>NC_028640.1:42105965-42108906 GCF_001406875.1 Solanum pennellii | reverse complement strand
TATATCGAAGGATGCCAATTCCTTTTATTTTAATTAAAGAAAAATGTACTCTGCTTAAGTTAATGAAAATTTAAGATTTTGAAAAAGTGATGTCCAAAAAGCATACATAAGTATAATAAATTTTTTGTTAAAAATTTCTCTGCACCCACGTAAGGTGAGTGACATCATCACCATATTCTACTTTATCTAGAAAAGTTTGAATAGAGTCCATCATACACATATAATTTGGGTATTGCGCAAGTTTGTGATTATATATTTAATTTTTTTTTAAAAATATAATCAAATCCATAACAAAAATATTTTGTATAAAACTTATTAATAATAAATAAATAAATGATAATAATAATAATAATTATATAATTTCTTGAAATAACAAGACTTATTATCTCCATTAAAATAGTAATAAATTTATAGAATTCTAATAAAAAAAATATATGCTAATACATAATAGCTTAGAATTTTCCATATATAATTAAAATATATTAGGAAAAAAGAATAATATTTTCGGATTTTGATTAAAATGCAATATTCTCGTGTGGTACAACAATAAAACTCTTAAATTTAGACTTGTAAGCCTTCTAGATATGAAAAGAATAATAATCATATAAATATGTGGGGTTACATAAAAAATTTCATAAATGTTCAAAGATCTAAACAAGGAAAAGGGATCTACATAATCATCCTCATCATGACTGTTGTCATCAGTGTTCTTGGGAGCCGAAGTGGTTGGTCGATGATCTAGGTTCATCACTTGCTCTTTTATTTGGTGGGTGGTCTTTCTCATTCTTCTTGTTCAGCTAATGTTCTCAGCTCCGACTCTTCCAGTCCCGATATATGTTGTGCTATTTGAGCCGACATAGAAGCAATCAGAACACCGTCAAAAGCCTCGACTTGACGTGATGATCCAATAGCTTCTATGCTAAACTGGAATCATGTTACATCTTTCCGAGACCCTATAACATAGCATCTACTCTTGTGTGGCCCCTAAGAACTTTTTCTTTCCGAATTTGGGTGGACAATTAAGGTGTTAATTGGATCGAACTATCTAGATTCTCAGTGATGTACAAGTGAAACTCTTTCTTCATATTAAATACACAAATTGACATCAATGTATATCCATATCACAATCATATTCACAATTAATATATAATATAAAATAACTTATAAAACTTCGTTTGGCTCTTTCCTCCACCCACACAGCTGGTTCGACTCATTTTCTTTCTTCTTGACACGAGTCTTCATGAAACCCTCCCGTTCAATAAAAGTTTCTCAAAATTATTATTACTATAAATTAAAGCTAAAATGTATAACAATGTATATGAATCAACTAATTATTTATTTAAAAGTTTGAATCAGAACATACCATATCTCTTGCAATTTTTTACACGGACTTTGCATCTCCGGTGTACGATGAGCCACACTTAAGAGTGTCTCTTACTTTTTAAGGTAGTTCTAACATTTCCTTAAACTCTATGAGTTCCAATAGAAACCCAATTCATCAAAGACATGAGGAAACATGCACTTCAAACGTTTAGCACTAGCCCAAACTTTCTTTAGGCATCTACACAGCCTGGTGGATGCCTTCTTCTCAAATGTCGTCGCTGGTCAAGGTGACATAATTGTGTCTCGACTCCTAAGTATACACAGTCAGAAAAATTGAATAATGTAAATTAGATCGATTGTTTAGAAAAATCTATGAGTACTAAACTTAACCAAACATAAATACCTTAAAGTTATTAAACATCGTCGGATATATATTGTTTGAAATCTCGCTCAAAGAGTGGTAGGGTCTGTGTGTAGAGAGTCTTCTACTACAATTTTTAAAGCCTGGGCAACATCCTTTGATGGATGCCACCTGCAAAATGGATAATTAATATGGAAGACCATGAATAATATATTAAGGTATGAGAAATATATAATATGAACTAACAAATACGTAACAGAACAAAATTATGATGATCCATCTAACTCAATTATTACACTACCAATTCTTTCGTTGTTGCCAGAAGCTAGAGCAGGCATATCATCATCTCGTGTAGCACTAAGTCTAGATGTACATGAGGGTGATACATCAGGAAGCATGCTGATTCAATGAAGGCGTACCGGTCATAGCATATGAATGCTCCTTACTAGAATCTCCAATCCTAATGGTAGATAGCTGAGGATATGTAACAATGGGAGATGTAATACCTGCCGGTAAGGGTCGTGCTTGATGATAGCCTGTAAAGGTAGGTCCTCATAGTGTCATGATGGTAATTCATTTGATGTATAGAAACCACCAACTGGTCGAATTTAATAATATAATATTTTTTAGGATCAACCATACTAAAAAAGTAACAAATAAATGAATATCATGGCTGATGTGCTCTAGCGCTGAATAAACAGATCCTGTAATATTCTCAAGATCTATAGGTCTCCAAGACTTTTCTTTTTAGTCAGATTAGTCGGGCTAACTCCAAGATTCTCGGGCTGTTTATCTTTTTCACCACCTCAGTACATATGAATACAAATTTAGATGAATACGATATATAAAAATAAAAAATTAAATAAAATTATCAAAGTACACTATCATACATAATACTAGCTAGCTTTCATTCTACACGATTCCTCTTCGCTTGCTTCAATTTCATCATCCTCCCATTCATCCTCCTCAATTATTTCATTTTCATTATCATCTCGTTGTTCATCATCAAATAATATATATTTCTCATTCTGTAACGACCTGTTTAGTCGTTTTGAGCAGCAGATTTAATTCTGGAAAAACTGGTTAAGATTATGGACATCACGACGGACCGTCATAGGCACGACGGCCCGTCACAGATGTCTCGTTTCAGCATACTTAGAATTCTGAAATTGGGTACTGAAAATCGACTCTCTGTAATCGGTGACGGACCTGCAGGACGTGCCGTCACATCCACGACGAGCCGTCGTAAGCTCCCGT
>NC_028640.1:42100766-42104717 GCF_001406875.1 Solanum pennellii | reverse complement strand
TTTATGTTTTCTTCTTTGTTATTTGTGGAATGCAGCGAACGTTCCGTCAACTTCAACTCAACAGTAGATCTAGCCAGTCTTCACTACCTTCGGAAATTCAGGGTGAGCTAACGCGTCTAGCTTGGACTGGGTCTTCTTCTTCAAGTCTTGATGCCTTGAACTTCCGGCATGGACTAGCTTTTTAGTTATTTTTGTTCTTAGACATTCTTAGTGTAGTAATTTGAGATAGATGTTCTTGTGATGATGACTTCCAGATTTTGGGGAATTAATAGATGTTGATTTGTTTTATTAATGAGTTTAAGTCTTCCGCATTATTTTCTGTTGATATATGTAAAAATGATAAGGGTTAGATTGGTTGGTTCGCTCACATAGGAGGGAAATTGTGGGTGCCAGTCGCGTCCCCGATTTGGGTCGTGACACATTCTTTAATATTATTTCCAGAACATTCAGTATCTCATCATCATGTACTTCTTCTAATATGTGTTGAGGATGTTTTAATTTTGTTTTCAATTAAATATGAAATTATTAGTGAACAATTTCAACATGGTACTGATACCCAACATCTAAGACATTGCCAATTCCAATTCATCCAGCCACAAACTTACTATCACGAGCCAGACCGTCGTGATTTGCACCAACACTAACAATCTGGTGCGAGAACCACTAAAAAAACTCAAACTAAATAAGCTAAAAAGGATAACTAAGACATTATAGTTACGGAAAAAATTTAAATGAACTATGTAAAAAGTTTCCCTAAACACTAACAAATATTCTAATGAACTAACTAAACAAATGCTGAAGTAAACAACCTAAAATATGAAAGTCAATGTATCAAAAAATCTAAACAAATGATCCATGTATTTAAAAGAAGGTATACAATCTGCAACAAACGAACTAACCATAATAAATGTCTATGTTTGGAAATGGTGGACCAAGACAAAAGAAAATTTCATGACAGCCGGGTCGAATTTTTCTCACCCTTGATTTCGAAGCAACTATCACTGATCATTTAAGCTAGGTCCTTCTATAGTCGCGTGATCATGCCGTGTACTAAAAAAAGAGCAAGTACATTATTAGTACAAAAATACTATGTATTGGTAGGATCATGCTCCTATCTAACTAGTGCAGCACTAAAAAGGAAAACAACATTATAATCACATGCATTTATATTAACATACAAAACATTATCAACATGAAGAATATTTTGCCGGAACGTTGCAATCGAATACAAAATTATGCCAGAACGTTGTTATCCAATCCAAGTTAGTTATGCTAGAACATGGAAATTTGATCCCATCGACACACCACAATCAGAAACACAGTACATCATCAAGATCATACATTTAAGTCATTATTTATTGTCAATGCTATTTGGTTTATCTATTTTACAACAAGTGTGATCAATATTGCAACATTCATACATACACAAGTGTCATAATGAAGTAAGAACAATCATACATCACACAATATAGAATTACAACCATCACCTACCTCGAAAAAAACAAGAAACCTTAAGAAAGTTGATCCTTCCCTTTTTAGATTCTTTCCACTTGTTCTTGGTCTAAAAAAATCACAATAACACGAGAATCAATAAACAATCACTAATTTCTCGAATGTAAGATAATTCTAAAGCCTATATCAAACCCATGATCCCAACTAATCCATTTAGGTTTGTCACCATCATAAAATCCATAATTATACCGTTCCCATCATTATTCACCCATTATATTATGCTTTATGGATCAAAAAATAGATTGGAAGAGTGAAAATATTAACTTTACCCTCAATAATGCTGAAAAGTTAGTAGAGGTCACTTGGAATTCTTTCCTTATCTCTATAAGAAAAAAAGTTCCAAATAATGTTGTTTAGGGTTTTATCCACGACATTAAATCTCACAAGGCCTTCCACAAGGTCTCTTACCCCGCTATAGCTGCGGTGGTAGAGAGACCCACTTACCTGCCAAAGCAACACTTTCGTACAAGTAAGCTATTCATCTTGTAAGTCTCGTAATACCCACCAAATCACCCCCTATCACATTGTAGATGCCCCACCGGATCATTGAAATACCCGCCAAAGTGGCACAAACAGAACCAGAGAGTTATTTCAAAGAATTCCAAAGACCTTAACACAACACACTTATAACCCACATTGCTCTCAAAATACCCCTTACCTTATGTTTGATTAAGAGAGTTCTACCCACCCAAATTAAAATCTGTAAAGTCATACAAATTTGTTAATGAGTTATGTAACAGCTCGTGAAATAAAAAAAAATTTATTCACCAGATTGCTACAATATTTCTCTACACTTTGGTGACTCCAATTTTCTCAAAATCTGGACAAGATTGGAAATATCCACATACTACAAAAAAGTTTTTACTGTCTCCAATTTTTCCACATTGGCATTTCACTAATGACGAGAACACGTCGTTACAATAGGTTCCAATTTACCTATCACTCGTACCCGAGTGACAAAACATAGGAAACTAGGCTAAGGAAATAATGATGTAACAACAGATTGAACGAACAAATATGGATACTTCTCTCGTATGTACTTCTTGGTTTACCAAGTAGCTTCCTCTATTGGATGATACTTTGATTGAACTTTCACGGACTTAATTTCCTTGGTCCTCAACTTGCCCACATCATGATCAGAAATAGAAATCGATTCCTCCTCGTATTGGTGGTCTTTCTCTTGCCTAATTAAGTCTCACTTAATGATATAATCTCTGTCACCATGATATCTCTGCAACATAAACGCATGAAATACCTGATGAACACCGGATATATTAGGGGCTAGAGCCAATTTATACGCCACCAGCCTTAAAATTAAAGAGCATAAAAGGGACAAATAAATTTTAGACTTAACTTACCGTTTTTACCAAATCTCATCAACCTTTTCATGGGTAATACCTTTAAAAGAACGTTCTCTCAAGTATTAACTTCCATATCTCTTACCTTATGATCCGCGTAGTTCTGTTGTCTACTCTATACTGGTAAAATAATAGAATGAATACTTTAACCTTTTCTTGAGCATCTTTAACTAAATCACCCCCAAAGGTTTCAAATCTCCATCTTTAAGAAAACCTATGTGTGATCTACATCCCATCCCATACAATGCTCAAATTGTGGTATATCGACACTAGAGTGATAACTATTATTATTGTACAACTCATACAAAGGATATGAGTTTATTCCAAATGACCTCAAAATCAATCACGTATGCTCTAAACATGTCTTCAAACAGTTGAATAGTCATCTCACACTATCCATCCATCTGCAGATGAAAAATTGTTCTAAAAACTGAGTTGGCTGCCTAATTTATCATGGAATTTACTCCAAAGTTTGGAAGTAAATTAGGTACCATGATCTAAGATGATGTAAAAGAGAATTCCATCAAGCCTCACTATCGCGTTCACATAAATTTTAGCCAATTGTACAACATTATAATATATTCTTATGGGAATAAAATGGGCAGGCATTGTTAGTCTATAAACAACAGCCCAAATAGAATGGAACTTTCCAAAAGACTTGAGGAATGACTTACCACAAAGTCCATTGGTACACTTTCCACTTCCATTAAATAATTGTCACGACCCAAAACCGAGCCGCGACTGGCACCCACACTTACCCTCCTATGTGAGCGAACCAACCAATCTAAACCTTAACATTTTAACCATAATGAACAAAATACGATGCGGAAGACTTAAACTCATTAATAAAAAGACAATTCAATAACTTCTAAAAATTCAACATCTATTATTCCCCAAAATCTGGAAGTCATCACCACAAGAACATCTATGATCAAATTACTAAACTAAGAGTATTCTAAGAAGCTAAAATAACAAAAGCTAGTCCATGCCGGAAACTTCAAGGCATCAAGAAATGAGAAAGAAGATCCAGTCCAAGCTAGAAGCATTAGCTCACCTTGAAATCCGGTGTAATGAAGACTGG
>NC_028640.1:42020989-42093052 GCF_001406875.1 Solanum pennellii | reverse complement strand
AATAATATCCCACTAATTAACTCAAGGTTACCTCTTTTAATCTCCAAGGGATTAGACTTATTAACATTAACCCTCTAACTTTATTTTTAAGGCAGGAATAGTCAAAAACGTCTCTTAAAACGTGTAAAGAAATCCGACTCCACCTGGGATTACGCAACCTGTGACGGCCCGTCGTTCCTGCGACGGTCCGTCATGCAGGTTCGTCATGGACTCAATTTGTTTAAGGAGTCTGTGACGGCCCGTCGTGCCTACGACGGTCCGTCCTGCACTTTCGTCACGACGTTCAGAGAACGTTCCCTGTACCAACTTTTCAAGAGTTGAAGTGTTTTGAAATGAGAGTTCGCGACGGTTCGTCGTACCTGTGACAGTCCGTTCTGCAGGTCCGTCGCCAAGTTCAGAGAGTCGATTTCAGTACCCAAATTTCAGAAGTCTAAGTCTTTTGGAACGAGACACCCTCGACGGCCCGTCGTGGGTTCCGTCGACTCACACAGTTTTTCCAGAAATAAAATCTGCAGCTCAAAACGACTAAACAGGTCGTTACAATAATTGACATTATTTAAGTAAACATGCAGGCCTTTCATGCACATACTTTATTTTTTCGCAATTCGGAAACTTAGCCACAAACTCTGCTATCCCTTTCTTTGTGACCAATCACCATAAATTCGTTTCAAATCACTATACATCTTCGTAACACCCGAATGAATAGAATATCACGAACCATGAGACTCTGCCAAAATTTTTTGAATCAATTCATCAACTTGAGGAAGTCAAATCCTCCCTTTAACACTGATTACACCGTCTGCATAAAGGGTGAATTCTTGTGCCTTACCAATTGACGTACGTTCCTTGAGTTCGTTCAGATTTTGCTCCTCAAACTATTAGGCATTGACCTCGTAAATGAATGTGCTCTTAATTTCAATGCTAAATAATTCCCCATCTCGTTTAGAGATTCCCAATTGAATGAGCTTAGGCTCTATGCTCCAAATTTCTTTGGACAAAGGTCTGTTGCTAACACTCATGTAAGCTAAGCCACCTATACGTGCCCTTTTTCTACTCAAAGTGTCTTCCATAATATTATCTTTCCCCTCATAATCTTTGAGTAAGTCCATCCATCTACTCTGTCTTAAGTTCATATCCCTTTGAGTGAATAGATGCTGCAAACACAACGATAATCAATGTATACCTCACACTTAACAACATAACATAGAGCCTGCAGATTTTAAGAGCAAATACTAACGCCACAAACTCCAAATCATGGGTTGTATAGTTTTACTCATGTACCTTTCATTGTCGCGACGCATCGGCAATAACATTCTTTTAGTGCATTACAAAACACCCAATCCAGAATGAGAAGCATTATAATAAACTATAAAATCCTTACCTTCCACCGGTAATGCTTGAATTGGTGCTTTTGTCAAAAGAGTCCCGAGTTGTTGAAAGCTCTATCACATTTTTCTGTCCATTCAAATGATATATCCTTCTTAGTTAAATTAGTCAAGTGACTAGTAGCGGAAGGAAAAATCTTAGCAAATCGATGATAATAACTAGCGATTCCCAGAAAACACCTAAATTATCTCATGGAACAAGGAGGGACCCAATTCTTTACTGCCTCAATATTTTTGGGATCTACAATTACAACATCAATCAAGACTACATGCCCTAGAAACGCAATCGATTTTAATAAAAAATTGCACTTAGAAAATTTATCGTATAACTTTTGTCTCCAAAGAACACCCAAAACAATATGAAGGTGCATTGCTCAATCCAAACAACATAACCAATATTTTTATTGCCCATAGCGAGTTCTAAATACAATCTTGGACATATCATCATGATTAATTTTTCAATTGATTTTAACCCGAACGTAGATCAATCTTAGACAAAACCTCTGCCCCTTGCCATTGGTCGAAGATATTATCTATTCGAGGTAAATGATACTTATTTCTAATAGTTACACTATTTAATTGCTTGTAATCTAAGCACGTGCTCATGCTACGATCCTTTTTTCTTAACAAAGCATCCCATCGGGAGCAGTAAGGCGAATAAATCCCTTATCAACAAGCTCTTGGATTATTGTTTTAAGTTCTCTAAATTCCACAAAGCCAAGAGATATGGAGGGATCGATATGGGGAACCTTCAATGCTCTACATTGATGCAAAAATATATCTCCCTATATTGAGTCATACTAGACAAATCATTTGGAATCACTTCAATAAATTCATACATCATTGACCGAATGGATGGAGCCTAAATCTAAACATCTCTAACATGAGTGTAACACCCTAAAACGAACTAGGTTGAACTGGATCTTTGCATGTGTATCATGGGTTAATTTTGTGTTAAAACGGTCAATAATAATGTTTTGAGGCAGTGTCTAAAGTTTGATGATGTTTTTATGTCAAACGTCCAAGAACGTCCATGACGTTTGAAAGTTATGCCTTATAAAGTGTTTGTGTGTCCTCGTGTGTTTTGGCAAGTTTTCTGTGTTTGTTTTAGTTTAAATTGACGTGGGATGATCCTAAGACCTAGATGACCATGTTTAGGGAATCAACGTCCAGGTACAACTCCACCTAGGACCTATAAAGGGCCCGAGAGAGGACCCAAGACTTGGCAATCAGGCTGCCAAAACTACAATCGACGCCTATTAACCTACATGCGCTAGTCAAGAAGACTCATTGTCATCTAGAGGCGTAGGTTGGTACTTGACATTAGAGATCAACCCTCCACACTTCAAGCTGCAAACCAAAACCATGCCCAGCAGCATTGGCCGTCATTCGGTCGACGCCCCATTGCTTGGGTCCGTCGATGGTGGACTTGCAAAAGCTTTTGGAAGCACTGCCTTGGCTTGGGGTGTTTTGTAAAATCACCCCAAGTATTTTATGAACATCGAATGACTATTTTAAGGTTTTTAAATTATATTAATTTTTTTAAGTCCTAGACCTAGAAAAGACCCTTCATTTCAAATATCTAAACTCTCTTACTAACGAAAGACTCTCTCAAAACTCCATAGAAGCTGGAACCTAAGAAAGAGCTAGGAGAGCTGGTGTGGACGTTTATTTTTTGAAATTTCATGGGTTTCCTTCTATTTGAGGTATGGTATTCATCCTTGAAATCTCTTCCATTCAAGGAGTTATTTCTAAAAAAAATTTAGAAGGGTTTTCAAGCTCTATCTTCTTGTATTTTTGACTTGAAGCATGGGTCTTCATATAAAATGTTTTAGTGATTCAAATGTGTTGTTTTTAGTGTTAGTTTATGATTTTAATATCAAAACCCTAAAGAACCCATGATTATTCATATTTCCAACTTCTAACTCATGAAATGGGTTAAATGAACATGATTTTGTAGTGTTTGAACTAGGGTTTATTTATGATGATATTGTTTTTTAGATACTGTCCTAAGGGATATTTTATGATTAATTGTTGGATAAATTTTTAATAGGTGTTGAAAGATAGGATGAATTGTATGTTGGTCACATCGTTTAGCTATTATTAGGAAATGGTCTTGACTGGTATGGTCTACCTTTCGTGGCGGTGTTTACTTGAAGTATATGAATGTGAATATAATTGTGTATTGTGAATAAGGCCATTAATGCACATTATGTGAAATAAGAAAATAATGATGTTTTTCTTGTTTAAGTGCTTTGTGAAGCTTACTATGTGAAGTATGCTAGAGATTATGTCTAAGTGAACTACCATCATGTTAAAGTGTGTAATATGATGAATGAAAATGTAAGCATGTTTAGAAGTCAATATTATGAAGATGGTAATTATGTGAAAGGTTTGCTCACATGTACACACACACACACTCACACATTGAATGAATGAAGTTAAAGAATGTAAATGAAAAAGGGGAGTCTTAGGGTGGACACTCTTCGTTAGATGAGATGAAGTGTTTAGTAACAACCTCACTATTTCCAAAGATCTTTCTACTATAGTTTGAGGAACGGATACCCTTTATGAGTTTATATATGGTGTCCAATAAGTTATTCCTTTCCCTTTAGCAATAAACGTTTAAGACTTTGAAGGGGGGGCATGCTTAGCACCGAGAGGATATTAAGGGGAGGTGGTTACACTTCATGAGTTAAGATGTTGTATCTAATGTACTTATTTAGATGAGTAATCCTTGTTAGTACAGAATGAGTTACTTAGTAGGAATCTCCTTATTCCTTAACTATGACCCCGCAGTGGTGTAGCTGTTGGAGAATCGATGTAAAGTATAAAAGAATGACCCTATCCTAGGAAAGTGGAGATGGCTCATCCGATAGGGGTTAATGTTGGGATACCATGTACATATCTCATGGTCTATTTAGTTTAATGATAACTCCCCACAAATTAATGAATGAAATAAGTCTCCTAAAAGTGTACTACTTAGGGTAAGTTGTGGTATGGGACGCTATTTATCCATTACACAAGTAGACATTCCAAAAGGGGAGTGTTGGCGATTTTTATATGAAGTGAATGAATGAATTATCACGTGTTATAAATGAAGTTATATGACTTAAGATCTAATGTAAAGAAAGCATGTTAAAGTGATGACATGTATAATGAAATTTATGAATAGTGAATGTGGTGAACCTAAACTCATGGAGTCCTCAAGGAGAACAAAGTAGGAGTAGTAGAATGGGATCTATTCTAAGATTGCACTTTGTATAACTTTTAATTCTACTTGGGGAAGGAAACTTATATGAAGTTCTTAACGCATGAATTTTCTTCTAATGTCTAGTTATAGAGTGTGGATTTGTTTCCCGTGCGAGATAAGCCTATGGTTGGTAGTCTTAAGCGTCACTTGGGTGTGTATTAAAGGTTGTGTATGGGAGGTTCCTTCATGTATTAACTTAGTGAATCGTACGATAATTTCATTAGGGAAACTTCAAAGGAAGTGAGTTCGCTGTGTTTTGTATGAATGTGGTCACTGTTGTGTCATTGTGTTCATTGTAAAGTCACTTGGGTTTTTTGTAAAATTATGTTTTGGTTCTAAAATCATGGGAGTTCTAATTTATGTGATAAAATGATGATTCTTATACTATTTTAATTCTATATTCATGAAAGTTGTATTTATACAAAATGTCCCTTTTTGAATGTTTTTGCATATGTCATACTCAGTAAATTCTTTGTACTAATCCCCTACTTTTCTATACTCTGTAAGTACAGCTTGGCGGCAATAAGAAGTCTTGAAGGCAAAGCTTTGATATGGACTCTCTTAAGACTCGCTATGTCCTCATATATTCGAGGACATAGTCTATGTATCATAGTTTCTATTATCAAGACTTATTATGTATTTTCTTTCAATGTAAAGGGTTGTGTCCCTAATATATTTATGTTGTGTCTTTAAGATGGCTTGTTAAGTAGAGACTACTTTTTAGTATTTGTGAAATATATTTTTTTATTATTATAAATATCGTGAAAAGTTTTATTTTTAAACTACTTTTCATGTACTATGCAATGAATGATAACTAGTAGGCTAGTACAAGACCCCCGAAGGGTCAAGTAAGCAATTGTCTGACCTAAGGGTTACTCTATCTTCTAGGGGGTACTTTCGGGTCGGGAAATTTTTGTACCATAGCATATGTTTATGGGAAATAATTTAGGGTCTAAAGTCTCACTATCTATGTCAAGTAGAGTCTTGTTGATCGATGTGAGTTGCGACACAACCATGGGTGATAGTCTATAAGTCGATACATTTTTTCTTTCTTAATTACTCTTGTATAGTACCATAAAACTTAACTTCATAAGGTATCTCTCTTCTTTTCCCTTTTCAGGTGGTCTACTAGATGTGATTTCTTAGAAGGGGAGATGATTCTACTTTTTAGGGAGAGAAATGTGAGTTTTGATGCTTATAATGGTTTTGTTGCTGGAAGAGTAGATGTAAAGGTGAGTTCCGAGGATTGTCAGGTGATGCCATTTATGGATATGTGCGATTATGAGATTGGAAGTATTGTGATGTTAAATTGCATAGTGCTGTAGTTCTAAACATGTTAACAGTTAAAATGGTTGAATAAGTCCTTTTCGGAGGAAAATGAGTTATGTTGTTCATATGTACAATAATAGTAGAAGAACTAAGGTGTAAATTTGAGAAGTGTTGAAAGAATGTGGTAAAGTTGTGAGAAAGAAGGGATTTTATTTAATGAGTTTGAGTTATGAGGTGCCTAAGAAGTAAATGAGGTGATCCTTAAGGGTGTTGTCGTAGATTGAATCCTAAGAGAAGGGTGTTATGCTTGACTTGTAAGGTTGATTTTTAGTCTTGATGTGCATGGGTTAAGGGTATTATGAGTTCCTATCTTGTAAGAGTCATAGTGGTACTTTGAAATATGGGACCTTGACAATGGCTTTACCCTATGAGGGGGAAAATGAGTTGAGTAGAAAGTAGTTGATATCCTTATCTTTTCGTCTATTCTTACTAAAATATTAGACCTAAATCCTTGGTAGTTTAATAATGATTAAGACTATTTCATAGTAGTATGAGTTGCATTTCTCCTTATATTATGAGTGTTTTTGATGGTATAATGTTTTGCATGCTCTTGATGATATCATGATTACATTATGAGATTGGTGGTTAACCTATTATCATGTGAAGGTATAGCTAATGATATTGCTTAATTATTTCAAAGTTGTTTTGTCATGTTATAATGTGAGTTAGTATGATTTTTTCTCTCATGTTTCATGCTTTTATGTTAAAGTTTCTTGAAATATGAATTAATGAATTTTTAGCATATTTCACATCTAAGGTTTTTATATTCACTGTAAAGAAGTCAAAATTTGACAAATAACATATTTTCATGAGTAATGGTTTCTATGTGTATAGAAATGATGTACATGAGTATTTCTAATGTTGGAGAAGGTATTTCCTCCATGAACGTGTGCACTTTGAATTGGGGAAATTTTTCAAAATTATCTATATTGCGTAGAGTGCCTAAAGATTGTGTAGTTGGTGTTCCTTGTATATTTGGTGAATTGACTATGAATATTATGAATATGATGATATGTGTGAAATTCTTCTACTTGAGTCATTCATATCGTTAAAGTGTTTAGTATTATTCTAGGATAAATGTTAATCCAAGTGGGGGAGAATGTAAAATCCTAAATTGAACTAGGTAGAACTAGATCTTCGCATGTGTGTCGTGAGTAAATTTTCTCAATAAATGTTCAATAATGATGTTTTGAGGCAGTGTCTAAAGTTCGATGATTTGTTGAGGTGAAACGTCCAAGAACGTCGATGATGTTCATAAGGTATGCCTTAGAAAGTTCTTGTGTCTCCTCATGTGTTTTAGCGAGTTTTACGTTTTGGTTTCAGTTAAAATAAATATGGGATAATACTAATTAAAAGAATACCATGTTCATGGGTTCAACTTACCGGTACGACTCCACATAGTACCCACAAGGGCCCCTAGAAAAGGACCAAAGACTTGGCAACCGAGCTGCCGAAACAGGGCAATTGACGCCCATCAACCTACTGGCCGTAGTCAAGAAAATGCCTCGTCTTCTAGATTTGTAAAATTTCTAATCACAATGAGAACCAAAAGTTCACGTATTGTCTATGCACCTTCATTTTGCCTCATTGTACCCACAACTTCATGTTTGTTCAGTTTCAAGCATTATTCAAGTCGTTGGTATTTATCAAACTAATACTTGAGTTTTCCTAATAATAGCCACATTTCAAGTACAAGCAAGATGTGGCAAAAAGGGTAAATATTATTTAGTAGGGTCAATATATTAGCAATTTAAACGAAAGGGATCCACAAGATCAAACATTTACAAAAACAATATAAAACACAATTTAAAGTAAAACTACCAAAAAATTCAAAAAGCATCAAATAATAATAGTGGCACACAAGGTGGGCCTCACCCTACAACAATCAAAGGATATTTGTCCTCAAATGCAAATTATCAAATTATCAAGAATATAATCTAGAACTCAGAGATGCATCCTTTTGCTTCTAGGTTTCATGAGTTTTGCTACCTCGACCTCAGCTTCTCCAAAAAAATTTTGTTTGATGATATTGTCGACATATTCATCCTCTCAAAAGGAATATAATGTATTAATGGACCCTCGAGCTCATGAAAGACATTAGGTTCCATAGGGATTCTCCTACTGGAACTTCCTTCTTTCTTCTTGCTTTTTGCTTTCCTTATACTCTTCTCAAATTTTCCACGCTTATGTGTTTTGGTGGCATATTTATCCCTTCTAATTTTTATCTAGCCATAACTTCTATGCTTTGTGAAAAAGTTATTAATTATTAAAACAAAATCGTTGAAGTTTACTATGCAGAATCACTTCACTAAACTAGTTGGAAAATTTCACAACCTCGCCGTGTGAAGTGCACAGAGTATACAAGGGTGCAAAAAAGATTCCTTTCGGCGAGACTCCGAATACATTCGGCTGAATGAAACATCCCACCTAAAATTACAAAAACTAAAATTAATATATCATGTAATTAAGGGAGAGATAGGGACATAAGGCGAACCGCGGATTGATTTGATATGTCGTGATTTCACGGGTTTTCTAATTCTTATCACTTAAAAGTTATGTGTGTAAAAAGTATTTGTGTATTTGTTTTAATATGTTTTGTGTCTTTTTTTTGTAGGAACGATGTTCAAGTGGAAGTAAAATAAAATAACTGAAAATATTGCAGAACTAGGCCTATGCAGAAAATCGACAGTCCTTTGTTCAATCGACGGATCGTAGGTGTGATCATGATGAGAAGATATTCACGTTGATGGAAAATAAGGAAAGTCTAACTAAGTGTGGAACCGCGAGATTCAATGATGGTATGTTGATTTATCGACAGACAGTATGGGGCAACCGTCATTTAGTTCAGAGAAGGTTCCAGTACCCTATTTTGGAAGAATCTAAATAATGAGCTATGTAGGAGCATTGACAGTCCGTATATGGATTTATGGACCGTACTATTGGTCCATCATTTGATTCGTAGAGGGTTCTACCCGAAAAACAAAAAAATTTCTATGTCCTGACTGTCGAAGAAAGCCTACAGAACGTCAATGGATCGACGGTCCTTCAGTTTGTTCGTCGATTGAAGACTCTTACTTGAACAAATCTTTCCTTATTTCAATTCCTTTATTTTTAAGACTTTGTTATCTATATGTAGCATATTAAAACCTCACTTTTTGGGCTAACTACTATTACTTTTGTTCTACTTAGTGTATTGGAGATTGATTTTGCAACTTTGACAATTAATTGATTTTTCATAATTGTTTTGAAGGATTTTTCTTGCAATTCTATGTTGGATTTAAGGGTTTATTCTTCTTGTGATGTAATTTCAGTACTTCTTCATCTAGAACTATGTATTTTGATCTTGCTAGCACGGCTAACTAAATCCACCAGTAGGTTTGTAGGAACCATGGGTTAATAACAAAGTAATCCTAGTAATAAGCAATTCTTGAATAGCGTTTTGCATGCATTCATAATTCTTTAATTTAGAAGTCATTTTTATTGTGGCCAACGTTAGAACTCGCCTTATTGCTACATTCTGGACAAAGGAGGTTGTTAACAAGAAAACAATTATCAACATCGATTTAGTGTGATACTATCTAATAGGCTAGTGTCCATTGGTGCGAAGTTATAATGAAGCATACATCGATTATGATGTCTAATATGAGGTAATGGTAAGGGTAGTAAATTATACACACGTAGCCGGACCAAGGTGCAGGGTGAAATTCTCTAGATGCTGAACCAAGGATTTAGAGAAACCTAAGTTATCTCTTTGCATGTAATACATAAGGAAAGGATTGCTATTGCTAGGAATACTCCGTTATAAACATGTGGGGAACCCATATACCATAGTTACTCTCTCATCTTGGTAACAACCAAATCCTACTTTTGTTTACATGTTAACTAAATTATTGGAATTTTATTTGTGAAACCTCAACCATTTTACTTATTTATTTTGGAATGACATTTACTAAACAAATATAATTGTGGGTTAAAGTTAAGTCTAAACCATTCTCCTCTGGGGATCAACCCCTACCTACTAGTTGGGTTCTTTACCTGATAAAGATTGCTTATACTTCTTTAGGGATGTGTAACTTGAGCTTATCAATTTTTTGGCACCGCTGCCAAGGAATCTGGATTTTAGATTAATTTTCATTACATTACTGAAATTTTATCTGCTATTTCCTAATTTTACGTTTTCTATTTGTTTTTGTTTCTCTCAGGTCTAGATTTTGTGTATGCCAAGTACACGGAGATGAAGCGAACCACTCACTCCAAACGATCTCAAACTGAATAGAATATTGAGAAGAATAGACAACGTAGGGGTTCCTTTAAAAGAAGGAATCTAGGTGATGTAGCAGGACATCAACCTCCATTATAAGTTGATGAACACAACAAGACACACATTCAAAATAAGTTAGTTGATTCCTTGTGGGTGTAACCTCCAGCTGACCCATAATATCACGACTACTACAGCGGTAATGTGAACATTGCAGACTATGATGAACCTCTTCTCTGACCCACGCTACCCCCTGTCCACACATTCAAGGGGAGGAGTAGCTTGATACAGATGCTTAGCATGAGTGGCCTATTTTTGGGACTGTCATCGGAAGAACCACATGATCTTATAGATAAGCTGAGGGTTGTGTGCAAAAGTTGTTTAGGTAGGCCAGACCTAGATATAGAT
The DNA here is from genome assembly GCF_001406875.1 of Solanum pennellii. NCBI lineage: Eukaryota > Viridiplantae > Streptophyta > Magnoliopsida > Solanales > Solanaceae > Solanum > Solanum pennellii. The sequence continues at coordinate 42,082,419 of NC_028640.1, read as the reverse complement.
GTCATCGGACTGTGAGTGTTTCCTTTATTAGTGACAGGAGATATTTCTATTTGGTTCACTGAGGTACCCTACAATTCTATCCATACTTAGGATTAGCTGAGAGACGTGTTCTTAGCAAGGTACTATCAAGTTTACAAGAAGCTCAACCATAAGGACAAAGTGAATAATTTTGTAGCATTAACCGGTGAGTCGTTGAGTAGCTCTTGGCACAAATTTACTGCGTACATGAAGAGTGTCACGAATCACCTCATTGATAATGAGTCACTGAAGGAGTACTTTATTATAAAGGTCAATATGTCCACAACAAAGAAGGGTCGATACTATGTCGGATTGATCCTATGGTAATGCACATATGTTGAGATTGTAAAGAGGTTATAGAAGATATCTCACAATAATAAAGCTTGGAGCACTCGAAAGTACGAAACTGGAGAAACACCTTCGTGGTACAGGCGACAAACAACTCGACTACGGATGCGATTCAAGAATAAATGGCACAGATGAGAACTTAATAGGGTCGGTCTTTAAGCATATGAGCGGAGGCGCAAAGAAAGTAAATGTGGGTATTTATTTTTCTAAACAACCACCACTGCATGATGAGTATTACTATGAAGAGGATACATATGTATCTAATGATAAGACGAGGGGTTTCAGTTCAAACGCCCAAGGTTCTATTCAGGATATTTGGTACCATGATTTAGGAAACCAAGGTCATAAGTATGGTAATTAAAACCGAGAGGGTAAATATGTACGATATGGGAACTATAATTGTGAAAACAACTTCAACTTGAACAGCTATGGTAACAGGTATGAACGGGGTGGTCCATCTCTTCCACCCCAATATCGGGAAGCTGCATGAGGGACGGTGGCCGTAGTTTGGCGCGGGTTGAGGATATTCTGCTGAAGATTGTAAGGAGGTAAGAGGTTATGAATTATTGTATAGAGTAGATGATAAATAACTTATCTGTACTTGGAAAAAAGGTGGATGCACATGTGGTCTCGATAAATCATCTTAAGCAACCCATGCAAACCTGACCACTCCGAAGAAACACTATCTAGTATCCAAAGAATGATGGGCATTGCGTGGAAGTCACAACTCGAGGATGTAAGGAGACCATTGATCCACCTATGTAATTTGAAGTAGAAGGTGATGCGAGTCAAGAAAATTATGTAGAAGAAGATAGTGGAGAGAAGGGGGATGTAACAACAAAAAAAGATATTTATCTCTGAATATTGTCCCCATCCCTAGACCTCTTAACCGTTCACATAGAGATAAGTGAAGAAAATGGAAGATGCTAAATATTAGTGATTTATCACTATGTTGGAACAACATTCTATCAATGTCTAGTTTATAGAGGCTTTGGAGCAAATGCTCGATTGTGTTAAGTTAATGAAGGACATGGTGAAAAAAAAGTGTTCGGTGAGTTTTGAGGATGGTGCCACAACACAACATTATACTGCTATTGCTACACGGTCTCTTGAGAAAAAGAAAGAGTATTCGGGGCCATCCATATTCTTTACACAATAGAGTTGCTACACTTTGATAAGGCATTGCGTAATCATGGAATGATCATAAATATGATGTCATTGTCCGTTTATAAGAAGTTGGGTTTTGGGAAACCCAAAGAATACTACGATGTAGTTGCTGATGGCCTATCGAACTAAGAAGAGGCCCATATGTATACTCCAATATGTGCTTGTGAAAGTGGTGTCATTCATCTTTACGATTGCTTTTGTGATTCTTGATTGTGAGGTTGATTTAGAGGTTCACATTATTCTTGGTAGACAATTCCATTTTCACGATTGGAATTTAGAATCTAGACGAGAGCAGTTTCGTCGACCTCTCCAAGGTCGCAGACAAGCATACATACGTCATACTTCATCTAGATTAATTTTAGCTAAAATTTTGAACTTTTTGTTTTCTTATTCAATGCGAAGCATATTATACTTAACATCATAGGCGTTCACAAATCAACCATATAATATAGAGATAATCAAATTAGAGAAGTAGTTCATCATTTTATTAAACGTATTCTTGCCAAAACGACACCAATACAAAGTCTGAAATGAAATGGAAAATGAAACACTAGAGGGACATGCTCTACGAGCTAAAACCTACATCTAAGCTAGATAATAATGGTAGACATCCTCGAAATCATGACGGCCTACCAAGTCCGAATGTAAGCTCCACATTCGGATAGCTGCAACGTAGTACGGTAAGCTCTAACGTCTACCAGTGTCTTCACCTAAAAGTAGATATTGTATGGGATTAGTACACACTTGTACTAAGTATGGGTATATGAAAGCACACACCAAGTACATGCATGTGTGAGAATAGCTCTTTCCTAACGACATGATTTGTGGAAGGTCAAGTAAGTGGACTTGGAAAATTGGATTAGGAAAGTCATGCCATGCGAGTAACATCCATCATCATATTTAACATATTGCACATAGTACATAACATTTTACACATAGAACATATCATATTGCACATAGCACATAACATTTTTCATATCATTCGTTCATATGCTGCGAAACATTTTAATAATGGACTTGAACATCAAGACTTCCCAATAATGAGGGCTCAATATATGGACCAAAACTAGGGAGACTTCTTCAGCAAACACAGAGTCTGCTTCATTCATTCATACATACTTCACTTCGTACATTCATAAGCTAGTGTATTCACTAGTTATATTTAGGATAAATTTAAAAATATTCAACGAGTTCGTTGTGAAATTATCCACAATGACCTAGTGTCATAACTTAAGTCTAGATAACCTCTTGATTATCCAATCCTATACCCTTTGGTATCACTCATTTCATTATGTGCATCATTTGAGGCTGAACTCATTCCTTTATTGTGAACATTAACTTTAACCGACATTGATCATGTGAGCATCATGAATTCCAGTGTCTGCCCCACACCGAAAAGAGGTGGAATCACCGGCCAAAGTAACCCAAAACATGCTAGTGTATATAGTGGATTGAACCCTGATAGATCCCTATATTGGCAGTGTAGGCTCTAAGACTAGGAGATATAATGAGACCCATACCCGGCATTTCGGACAGTCTCATCTAATGAGAGTTACGTGAACCTCCGCCTTTCACGAAGGAAGGCAACACTTCTCAAAGCTAGCCTATCAGTGCTCAGTATAAAGTTCCATTACATTCAACTCATACATCATGGACGCTTGATTCTAGTATAAGGACATCATAGCTTATTATATGATTTCTCATCTCATCATTAGTATTAAGTATTCATTAACTTCTATACTTTCATTAGAGTGTTCATAGAGACTGGTCTCTTTATTAACGTTACACTTTCATAGGTGAGTACATTTTGGTAACATTTACGAAGGATCATTTGAGATTGCTCTCATCTTTCATATTAGCCTCTTATCATATTGTCTCCTCATTCAGTACATCGCATTTGATTTTCGTAATTACTCACCCCTTCATGTGAATGCTCATTTAATCGTATGCCAATGCATTTGTCCATTTAATGTGTTTAACACTCTTACTTGACCCTTATAGGGGTGAATCATTTCGTTACATAGAACTTAGATTCCCTTACTTTAAATGTACGCTAGACTTATGGCTCTATACATACAAGCCATGATGCTTCATTCATAGTTCGTTTAAGTGATTCATATCTTCCTAAGATTGTGTGGTACAAGTCTTATACATCTTATAAGTGTTCCAAGATCTCTATTTTAATCTATGTTGGCAACATTATTTTTGAACATTTATTCACGTATGACATATGTATCAATACAGAATTTGGGAAAAAGAATCCGATTTTGAATCACTTGAAAAACCCTTAGCCATTTTCCTTAAATTGGATATTTGTGTCCTTTGGCTTTGGCATCTAGGTTCGATCCCCAATTCTACCATAAGTATATTTTTTCTTTCTTCGCTTCACTTTTTGTTATTGGAAGCTTCCTGAGGGTGTGTGATCAATTCCCCTCGACACTCATATACATATATATATTTTCTAATTGTTACCCTCTCCTTTGCTATCAATTTCGCTACTGAACAAAGGGTAGTGGGATCGAGCCCCCACAACCCCCATTTTCTTTTGTTATTAATTTTCGTTTTCAGTTTCAAAGGGCCGTCGTATCGATTCCCCACGACCCCATATATATATTTTTTAATTTTTATAATGTTGGGGTGTTTCATGTCATGAGATCAAAGCCCCACAACAACATTTTATTAGTCCCCATTTTCATGCAAAATTCGCAAAACACAGCCCCAGTTCGAGCATCGCCTAGCGCATTTTTTAAATATTTATTAACGTAAGCCTTAGTGAGGTATTGGGTTCGATCCCTGCAAGCCTCCTTTTTTTTGACGTTCAAAATTCCAGAAACTATCTACAACCTATTTCCTAATTCGGGAAGTTTATTCCACGATTTTATACATCATTTTACAGGTCATTTTAGAATTTTTTTTCTTGGTCATTCATTAGGGTTCTTTGAACAAGTTAGAGGAATGAATTGGTGATTTGTTTTAACTATAATTTACAGCATTTCAACAATGTGAAATATCAAGTCTTAGGAATATCTAATTGCACATAAAATAGAAGTGCTTATATGTAATTAGGATGCTAACAAAGAGGCTCAAAGTCATGGTCACAACCTTGCACACATATATTCATGCCTACATTCATAATTTGAAAAAAAACATTAAAATATAAGCACATAATCACAAATACATATTTGAAACGAGATCATCACAATACACACAGTATCCCTAGATTCTACCAGCAAACATACCAACCTAAGATCATTGGGAGCTATTGACAGGGAACATGTAATGGGGAACAATCCTAGTTTTGAAATAGAATTATCTGAGTCTGAAGGGTATCTTGGGGAAGGGACCAAAAGTACGAAAACCCATACTTTTTATTTATTAAAAACCTTGACTTTCTGCCCAAAACATTCTCCAAAACTCACGTCTAAACCCCCTCAACTTGAACACCAAATCAACGGAATAATCCTCCTTTTTGCCTAACGTTTTTGATTAGCTTATTTTTCTTAAAATTTCGTGTAATTTTTTCAAGTGTGAAGAACATTAATAATTTTTATGCTTTAGTATTTTTTATTGGCAGAGAAATATGAAAAACAAGAGAGAATGATCGTGAAAGTGAAGTATAGACGTGACAGAGTGAACGTGCAAGGTAATTTAGCGTTAGGTATGGACTTAGTCAAACTTGGACTCTTTCAACTCAAAAAAAAATCTGGTTTTCCTTTTAACTAAATAAGCTAAAAAATATTAATTCATTGAGTTATTTTACCAATTTTAAATAAAAACAATTTAAATCACTGCATCCACCTAGGTTCGAACCCGGATGGAGCAAGACTTCACTCAATGGCCAATTTTTGGCCCTCTGTCCCCAAAATGCCCCTACACTTTATTAATTAAATGATTAATTACATATTTAGGGTAATTACGATACTACTCTTTGTCTTGAAACTTACCCATAGACCCTCCAAACTTATGATTTTCCCTTTTTAAGTCCGGTAATGACTGATCCGAGTAAATCTTCATATTCGGGAGCCCTACATGGATGGACCAAACCTTTCCTAGATTAAATAACTCCCTTAGTTTTCTTTGATGTCGCAAGGGTTAAGAGGTCTGGTTCTACGCGCATCAATCCGTGTGAACCCGTTCTAATCGTAGGCATTCTAGACATATTAGGCATTACTTAGCATATCACTTTTTTTAGGATATTTACATCCATGCAACTGGGTGTAAACTACTCGATATTGTAAAAGGGCAGAAATTTAGGTTGAAACATAAGGAAGCAACTTTCAGTATCTATTGGTCCATGAAGCAGAGTGATGAGGTCAAAAAGGTACGTGCTATATACTACAAAGTTGAGAGTTCATCAAAAGTGAGAATTCAAGAGCGACTAGGTTTTGAGGCACTAGTAGCGGTCATCATGAATTTTGACGGTAATGGTATTGAAAAATATGATGCTCTGGCGGCTGCACTTTAACAAAACAATTTTCGGTCTAAGCAAAAGAAATTGGAGTTGGATATGAAGCATCACGAGTCTCTACTTGCTAGATCATGTATTGTGGAGTCTCCAAAACTAGATCTTAAGTCCCTACAACCTCATTTGAGGTATGTGTTCTAATGTAGAGATGACACTTTGCCGGTGATAAATGCAGTACAGGTTAATGGGCAACAAGTAGATTTCTTAGTGGCATTGTTGAAGAGATTCAAGTGAGCTATACGTTGGACTATTGCAAATATTATCGGGGACCGTTGCAGTATTTGTTCAACAAAATAAAACTCATGCCAGATCACATTCCTATTATTGAACACCAAAGAAGGATGAATTCACCTATATAAGAAGTAGTGAAAAAAGAAGATCATCAAGTGGTTGGATGCTAGAATAATTTGTCCTACATTAGACAACAGTTGGGTGTGACATGTTTAGTGTGTGCCAAAATGGGTGGGATGACTATGGTACCTAATGAATGGAATGAGCGTGTTCTGATGTGGCCATTGACCGGTTGGAGAGTTTGCATGGACTACTAGATGTTGAATGCCTAGACTGAGAAGGACCATTTCACCATGACCTTCATAGATTAGATGTTAGACAAATTTGAACAGAAGGTTTGGGTTTGCTTTCTAAATGGCTATTCAGGCTAGAATCAGATCTCTATCACTCGAGAAGATGAAACAAAGTCCACGTTATTTTGTCCATATGGGACTTTTTCATTCAAAAGGATGTCGTATGGGTTATGTAATGCACCAGCTACCTTCCAACAATGTATGATGTCGATATTTTCTGATATTGTTGAGTACACTATTAAGGTATTCATGTATGACTTTTTTGTGGTTCGCTACTCCTTTAGTCGGTGCTTGATTAATTTGGATGAGGTTTTCAAGAGATGTGAGGATTATAATTTGGTGCTAAAATTGGGAGAAATGTTACTTTATTGTGAAAGAAGGTGTCACATAGGTGTTTACCCCCTTGACGTAACCGGCGTCGTCGTCCCCTTTGAGGACTAAGACTAGCCTCTTAGTCTTACATCATTACATTCATAGGTCAAAAATATGGAAAAAAGTTAAAACTTTACATTACATATGCTTGGAGATTTACATAGAACTCTACATACATATAATATATATTTCTATCGAGTATACATAGACCCTTCGTAAAGGACGGTTACACACCCTTCTACTTTTATTGCACATACATTTATAAAAGATAGAAAATAGTCTCAATGATTGACTCATTTCATACCATCTAAACGAGCATAGGAATTTTTGCATAGTCGTACATTAATGTAAAGAAGCCACATGTAGGATTATTCAAATCATACTTAAAGGAAAGTAGAGTGAACTTAAGAGTCATAGGAAACAAAGCATCTCCATAAGCAAGATATTGGCATCGCCCTCGAAATGTGAGGACCTACCCACTTGGACGATACAGAGTTTCCAAGGTTTCTTCAAGTCATCTCAAATGAGCCTTTAACGGACGAGACCTAAAATGTTTGGGAAATAAGATGAAAATGGGGTTAGTATGCCACTTGTACAAAGTATGAGGACATATGCACATATAACACCAAAATATGCCAAAAAGCACAATTCGTTTAAACCATGCTATTTTCCCCTTTAAATATCTTATGCATAATCAAGTAAGTCATACCAAGTAACCAAACATGCTTACTTACTCAAACAAGTAATATGCATATCATCATACTTGAATCCATAATCTACTAAAACCTAATCTTTAAGGAATAACATCACAACAATGAATAAGAGTTATTCATATACTAATAAGCAAGATAATTACTCACGATTCCTCATCAAGTGCACAAGAGAAATGACCAAGTAAAGCCCATAACTTTACTCAATCAAGTAGTCCCATTAAGAAAACACAACCAATGTCCAACTTTAATAACATAATCCAAATACATGTTCATAAGAATAATCATCATCGCATAGTATCATTTATATAGTAGCATCATCATATTATCATAAAATAAATAATTATCCTATTCATACATAATATCAAATTCCTAAATCTTCCATCAAGGAAAACTAGTGGAAGGCATAGGAAGAGCGCCATACCTCTACCTAGGCTAAGTCCAACATCTCAAGTCACTGTGGTTACTTCATTGCTTCATTTGGTTTAGCGAACTCTTTCCTTAACTGATAAAGAAATATTAAACCGATGGAAAGTGGTCTACGGGTATTCAATACACATTCTGAAGGACCCATCCTTCTTCTTTACAAACAACATTGGAGCACCCCACGGAGAAATTCTAGGCCTTATAAAACCCTTGTCTAGTAAATCTTTGAGTTGAGTATTCAACTCCTTTAATTCGTTCGGAGCCATCTGATAAGGAGGAATTGAAAATGGGATTTATTTCTGATAGAAAATCGATACAAAAATCAATTTGCCATTCGAGAGGAATACCGAGAAGGTCATTAGGAACGACTTCCGGAAATCTCACAACGGGGACCTACTCAATTGGGGGAGTTTCAGAGTCTAAATCTTGGCCTCTTACATTATGATATAGAGAACCTTTAGAGATCATTTTACATTCTTTTATACAAGACATAATACAACCTCGAGGAATAAAATTTCCCCCCTTCACTCAACAACAGGTTCATTTGGAAAGTTAAACCTCACTACTTTTGTCCTACAGTCAATAAGGGCAAAACATGCATGCAACCAAGCCATACCCAATATAATATAAAAATCTAGCATATCAAGTTCTACTAGATCAACATGAGAAACTCTATTGGGCAACATTATAGTACAATTCCTATACACCTTTTTTGAAACAACCAACTCATCCATCGATGTAGACACTATAAAAGGTTCATGCAAAATATCAGGAAAAAATATAAACTTTTTAGCTACAAGAGGTGTAACAAATGAAAAGGTAGCAACCAAATCAATTAAAGAATATACATCAATAGTAAGTACTTCCAACATACCAGTCAGCACGTCTGGAGAAGTCTCTTGCTAACCCCTAGAACGGAGAGCATCGAAGTGGTTCTTCGTAGGTGCATCACTAGAACCACTTTCTTGAGATTGATGTACCTTCTCTTGACCCTTCAAATTCAGACAATCTTTCAACTAGTGACCACTCTTGCCACAAACAAAGAAACTTACCATTCCTATCAAGCACTCACGAAGATGACCCTTCCTACACTTGGCACATGTAGGCTTCTCATTTGGGGAGTTCCCACTCCTTCCCTTTTGGCTCTTAGGCTTTTGAACTTTATCATCAAGAGCCTTAGGAAATTTTGATGGAACTTGGCTAGAAAATCTTTTCTTGAATCTATGCTTGTCCTGGATCTCAAGCCTCTTCTTTATAGTACCACCCTCATTTGATCTTGACCTCTTAGCATCTCTACTCTTTTTCTTATCCCTTGCCTCCTCAACCCTTCTAGCATGTAACATAATATAGGAAGGTTCATAGTATCATGTAGCATGGCCGAATGACACTCCTCTTGTAAGTCCTCTAACCCCCCCATCAGAAAGAGGCTCATTTGATCAGTACGATCAGAAACAAAAGAAAGAGCATATTTGGACAATTTTGATGAATTCCAAGAATAAACACTCCTTCATCCTTGGCAAAGGTTGATGAACTGCACCAATTTTTCTTCCCTTGTCTCCCTAGGAAATAATAGATCTACAAAACTCTTCTTAAATATCTCCCAAGTGAACGGACCACCCCTCAATGTCCTATTATCCCCCAAATTTAAAAAACATGCGTGAACAACGTCCTTGAGTTTATAGGTGGCCAACTCGGCCTTCTCACTTGTGGACAATTCCATAGCGAAAAGTATCTTAGAAACTTCATCGATGAATTCTTTGAGGTATTCTTCATCAATAGACTCTTATAAGGTAGGAGGGTTCATTCGAGTAAAGTCCCTTAAACGGGAAGTCATAGAAGTGACTTGTTAATGAGGACAGGGTACAACCTCCCAATTGGCTTGGGTCATCATAGTTTATGATTGAAAAGTTGCGTCTTGAGCCAATTGGATGAGGGCAGCCCTTATATCTGCATCAATCAAGGGTGAAGGATTGACCAGAGCTTGTTCCATATTATCATCTTCTTCAAGTGGAGGAACATTCTCTTCACAGAGAGGAGCTCTCGCGTTGGAAATTTCCTCTTTATGTGTTTATGCCGCATTCCTCGGAGTGTTCATTTTTCCTATAAGCACAACAATAGAATTAAATGCAAAGTCACAAAAGAAGTATACTCTAACGGCACGATATAATATTTCCAAGAAAGAGAGTGATTCCTAAGCATCACATTGATTCCTTTTCTTAAGTGTGGCGCTCATCACAATTATGAATACAAACCTTCATAGACGTGGTATAGAGAGAGAGATAACTCAACGATATTCAACCTCATTCTTTGATACAAAGTTTATCACATCCTTGCTTACCCCCGAGATGTAACCGGCGTTGTCGTCTCCTTTGAGGTCTAAGACTAGCCTCTTAGTCTTACATCATTACATTCATATGTTAAAAATGCAGAAAAAATTAAAACTTTTCATTACATCCACTTGGAGGTTTACATAGTCATATACATACACATAATATATATTCGTAACCTTCTACTTTTATTGCCCATAAAGATATAAAATATACAAAATAGTCTTGAAGATTTTTTCATCTCATACCATCGAAACGATCATAGTAATTTGCGCATAGCCCTACATCAATATAAAGAAGCCACATATAGGCTTATATAAATTGTACTCAAATAAAAGTAGAATGAGAATAATAGTCTTAGAAAAACAAAGCAATTCAATAAGCAAGATATTTGCATCGCCCTCAGAAAGTGAGGACCTACCCACTTGGATGATACAAAATACCTAAGAATTCTTCAAGTAGTCTCGAATTAGGCTTCAATGAATGGAACCTAAAATATTTGGGAAATAGGAAGAAAATGGGGTTAGTATGCCACTTGTACTATGTATGAGACCATATGCACATATAAGAGAAAAATATGCCAAAAAGGGACATTTAGTTAAATCCATGCTATTTTACCCTTTAAAAGTCTTATGCATATTCAAATAATTCATACCAAGTAATAAAACATGCCTACTAACTCAAACAAGTAATATGCATATCATTATACTTGAACCCATAATCTATTAAAACCCTATCATTAAGAAATAACACCACAAGTATGAATAAGAGTTATCCCTATCATAATAAGTAAGACAATTACTCATGAATACTCATCAAGTAAACAAGTTTAATGACCAAGTAAAGCCCGATAACCTTACTCAATCAAGTAGTCCCAACTAAAAAACAAAACCAATGTCAAACTTTAATAACATAATCAAAATAGATGTTTATAAGAATAATAATAATCAAATAATACCATTTATATTGTAGCATGATCATATTATCGTCATATACATCATTATCCTATACATACAAAATATAAACTTCCTAAAGCTTCCATCGACGACAATTAGTGCAAGGCAAAGGTAGACACTTATATCCCTACCTAGGCTAAGTCCAACCTCTTAAGTCACCATAGTTAGTTTATATTTCATTGCTTCATTTTAGTTTTGGGAACTCTTTCCATTACCGACATAGAACACAAGATCAAAGTGTGAAATCCGGTATTGTGAAACCTTACATCGATGGTAAGTGGTCTATCGGCCAAAGTAAAATAAAACATAAATATATCTTTCTCGGTGGATGTACTAGCTAGTCCTCCTATGGGGGAAGCATAGTTCAATAACTAAAAGATAATATATTCTCTCTTCATACCACTTGGTAATTTGGGGCCTCCTCTTATGGGAATCTATTGGTTGAGTACTCCTCTTTGGGAAGTCAACATCTCATGTCGAACTATAGGGTAAATCTTCCTCTTTGGGAAGTCATCACCTCCCATTTATCAAGTTCACTCGGTGCTAAGCTAAGTCCCTTTATTGAAATGTTTTTAAGTATTTATTACCAATCATAACATAGTTTAGGTCATCAGGTCTATCCCTTGTATAATAATCATCATCATCACTCAATAATAATTGCATGAGTATAGACCTTTAATCACAATTTATAGAAGTGAGGTAAACAAATTAGCATTTCACATCATAATAATGCACATTTATAGTAATAAACATCATACAACCCTATCAACCCTAACACAAGGATTAATCCTATATAATATCATGACTAAACAACAATTAATCACAATTGGAAGTAAAGATAGAGATCATAAGACTTGCCAAGTCTCCTTCATAATTCATAATCAAGTTCTTACCATCAACTCTTTATGTAATCAAATTAGGTCACAAAATAATCATAATTCAATGTTCACATAATAACAAGTCTACAAGAGTCACTACACCACAATTCAATATTGACTCAAAGCTTAAGACAAGATACTTAGATCAATTCTCACAACCTGGATCACTTCTCAAGAACTAGTATGAAAGAATACAAATAATCCTAATTTGTTCATGATTAGTGTAACAACATCATCTAATAGTTATTTTACCAACAATTAAATCAGTTGAATAAATCCCAACCTAATTCACATCAAGATCAAACCTATAGTTAAAGGTGAAGGATCATGTACATCTATTTAGATCAAACCATCACAAATTATCATAATCAAGTTAGAATACATGTTAATCTATTCATTATATCCTAAATAAACCACAAACAACTCAGTTCGCAACATCAAATTTGTAATTGAATGAAACCAATTTAAAAATCCAACTTTTAGAAATACTTTGAAGGAGCCCTTTGAGAAAAGAAGTCTTAAAGGTGAATTAGATAACATAATATGACATTTGATGAAGATTTGTGGTGAAATAGTCCATTGCAAGCCCCCAAAGCCTCCCCCTAGCTTTTCATTAATGGTTTCTTCCAATAGAAAGTGAAAGAAGAGAGAAATAAGAGAGAAAGAAGGGTTGGGGGTCTTTATATTGGGTCTTAATTAACTTAATTTTATTCACCTAAACCTCTAATCTATTACCTAACTCTCTAAATATTTAAATGAAACTAACTCAATATGTGCAGAAAATTCGACCCTCACAGACGAGACCTCGATCGACGATCGGTTTATGAGTCATTGGTCACTGTGCCCTTCTGTGCTGCACATCCATCGTTCTTGTAAAATATTATACATTCATCAACAAAAATTCTATCTGTTAGTCAATGATTGGAAATGAATCCCCTTCGTTCCACACACAGAACGTCGACTGTGTCTCTTGGATACACACTTCCTAAGTAGTGTTTACCCCAACGTGCATGGGTCCTCCTCAAGGGCCCCTGCTTTGTCCTTAGAGCTTCGTAACCAGAAGTTTTGACCACTGTTAAACTGAAACACATATTATACATCCAGACACCTATTTTCATGAATTTCAATTATTAAATGCTACTCAATTAGGTTAAGGCACGCTAGTACGTCCTTGAACCAAATCTCCAAACTTTATGGAGATTCTTGGACGTTCTAATTTCTAAACCTCTTAAATGATTAATATTCATTATTATAATCCTAAAAACAAAGCCTAGCCGTCAATACACTTATGTTAGGCTATAAGAAATGTCCTGTATATTCAAATATTACAGAAGGCATAGTGTTGAGCAATTACATTTCGGAGAAGCGGATAGAGGTTGATCAAGACAAAGTGGAGGTGATAGAGATGATTACTCCAACCATCTCTGTCAAGGGTGTGAAAAGTTTTCTTTGGCATGCTTGTTTTTATCACATGCTTATTAAGTATTTTACAAAAATTTCACATCCTTTGTGCAAACTTCTCAAAATGGAATGTAAGTTCTATTTTGATGAATCCATTCCGAAAGCATTTAGAGAATTGAAAGAGAAGTTGGTGTCTCCGCCCATTGTTATTTCACGAGATTGTAGTGAGACATTTAAAGTGATGTGTGATGCGATTGATGTTGCACTTGGTGTTGTATTGGGATAGAGAAGGGATAAAATGCTTCACCCCATTTACTATGCGAGTAAATCATAAAATTAAGACCAACTGAACTACACTCAAAATAAACAAGAACTTCTATGCGTGGCATATGCATTTAAGAAATTTTGCACCTATTTTATTCGCATAGGGTAATAGTGGATATCGACCAATTTTCATTAAGGTATTTGGTTGAAAAGAAGGACTTAAAGACAATGTTTATCATATGGGTATTGTTGTTGCAAGAGTTTGATTTTGAGGTGAAAGATAGAAAGGGGAGTGAGAATCAATCAGCAGACCACTTGTCTAGATTTGAGGATGAATTTGTGCCTTCCTTGTTCTAAAGGTCAACCCCTACATATGGGAACACCTTGGTGATAAGAAATGGCCTTGTCCATTTGGACTTTAGTTTTCCTACATATAAGCGCATCCTTGAGTAGGTTAGAAGCACCAAATCACCAATAGCAAATTTTCACTTTCAATTCATTAGTGGTGATACTTCTTTATCTTTTCTTTGTAGATGGATGAAGTTTCATATGCTTTTAGGTGAAACTCATCAAGAACATTAAACTCACTTAGTCTTTATTCTAAAGCTCCGGTACAATCCAAATTTACTCTCTTCATTGCCCACATTGCCTTGTGCTCTAGCTCGACCAGGAAGTGATAATCCTTCCAAAATACAACTTGGTATGGGATATACCTATGGAGCCTTGTATGTAGTGCGGTAGGCAAAAAGAGCATCATATAGCCTTCTTTACAAATACGTCCTGTTAGCATTTCGAGTTTTGGCTAGAATCTATTTGATCACCTGGTTTGATGCCTCAACTTGCCCGGTAGTCTGTGGGTGGTATGGAAAAGCCATATTGTGGAAAACACTATATTTTTAGAGCAACCCTTTGAAAAAATTATTACATAAGTGTGAGCCTCTATCACTAATGATTGCCCTTGTTATAACAAATCTAGAGAAGATGTTCCTCTTTAGGAATGCAGTGACACTCTTCCATTCATTGTTGGGAAGCGGAATTGCTTCAACCCATTTTGAAACAAAGTCAACCATCACAAGAATGTACTTTATCCCATGAGAGCTCACAAACGGGCTCATGAATTCAATGCCCCATAAATCAAATAGATCAATCACTAGAATGGGATTCAAGGGCATCTCGAAATCATTGATACACTTCTTATGCATTGAAACTTGGAATACCATAGGAAACGAAGCCAATTCACTAGGAAACCTCAACTCATATGACACCTTACTAATTTTTACAAGATCTCGTAGGATCTCACATAAAGAGGAATAACTTCCTTTTAGTGCCAATTCTAACCACCCCTTTCTTAAGCGAAATTTTTAGAGACACTTTAGCACCATTTTAAAATTCTAATTCCCTTTCCTATGGTCGGCATAAGACTTTTGCCGGCTATAGGCTATTTTCAAGAGATTCCTTATGATATGAACCTTCTCCAAAGTCTTACAAAATAAAATAAGGATCCAAAACTAAAGACTCACCCACTTCAAACCATCCAATTGGATATCAACATCTCCATTTATACATGGCTTCATAAGAAGCCATAGATATATATGAATGGAAACTATTGTTGTAGCCAAACTCCACAAAAGGCAAGTTCTTATCTCATTTTCCCTTGAAATAAATTATACAAGCTCGAAGAATACCCTCAACTGTTTGAATAGTACGCTTCGCTTTGCCATCCGTTTGAGGATTCAAAGCGGTACTTAGATTCACCTTGGTGCCCAACCCTTTTTTGAATGACCTTAAAAGCCTAGATGTGAATTGTGCAACCCTATACGATATAATGGATAAAATAAAACCATGGAGACAAAGAATCTCATCTGTGAAGATCCTTGCATAATCCTCCACTGAGTAAGTAGACTTGACGGGAATAAAATGAGAGGATTCAATCAACCTATTCACAAAAACCATATGCAGTCATATTTCTTTTGTGTCCGAGGCAAACCTACCGCAAAATCCCCATTGATGTGTTCCCACTTCCATGTAGGGAATTTTATTTCTTGAAGGAACCACCTAACTTTTGGTGTTCGGCTTTCACTTGTTGTCGATTTGGAGTCTTTCCAACAAATTTCTCTATGTCTTTCTTCATTCATCCCCACAAAAACACTTCCCTAAGGTCATGATACATATTAGTAAATCCCGGATGAATGGAGTAACGGGACCCATAAGATTCCTCATGAATCCAGTTCCTCAAGCCATCTATATTGGGAACACACAATCTTCCTTGATACCTCAAGACACCATTCCCCCTACCCCGAGGAAAATGACTCATTAAGATTAAAAAATACTGATTCCTCATACTCCATCAATTGTTGATCAGGCTGTTGCTTAGGCTTCACCGCAACCCCCAAAGATGACTCGGAGTTATGATGAACTATAAAACAATCATTTATAGAATCTTCGAATCTAACACCTAATCTAGCCAACTTATTAATATCATTTATTAGGTCTTTCTTGGCTTCATCTACATGAGATATACTACATATGTTCATACGAACTAGAGCATCTGCAACCACATTGGCCTTGCCGGGGTGAAAGAGAACACTCATGTCGTAGTCCTTCAACAATTCGAACCACCTTTTTTGTCAGAGATTCAACTCCTTTTGAGTAAACACATATTAAAGACTCTTGTGGTCGGTACACACATCAACATGAACACCATACAAGTAATGACTTCATATTTTCAAGGCAAATAAAATGTCCTCTAACTCAAGATCACGAGTTGGATAATTCTTTCATGTACCTTTAGTTGTATAGAGTCATTGTCTATTAATTTCCCAAGCTGCAGAAGCACACATCCTAAACCCACTTGGGATGCATCACAATATACAACAAAGCAGCTAGTAGCATCCTACAAAGTCAACATAGGAGCAGAATTAAGCCTATCTTTAAATATTTGGAAACTTTTTTCAAATTCTTCCGACCAGTCAAATTTCCTACTCTTATTGTTCAAGGCAGTCAAGGGAGATGCAATGGACACAAAACTATCCACAAACGTCCTTTATTAACACGCTAGATTGATGAAACTCAAAATTTCTATCCGAGTCAATGGTCTAAGACAATTTTTCATATCCTCGGTTTTCCATGAATCAACCTCAACTCCCTCACTAGAGTTGATATGATCATGAAACACCACCGACCTTAGCCAAAACTCACATTTTCTTTACGTGGCAAAAAATTGGTTTTCCTTAAGCACTTGTAAAACTACCCTCAAATGGTCCATGTGTTCACTCTCATTTTTCGAATATACCAAGATGTCGTCAATGAAGACAATGACAAATAAATCGAGGTAAATACAAAACACCCTATTCATGAGATTCATAGATGCTTCTTGGGAATGAATGCGACCAAAGGATATTACTAAGACCTCATAGTGACTATATCTAGTCCGAAATCCCATTTTTGGTATCTCCTAACCTCTAACCTTAAGTTGGTGATACCTTCATCTCAAGTCAATCTTAGAAAAGTAGTTTTCCCCTTGGAGTTGATCAAACAAGTCGTCAATCCGAGGGAGAGGATACTAGTTCTTACTAGTTACTTTATTAAAATGCCGATGCGTAATGCACATTCTAAGGGACCCATCCTTCTTCTTCACAAACAAAACTAGATCACTCCATTGTAAAATACTAGGTCTAATGAAACCTTTCTGTAGTAAATATTTGAGTTGTGCTTTAAACTCTTTCACTTAGGCCAGATTCATCCGATAAAGAGGAATTGCAATGGGATCGGTATCCGGTAGAAAGTCAATACAAAAGTCATTTTCCCGTTCGGGAGAAATTCCAAAAAGATCATTTGGAAAGACTTCTGTAAATTTCCTTACTACTGGACTAACACAATGAGAGGATTTTCGAAATCTAAATCTCTGAACCTTACAATGTGATATAGACACCCCTTTGACATCATTCTACAAGCCATAAGACAAGAGATGATACAACCTCTATGAGTAGAATTTCCCCCCTTCCATCAAAAATAGATTCATTTGGATAATTTAACTTGAAAATTCTAGTTCTACAATCAATGGAAGCCAAACAATCATGCAACATTCCGGTCACAAAAGATAATGTATCACTCGCATCAAGTAAAGGATAAAAATAAATAGAGATGACTTGTAACATACCGGTCACCATATCATGAGAACTCTCTGGTTACCCCTTGAGCGAGGTGTATAAAAGTTATTCTTCTAAGGAACATCCACATTCAAACCCTACCTTTGTCTTTCCCCTTCACATTTGGACCATCCCTAAATTTGTGGCCACTATTGCCACACCCAAAGCAATTTTCCGTCCCGTAAAGGCAATAACCATGATGCTTTTACCACACTTTCCACAAGTTGGATTCTTGTTTTGTGAGCTAGTAGCTCTTCCCTTTTGAGACTTAGGGCTAAACACCCTATCATTACGAGCCTTAGTAAATTCGGTAAGAACTTGATTAGAAGACCTCTTCTTAAACCAAGGCTTCTCTTGCACATTAAGCCTACCCTTCGAAGAACCACAATAAAAAGACCTTGCCCTCTTAGACATTGTATCTTCCACTTGTTGAATATGAACAATGAGATGATAAATGTTCATATAGTCATGTGGCATAGCCGAATGACATTCTTCCTTCAAGTAATCTGACACCCCCATAACAAAGAGGCTCATTTCATCCCTATGATCGAAAATCAAAGAAGAAGCATACTTTGGCTATTTAGTGAATTTTAAAGAGTAGTCAAGTACAATCATACCTCCTTGAGAAAGGTTGATGAATTCCTCCACTTTGTCTTCCCTCTTCTCTCAAGGAAAGAACCTATCAAGAAAAGTCTTCGTGAAAATCTCCCAAGTTATCTGTCCACCTTTAAGGACCTATTGTCTCTCCATTAGACTTACCATGTTTGGGCCACATCATTAAGTTGATAAGTGGCTAACTCAGCATTATCACTAGTAACCAACCCCATAGCATAGAGGATATTATAGGTTTCATCAATGAACTCTTGCGCATCCTTGTTAAATGCCTCAAACGGGAGGCTATAGTACAAACATGTTGGTGTGCTCGGGGCACAACCTTCCGATTATCTTGGCTCGTGATGGCTGGAACTTGAGTAGTAACGACTTATTCTTGAGTAGTGATGGATTGGGCCATTATGAGAAAGGAAGACATTATATCACCATATGTCAAAGGAGGAGGATTGACCGGAGTTTGGTTATCATTAGCAACTTCTTCAAGATGAGGGACTTTATTATCTTGGGGAGGAACTCCCGCATTGGAAATCTCTTCATCAAGTCTGTGAGACGTTGTTCTTCGAGTATTCATTTCCTATAATCAGAATAAAAGTATTAGATATTAATAGCACATAGAGTCAAGTATCATGAGGCACATTATTAAATTTCCAAGAAAAGTAGAGTTTCCTAAGCATCTTATAGTTTCCTATCATAAGTGTGGCGCGCGTGACAATTATTAATAAGAATCTACATAGATGTGGTTATTTAATACATTGTCTATAAAGATATTCAACCTCATGCTTTGATACAAAGTTTTTCACATCCGAGAAGCACCTCCTAGACGTAACACGCATCATCGTCCTCTTTGAGGACTAAGACTAGCCTCTTAGCTTATATCATAACAATCATAGGTGAAAATGCAAAATAATTTAAAATGTTTTTCTATTTATCTTGATGTTTACATAGACCAATAATATACACATTATATATTCATATCGAGTATACATAGACCCTTGGTATAAGAAGATTACATAGTCTTCTATTTTTATCGCACATAATTATATAAGATACTCAACACAGTCTTAAACGGACATTTCATCTAATAACTATCTAAAATAAGAGTATATCAATTGGGCAAATCACATACATCAATGTTATAAAGCAACATGTAGGCAATAAAGTGTTTAGTACTCAAAAGAAAAGGAAGAACTAGATTTTTTATAACTAGAACAACATCAAAAGATTAAACGTTGAATTTCCCTTGGAAAGTGAGGACCTACCTAACATGAATGAGTGACATTTCAAAATCTTCCTTCAAAGCTGTCTAAAAAGCCTTTGAACGACCGTAACCTAAAATGGTGGGGAAAAGGGAGAAAATGGGATTAGTACACCACTTTTAGTAAGTATAAGACCATATACACACATATCATAAAATCATGCTAAAAAGGGACATTTCATTTAAAGCATGATATTTGACATATGGAAAGACTTATGCACATTAATGACCCAATACAAGTCATTAAGGCATATTCAAAAAGTCAAGAACATGTTTATCATACTAAGTCTAGCCAAGTGAATCATGAATACAACCATGTTAGAACATATAATAAAGAATACTCTTTCATAAAGTTATAACATCAACAACCATGAATAAGAGTTCATCGCAACATAACAATGAAAGATAATTACTCATGGACCCTCATTAAGTCCAGTAGGCAATGACTAAGCAAAGCCCAATAACCTTACTCAATCAAGCCAACCGAACAACAACCATCTCCAATGTCCAACTTCACATTGAATATCATTAAGAGTACATATCATAACACTTTAGAAATGGAGACCAAACACATGTTCATAAGTAAAAAAAATCATCATATAGTATCATCAATGTGGAGGATCATCATATACATATCATGTACAATTTAAGCATATATGAATATAAGAACATCCTCCTAAGACTTCCCTCAATGCTTAATGGTGCAATATTTAGGTAGAGTCCCATGGGGGATAAATAGTTCAAGAACTAGGAGATATAGTGTGGACCCTCCTTATGCTACAAGATTTGTAGTTTCCAATCTCATAAGTACATTAGTGATCCTATCTTCCGTATATGGGAAAGGTTACTCGTCATTCCAGTTCACTCGATGCTAAACTAGAGTCCCCTTTGAAATGTCTTTACTGCCTTTATAAATCATTATAGTTTAATGTAGGTCATAGGATCTATCCCTTGAATCATCATCATCATCCTCATAGATCATTAGAATTTCATGTGTATTGTCCTTTAATTACAATTCATATAAGTAAGTTTAGCACATTTACAAAGTCACATCATAATAAGACAGATTGGTAAGTTATAACTATCCTTATAACATTTACATCTTAGCCAACAACTCATAATCCACATTTCAATTCAACATCATGCAACGCTATCAATCTTAATATAAGGTATAGTTCAACACAACATCATCACTTAATCACAAGTATTAACAATTGATGTTAAGAATAGATATCATAAGACTTACTCAATCTCCTTCACA
This sequence comes from Solanum pennellii, assembly GCF_001406875.1. Lineage (NCBI taxonomy): Eukaryota > Viridiplantae > Streptophyta > Magnoliopsida > Solanales > Solanaceae > Solanum > Solanum pennellii. The sequence goes on along the minus strand of NC_028640.1, from coordinate 42,061,227 downwards.
ATGCCATCATCAAGGTCTTTCTAAAAATCTCCAACTTAACCCAACAATGGTATAATATCATTACATAACAGTAACAAACATATTACCAAGGTCAATTGAATCATTATACAACAATTTATCTCTAGTTCATCACCTAGAATTTGAGATTTAGATCAACTTCATAATCTACTTCACAACCTAGGTCAATAACTTAAGAACTAGCATAATTGGGTTACAATATATAAAAATCTACTCATAATGACCATAATAACAACATAGGATATTAATTCACACACTAATCAAACAATTTAAGTCAACACTATGCTATTCCATTCAAGATCACAACTTAGGGTTAAGGGGAATATGTTATCTTTTACAATTGAGACCAATACATAAAGAAGTAACATAATTGAGCTTTAACCCCTCTTAATCTGCTTAAAATATACAAAATAAATGATAAACAAAGCAATTCAGAAGATCAATTTCGTATTGGAAGAAAACCTACTTGAATTTCATGTTATTGAAATCATCTTGAAAGAACCTTTTGGGGAAAGAAATCCCAAAGGTGAAAGGAATCCCATACCTTTTTTATTTATGAAGTTTGATGGAGAAATTACGCTTTAAAAGCACTATAACCCACCTATATCTTGGTCTTAAATATGTTTCTTTGGGAGAGAGAAAGAAGAGACAAGGAGAAGCTAATTTGGGTTTTGGAATTATGCGGGTTTAGTTTATTTTAATTAGGTTAGGTCTTCAAATAGGTCATTAGACAACTTCATTATGCCTACCTAAACTCCTAACTAATTAAATAACCTACTAATTAATTAATTTAGTCAAATTACAAACGTACAACAAAAGACAGTCTTTAGAGACGAGACTACGATCGACGCCACGTTTGTCAAATGACGGCCAAGTAAACACCTAAGGTATCAATGGATGTCCCGTTTATTGGCCCACGATCTGCCCTTTTCACTCATTTGTGCAGACTGCCATGGCAGGTTATAGCAAAATTGCAAGTGTTCTTGTCAAGGGCCCTTGGTTGGCCCTTAGGGAGTCGTACCAGGACGTTTCGACTATAAAAAAACTCTAATAAATGTTAGATATCCTTGCACAATAATTATTCAGTTTTTGAATCCTAAAACTTAGTCAAATAGGCTAAGACACACTATAACCTCTTGAATTAGTGTACGGACGTCATGGACATTATTTGACATTTGGATACCTATACTTCCTAAATAACATACATTTATTATTTTTTGTCTTAAAACAGTTCTACAACCTTTATACACTCTTGTAAGTCGCTTGAACGTATCTTATACATTCGGTGTATTACATTAGAGGACTACAGAGAGAAGCGGGTGGAGCCAAAAATTCAGGGTGTTCATAAATATAACACCCTTCAAATGACTTAGCTGAAAATAGTACCTACCATGGTTTCATGATGGTATAAGGTCATAAAATATTCTATAATGTGGTATTCAGGAAGTGTCTAAGACTTTAGGTTATTTGAAAGTTAAACGTCAAGGGACGACCAAGACGTTCGACAATTAAGTCACCTATGTTCCTCATATATGGTTTTGTATGCTTATGTGTGATTAATGAGTTTATGGACCCTTAAATTATTTATCATAGTTTTTGTAGGAAGTGTGTCATGTTTTGTGAAGTTTTGAGGTCATATGTCAAGGAACGTCCATGATATTCGAAAGGTTTGTCTTGAAACGACCTTGTGTGTCTTGGTATGTTTCATTGAGTTTTACATGTTTGTTTTTGATGAAATTCATGTTAGAGGTCCTAAATCGTTTATTACAATGTTTGTTCTTGAAACGTCTCTGAAAACATCCCCAAGAACAATCCAAGGGTCCTCGAGGAACGGTCCTTCATGAGTGCCCAAGCTGTCAAAACTAGCCCAACCTACGGAGGCAATCGACTTCCAGTGGGTCAGTCGACGCTCGGTAGACGAGGGGATTTGGTTGTCACATTGTTTTGGGAGTATAGGAAGCCAAAGAACATCCTCAGTCCCAAACAACGGACCAACAGGACAGTCGGTGTGTCAAGCGACGGGATGTCGATGGTCCATCCGTTTATTGGGTTTGTTCCCTGCGCAGGCCACAATTAAGTTAGGGTTGAATAGGTAAATTCACCCCATGTACATAAAAGAGAAAGAGAGGTTAATTAGAGGTCTTTTGGGTATTTTAAATATATTTATAAGCCTAAAACACTTAGAAGATTTCATTCTTCAAAATCAAAAACCAAATTCCCATAGAAATTCTCTAGAACACCATTAGATCGTAAACTCAAGGAAGGGCTTGGATAGGAGAATAGAGAGGAGATTCTTCATCTATTGAATAGATATCTAGGTTGTATTATATTAATGAATATATATTGAATTTACCTAGTTTAACTGATTAGCATAGTTTTGATATTTATTTGATTTTCATGGCCATGGGTAAGGGCCTTATGGTATTGAAATGGATGATTACCATTGTTTGAAATGTTGAGAACGGATTTGTGGTACACTCATCTAATTCCCTTTATTTTATGTTTATTAGAATTCAATTATGTTGTGATTGGTATGGTCCACTTATTGTGGCGGTGTTATGTTCCTTACTTGCAATTGATGTGGCCTTGTCAGCGTTACTTTATGTAATATGATGATCATGTCCTTGTCGACAACTAATTGAAGTATTGTGATGATTTGTGTAGTTGATTTATGTAAAGTTTGAACGCATCTATCTACATACATAGTAATGTAAATAAATGTGTCCTTTGTATATATGTTAGGAGATCATGTCGATTATGACTATGTGCTTATATGTGTAGTCTTATATGTTGATTCTTGATTGTTTCTACTTGAATATATGAGTCGTGATGGTTAAATTAAGGATAATATAGTAATGAATAGGATGACATAAAGATTATAAGATTCATTTCTAAGTGTTCCAAAGAATGGTATGCTATATATGATATGGTAAAGAAAGTTGTGTCTTGTTTTGGTAGATTTGTGTCCCTTACTTGATACATGTATGAATGATATGTGAATTTTTCAGATGTCTAAACTAGGTTGTCTTTGTGATCCCTTTTCATATATGAATTAATGATATGTGCGACCTTAGATGATGTTAAGAATGTCACGTACGTAGAAAGGGTTATGTTATGAATTTGAATTCGAAGAGTCGTAATGGTATACTTCACTTAAAGTATGATGGATTGTCACACCCAGGTTCTAGACCCTAGATGAGTCCAGCGTCATTAACCTCTCAAAGGTCACAGACAAGCCTCTTCTTTGCTTTCATCACAATCATACTGTTAAATTTAGCAGAAAATTAAAAACTTTATAATTTAGTGAAGTGTACTTAGAATTCATATAATTTCTAAATAAGAGTGATATACTAATATCTCAAACTAAACAACCACCTATTAATAGATTGAAAAATTTAAATGAAGAATTCTTAATAATAATAGTTGCCAAACCGGCAATAATATAATATCTTGAACAAATAATTGAATTGAAACGGTAGGGACAACATCCACTAGTTATGTCTAATCTACTAAAGCTTGAATAAAGTGTAGGCATCCCCAAACTCAAAAGGACCTACCAAAGTTTTGAGGTACTAATTTAAGTAGATACAAGCGAATCTTCAATCTTCTTCAAGGACCTGTGCGTATAAAAAAAGTAATATTATATGGGTTAGTACACACTTGTAATAAGTATGGGTTATGCACATACACACATAAGGATTATGCATGATCAAAGAAAGCTCTACCTATAGCAACATGCCATTTTCGGAAAATGAAGTCACTTTACTTTCCTAATTCATTATTTATGAATCATGCCATGAATATGACCTATTCCCATGAATTTTAAGAAAACAACTCCTTTTCTATATGAGCGTAAGACTTTGGAATCATCAACATAATATAAGAACAACTCGAGCAAAAATTTATATTTTTGCTCCCCCTTTAATAAGAGAGCTCCTTTTCTATGCCTTTTATTTTTTTTTAAAAGTATTTTCTTCTTTTTGTTGTGTAGTTCAATGAACTCCTTTTATCCTATGTTTGAATTACGAGTGAAATGGTTCATTATAGACCCATTCTTACAATTAATCAAGTAAGTAATCTAAAAGACTAAGGAAATGATTTGACTACCCTTCTTCCAAATTATCCTTTCCTTTCTTGTTAAATTGACATGGATCTTTATAAGCCAATCTTTATTAGATATGCCCATTATTTGGTTGTTTACATAATATAAAGATTATTGTCTATGACCATTATTCAATCCTTGCATAATATAAAAATTATTGGCTATGACCATTATTTGATGATTTGCATAATATAATGATTACTAACTATGTCTATTTTTTGATCCTTTGCATAATATAAAGATTATTGTCTATGCCCATCATTTGATCATTTGCATGATATAAAGATTACGGGGCATCAATTAGGCATTATGTTTTTCTCCTTTTATTTGCATAAGCCAATAACTGTCCAAACTTCATTCTTATAAATTACTGATAATTTTGATATACTTATGCTTTCTCTTACTTAGTTCTCTTTTCGAACCTACATATATTCTTCTTTGATATCATGTTCACTTTGAACATACTTTATTTATTTGTTTCTTACATTCTTAAAGAAATATTTAGCATTAAAGTGGCATATATCATGTGAGCTAACATGAAATCCAGTGTCTTCCCCATACTGAAAGTGGTGTTTCACCTGCTAAGTTAAAAAATGAATACTAGCATTTAACCTACATAGATCATGTGATCTAACATGAAATTCAATGTCTTCCCCACAGTGAAAAGAGGTGGTTTACTGGCCAAAGTGAAATCGCAAACTTCCTAGCTTTATTAGGTGGATCCACTAGCTAGTAACCTATGATAGCAACATAGTTCAAAGACTAGGAGATTTTATAGACCCTTATCCACATTCGTGGTAGTATCATTTCATTAGGCTTACATGTTCTTGCACAAGATCATTGTTACACAATCGGTGCTTTATTCAATTTATCATACTTTAAAATTTATAGAGTTAACTCTTACATTATGGAAGCTTGCTTCTAGTATGAGATGTGCTTACATCAATGGATGACTTGTGACCCCTTTCTTTACTTGATGAATGTGAACTTTAATATTACATTATAATTATGGTGTGAATGAGACTTGTGTCACGACTTCTAACACCCTCTTATGTGAGTATCTTTAACATAATTGTTTAGGTTCAAGTGAGAGTTGTCTCACTTCCTTTAACACCCCATTCTAGGTATATTTTATGACTCATAAGCTTTTATGTTATTTCATTACTCACCTAATCTTGTTCAACATTATTTGGTAGCCTTCTACCATTCTTCATGAATGTTTTAAAGACTTATTCAATGTGCTACTATGTCCACAAGTTAATATATATAGAGTATGTTGGGACTTTTCTGAATCATTGGCATACCCTAGGTTATGAGTTCTTTCAGTTACAATATGCCAAGTCATTCTTTAACATGTATTTGGAATTACAAGAACATCATAATTTACATTGGCCATATAAGATTGCTATGTCTTCTTAATTGCACAACTATATTAAATGTTTTTTAAATAATATTATAAGCTAATTTATTGCCATAAACCAAAAATTCACTAAACACTGGTCATGAGGATATGATTAGCCAAGTCAATTAATTTCATGTATATACTATAGTAATCTCATCATTTTAAGTAAGACAACTTTTAACAATTTCATCTTCTTAAACACAATTGGGCATTACAATATTCCTATCTATTGTAAATGATACCCTAATCATACGGATCTAACCTATAGGTCTGAGTCGACATTATTAATAAATAGAAACCTACACATAATGATCAGTTAGCACCTCATACTAAGAACATTCTAGAGATTTGCATTATACATACTACTAGAATTAAAAATAGGGAGAACTAGGGAGATTAACATTCTATTCATTGGGAAGAACCCTATTTTCGATTTTTATTGAATTCAAAAACGTTCGAAAAGGCTCTTGGGTAAAGATATCCAAGAGAGAAAACCCATTCCATACTGTAGAACTGAATCTACGAAGATCACTCCGTACTTTGCACGAAAAATCTTGAAGAGCTTCCTTGATATCGCCTAGGGAGAATTGTTCACTATTTTTCTTACGTTTTTATTGGTTTTGAGTCGTGAGGTTTCTTACCTAGTTAAACATGAGTCTAAGTCTTAGGAACTGAACATTGATTAATTCAAATTTAGGCTAATCAACTTAATTAAATAATCAATTATCTAATTACAAAAATTCCCCTCCTAAATTGACTAAAAATAGGAGAGCATTTGACAAAGCTAATTCTAAAGATTTGCTAAGGGTCTCTGCTTTGAGTTTTAAATTAAATTAATTAATTAAATTTATTATTTAATTAATTGACCAAGGGTAATTATAAAAGTACTCCTAAGTCATTAAGACCATAACCAACCCCTTTTGACCATCTTAGTTAAGGTACTAGGATGTTTCTTTAGTTAGTTACACGGCTAGTGTCACCCGGTTAGATTTTAGGATTTCGGATCACTAGTTAGTTTATTTGAGTTAATCCTAGGTTAGCTAGTTAGTTAGGTAATTTAGTTAGAGCGTAGAGTTTTTTTAATAATCTAGTACCTAAATAGCTTTAGCCGTGCATGTGCCTTCCCTGTAACATCGCTAACTGAATTCGGTTGGGGCTTGGTCGCTTGGTATCTTGTACATGATGCGTATTTCTTGTCGAAGGACCCTCACTACTTCCTTGGGCACTTCTTAACCTACATGATCATTTTAATTGATCATCTCTCATGGTACCTAGGCTTGACACTTGGATGCTTCGTACCTAATGTGTGTAATATAAAGGAAAAACTTTTAGCTTAGGGTCTTCATGAAAGGTACAATTCCGAAACAAGCTTGGATTGGAGCATTTGAACATCAAAGTATATCTTAATACATAGAAAATTGGCTAACACCCTTAAGCCTATATTCTCTAACATGCCCAATATTACTAAATATTGGGCATTGGAATGCCTAACTACCCAAATACATATTCTTCAAACTTAATAGACCCTTCACTAGACAAGTACATTTTCTTGAATGTTACATTATCCCCCCCCCCTTAGGATCAATCGTCCCTGTATGACATCATTGGACACAAATAGGGTATTTTCGAGAAACACATCAACATATTTGAAACTTTACTCTTTGTGAATATCAGATTCAAATTTTACTCTAGATGATGCACATCTCTCAAAGCTTATCTGAAGCTTCATATCTAAGATTGAGGAACTTCCTTCTCAATCTCGCTTTAACTTAATGCACCTCAAAACTCATGAGACACAAAAATCATGTCAAATCTATACAAAAATAGCAATATGAAGGTAAGCATGAAATCATATTAACTCATATAGTGCAAGTATAAAACCTACAGTTATGGACTTAAAACAGCTAAACTAACTAATGCACTAAAAGTTGGAGTTTCTTAAACAAAATTAGATTAGGAAGAGTATATCTAACCTGAAGAACTGAATAAGTGAGGATAATGGGATCTCTTGACAGCCTCGGCCTTCTATGTTGATCCTTCGACAAGGTTGTTCCTCCATAACACCTTTAAGGTGGAAACCTCCTAGTTCCTCAGCTTCTTGACATGGAGATATAAAATTTCAACTGGAACCTCTTCATAAGAAACGTTCTCATCGACTCCTAACCCCTCAACAAGAAGGATGGATGCTAGATCACCTCGACACTTTTTATGTATCAAAACATGAAACACAGGATGAATAGAAGGCAAGTCATTTGGTTACTTCAGTTCATAGGCTACATTCCCTACACGTTGTAGGATATCATAAAGACCTATACACCTCGGACTTAACTTCCCTTTCTTACCAAACATCATCACCCCTTTCATGGGTGATATCTTCATGTAGACTTGATCACCTAGCTCGAATTCAAGAGCCCTCTTCATGTTATAAGCATAAGATTTTTGACAATTGTAAGTAGTATCCAATTTATTCCTAATCATTCTCATCTTTTCCACAGACTCATGTATGATGTCAGTTCCAAGGATGGAACACTATTCTACCGCAAAGCACCCAACTGGGGACTTACATCTCTAGCCATAAAGTGCTTCAAAAGGTGCCATCACAATACTAGAATGGTAGATATTATTATAAGAGAACTCAATCAATGGCAAGTGATCATCCCAACTCCCCTTGGAGTCAATAACACATGATCTCAGAATGTCTTCAAGGGTCTGAATGGTACGCCTTGCTTGTCCATCTGTCTGAGGATGAAAAGTAGTACCGAGCTTCACCAGTGTACCCTTACTCTTTTTTAAAGATTTCCAAAAATTAGAAGTGAATTGGGCTCCCCTATCCGAAATGATATATAAGGTTACCCCATTCCACCTCGCTATCGCATCAATATAAAGCTTGGAATAATCTTCGGCTCTGTAAGTAGACTTCACATGAATGAAGTGTGCATACATAGTAATCTATCAACAATTACCCAAATGAAATCACGCCGTTTCCTGGTCCTGGGCAGACCAACCACAAACATAGAAATATCTTGCTTCATACCATTCCACAAATCGATCTCCTTGAGATTATGATACATTTTGGTTGAACTTTAATGAATGGAATACCTGGAGCCATGAGCCTTTGCAATCATAGTAGTTCTTTTATTATCAATAATGGGCACACAAAATCTGTCATGGTATTTAAGCACACCATCCTCCCCTAGCGAGAATGATTCATTCATCTTAATTTATACTGAGTCTTTAAACTCCATGAGAACTGAGTTGAGATGCTGCTTATGTTTAACATCTATAACAAATGAGGATTCAGATCTTGAATGAACTGAAATACCCCCACTTGGTTATCTACCAACCGTATACCTAACCTATAAAATTGGTGTACCTCATTAACCAGCTCCTTCTTCTCAACATAAATATGAGACACACTGCCCATTCTCAATTGACTCAGAGTATCAGCCACTACATTGGCCTTAATTGGTTGATTGTGAACAATCATATCATAATCCTTGAGCAGCTCTAGCCATCTTTTCTAACGAAGATTCAATTATCTCTGTATAGAAAGGTACTGAAGTCTTTCATGTTAAGTAAATACATCAACTTGTATAATATACAAGTAATGTGTCTAATATTTTAATGCAAATACCACATTATCTTACTCCAGATTATGGGTAGGGTAATTCTTCTCATGGATATTCAATTGTCTTGATGCGTATACAATCACCATGCTATCCTTCATAAGAACACAAACCACAACTACTCGTGAAGCATCACAGTATACCACATAACCTACACAACTCCTTTGTAATGTGAGAACTTGGGCTGAAGTGAGTTTATCTTTCATCTCTTGGAAGATCTTTTCACAATTTTGCGACCACTCCAACTTTGCCTTCTTCTTTGTTAAAGCTGCCAATGGAGCAGCAATAGAGGAAAATCCCTCAATAAACCTGCGATAGTAATTGACAAACCCAAGAAACTACGGATGTATGTAGGAGTAAGGGGTTTCGGCTAATTCTTTACTGCATCAATCTTTTTCGGATCAACCTCTACACCCTGGTCGGACACAACATGACAAAGGAAGTTCACTAATCTAAGGCACACTCACATTTGTCTAACTTTGCATACAACTGATGTTCCTTGAACATTTGTAATATCATTCTCAAATGTTGTTAATGCTCTTCTCTTGTCTTTGAGTATTTGAGGATGTCATCTATGAATACTATGAAAAAAGAATCAAGGTTTTCAGGAAAGACCCTATTCATAAAGTCAATAAACGCAGCATGTGCGTTAGTGAGACCAAATGACATGACAAGAAACTCGTAATCACCATACCTAGTACACAAGACAGTCTTAGGAATGTCCTCTTGTCTCACTCTAAGATCGTGATACCCTGACCGGAGATCTAATTAAGAAAAGAAACTTGAAAGTTGGAGCTGATCAAATCGATCATCAATTCTGGGAAAACGGTATTTGTTCTTTATAATAACTTTGTTGAGTTGCTTATAATCGATACACATTGTAAGGAATCCATCCTTTTTCTTAATGAACAAAACTGGAGCACCCCATGGGGATAAGCTCAGTTTGATGAATCCCTTATCAAGTAGATCTTTTAACTACAAATTAAACTCTTTAAGTTCAGTTGGAGACATTCTACATGGAGGAATGGAAATTTTTTTGTGTTGGGATCTAAGTAAACACCAAAGTCAATTTTCTGTTCAGGAGGGATTCATGGTAAATCCTCTGAAAAGACATCTTGAAACTCATTCACTATAGACACAAAGTCTATGGAAGGAACTTTATGTTCTATGTCATTCAGTATGCCTAAGTGATATAGATACCCCTTAGATAACATCTTATTAGCTTTAGGATGGGAAACTATTTGGCCTATTGGATTGGAACTATGCCCTTGACATTCCAGCTCTAACTCATTAGGAAACTGAAACCTTACCACCCTTTTTCGACAGTCTATGGTAGCATAACACTTATAGAGCCAATACATACCCAAAATTATATAAAAGTCAAGCATGGTTAATTCTATTAGGTCATCATAACTGAATCTACTAAGAACAGTTATTAGGCAATCTCTATATACTCTTTCAACCCTAATGATGTCCCCTATGGGAATACTAACGAAAAAAGGTACATGCAAGATCTAAGGAAGAAAGTAAAATTTACTAGCTACTAAAGAAGTAACAAAAGACAAGCTGGCGCGTGGATCTAATAATACATACAAAGTAAGACAAAATACAACAAAGTTACCAGTTACAACATCATCTAACTTCTCGTACTCCTCTCTACCTTTCAACGCATAGAATTGATTTCTCTTGGGAGGCTCACTTGCAGCAGTAGGATTACACCGAGGCTGAGTATCTTCCTTGGCCTGATTCTTCACATGTTGGCAGTCCTTGATTATATGCGCACTCTTACAACACCGATAGAAGGCATTAGTACATACCAAGCCCTCACCTCCATGCAAATGACCACACTTACGACACAACTTTCTATTACGGTGGGCATTTCTATCATTTTCTTTCTTGAGGCCAGACTTACCCCCTTTGGAATTAGTGTTCCTTGAAAGAGTAGGATTACCTGAGTGCTGATGCCCTTTATCGAACATTGTATCAGATAATGAGGTTAAATTACCTAGGAACTAGGGCTCAAAAAAACCATGTTTCTTATTTTAAAGGTTATGGTTGTTAAGTGAAACACAACCATGACATAGAGACTTAGTGATGTTACTAATCTTCCCTTCTTCTACTCTTGATCATGGTGTGTAGAATATTGACATTTTGCGTAATCCTAGCATCTAATTTACTTCTTGTGTGTGCATGTAGAAAAATGAACACAAGATGAAACACAGGAAGGAGAGTTAGAGAAGCAGCTACTGGAGGAAACCACGCTCCTCCTCAAGACCCAGCTTCTGGAGTGCAAGTGCATGTCAACCCTGCTGCATTGACGGATGGAGAAGTGATATTAGCACTGGTTCAGATGGCCCAAGCCATAACTTCTCAGGCACATGCTATCACAACCCAGTCCACTAGAGAGGGTGCTCCGAGGAAGTACCCACATTCTAGCACCATCTCTAGTAGACTAAGAAATTTCACCAGGATGAGTCCTCCATTCTACTCGGGTCCAAAACCAACAAGAAACCCAAAGAGTTTGTGGAAGACGTCCACAAAATTAATTGTGATATGGGTGTTAATGAAGAGTAGAAGTCTAAATTGGCTACATACAAACTCAGTATGTGGCTCAGGTATGGTACAAGATGTGGGTAAATGGACGAGCACCAGGAGAAGTCCTTAGCATTTGGGACATTCTCAAGAGTGCATTCCTGGAGAGGTTCTTTCCCAGAGAGTAAAGAGAGGCTAAGGTTGAGGAGTTCATCAACCTATGTCAAGGAGGTATGTCAGTCAAGGAATACTCCTTGAAGTTTATTAATCTTTACAAATATTCTTCTTCCCTAGTGTACAATAGCAGGGATGAGATAAGCAGGTTTGTGACAGGTGTATTGGAGGATCTTGAAGAGGAATGTTGGGCTGCCATGTTGAATGATAACAAGGACCTTTATAGGTTGATGGTACATGCACATTTGGTCGAGGAGAGTCGTCGGAGGAAGATAGGTAGAGAAGGCAAGAAGCCTAGGTTCTAGGATCAGGCTGGTTCTAACATTTGTAGGATTTCGTTTGGAGTACATGACAGGCCCAAGTTCAAGAAGGGGAAGCAACACTTTGGTAATACTACTCCTTCAAGGAACACTAATGCCAAAGAGCTCAAGTCTGGCCTTAAGAAGGGCAATGATAGAAATGCCCAACGTCATAGAAAGTTGTGTGGTAAGTGTGGTCGTTTGCATGAAGGTGAGTGCTTGGTAGGTACTTATGCCTACTATGGCTAAAGCAATAGTGGGCGTATGATCAGGGACTTCCCATATGTGAAAAATAAGGCCAAGGAAGATACTTAGCCTAGTTCTAATCCTACTCTGCAACCGAGCCTCCTAAGAAGAACAAAAACTACTCTTTGAAAGGTAGAGGGGAGCACGAGAAGTCAGCTGATGTTGTCACTGCTAACTTTCTTGTCTTTTCTCTTATTGTGTATGCATAGGTAGATCCTGGATCCACCTTGTCTTTTGTTACTCCTTTATTATCTAGTAAATTGGACTTGCTTCCTGATATCATCCATGAACCTTTTCTACTTAGTACTCCCACAACGGACAACATTAATGCTGAGAGACTATACAGAGATTGCCCAATAATTGTTCTATATAGAGTCACTTATGTTGACCGAATAGAATTAACCATGCTTGACAATGATATAATTTTTGGTATGGATTGGATCCATAAGTATTATGCTACAATAGACTGTTGAAACTGGGTAGCAAGGTTTCAGTTTCCTAATGAGTTGGAGTTGGAATGGTTATGGCGTAGTTCAAATCAAATAGGACAAATAGTTTCCCATCTTAAAGCCAATAAGATGTTATATAAGGGGTATCTATATCGCTTAGTCAGAGGTAATGACATAGAACATGAGGTTTCTTCCATAGACTTTGTGTCCATAGTGAATGAGTTTCAAGATGTCTTTCCGGTTGATTTACCTTAAATCCCTCCTGAACACGAAGTTGAATTTTGTGTTTACTTAGATCCCAACACCAAACCAATTTCCATTACTCCCTATAGTATGACTCCAGCTGAACTCAAAGAGTTGAAATTTTAGTTAAAACATCTACTTAATAAGGGCTTCATCTAGCCGAGCATATCCCAATGGGGTGATCCAGTGTTGTTCGTTAAGAAAAAGGATGGAACCCTTAGAATGTGTATTGATTATCGGCAACTCAATAAAGTCACATTAAAGAACCAAAACCCACTTCCCAGACTTGATGATCTATTTGATTATCTCCAAGGTTCAACTTTATTTTTAAAAACAGATTTCCGGTCAAGGTATCACCATCTTAGAGTGAGACAATAGGACAATCCTAAGACTGTCATCCGTACTAGGTATGGTCATCAAGAGATTCTTGTCTTTTCATTTGGTCTCACTAACGCAACAGCCGCGTTTATGGACCTTATGAATAGGGTATTCCGTTAATTCAATGATTCTTTTGTCTTATTATTCATAGATTACATCCTCATATACTCAAAGCCTAGATAAGAGCATGAACAACATTTAACAATGACATTGCAAGTACTCAACGAACATCAGTTGTATGCTAAGTTCAGCAAATATGGGTTTTCTCTGAGATCAGTAACCTTCGTTTTTCATGTTGCCACCAACCAGGGTGTAGAGGTTGATCCAAATGAAATTGAGGTAGTAAAGAATTTGTCGTGACCCCTAACTCCTACAGACATCCAGAGTTTCTTGGGTTCAACTAATTACTGGCGAAGGTTTGTTGAGGGAGTTTACTCTATTGCTGCTCCATTGGCATCTTTAATAAAGAAGAAGTCGAAGTTTGAGTGGTATGAATCGTGTGAAAAGAGCTTCCAAGATCTCAAAGATCGAATCACTTCACCCCAGTTCTCACTTGCTAAGGAGTTGTGTAGAGTATGTGGTATACTTTAATTTTTCCCGAGTAGGTTTGGGATGTCTTCTTATGCAGGATGGCAAGGTGATATCGTATGCATCAAGACAGTTGAAAATGCACGAGAAGAATTACCCTACCAATGATCTTGAGTTAGCTTATGCGGTATTTGCGTTACAACTTTTGACACAATACTTAAATGGTGTACATGTTGATGTATTTACTGACCATATAAGTCTTCAGTATGTTTTTATACACAGAGATTTGAAACTTCGATGATTAGTCCGTACTATTCACGAAAAACCTTGAAGAACTGCCTTGAATTTTCATAAGGAGAATTGTTCACTATTTTTCTTACGTTTGTTACTATTTTTTAGTCCTGAGGTATCTTACCTAGTTTAACGTGAACCTAATTCTTAGTTATTGAATATTGACTAATTCAATTGAGGCTAATTAAATTAATTAAAAAATAAATTAGCTAATTACCAAAACTCCCCTCCTAAATTCACTAAAAATAGGAGAGCATTTGAGTTAGCAAAATCTAAAATTTTGCTAAGGGTCTCGACTTTGACTACGAATTTAATTTAATTAATTAAATTTCTAATTTAATTAATTAAATTACCTATGGTAAATACTAAAGTGCATTAGGACCATAACCAACCCCTTTGGACCATACTAGGTTAGGTACTAGTATGTTTGTTTAGTTAGTTACTAGGCTAGTTTCACCCGGTTAGACATTAGGATTTAGGATACACTAGTTTGTTTATTTAAGTTAATCATAGGTTAGTTAGGTAATTTAGTTAGAGCCTAGAGTTGGTGAGGAAGCTAGGCCCCACATGGCTTTACCCGTGCGGGAGCCTGGCCCCTAACCGCCCTAACCGAATTCAATTCGGCTTGGTCACTTGGTCCATTGCACAGGTGGTTGCAATGTGTGTGCACATGTGTTGCTGCTCATTAATTGTCCAAGGACCCTCCCTATGTTCTTGGGCACTGCTTAATCTATATGATTATTTTAAATGATCATGTGCCATGGTACATAGGCTTGACAATTGGATGTTTTCTACCTAATGTGTGTCATATGAAGTCAAAAATTTTATCTTTGGCTCTTCATTGCAGGTACAATTCCTTAACAAACTTGGATTGAAACAGTTGAACATCAAAATATATCTTAATATATAAAATATTGGCTAACACCCTTAAGACAATATTCTTTAACATGCCTAATATTACACAATAATGAGCAATGGGATGGCTATGTACCATAACACATATACTTAAAACCTAATAGACCATTCACTAGACAAGTACATTTTCTGGAATGTTACATGGACTTAGGGTTTATTGGGTGGAACGACATCAAATAATCCTTAGGAAAGTCATGAGTAGGTAACTTAGTCTCCATTGAAAGGTAGCCCAAGTGGACCTCTTTGGTAGGGTGAATGTTATTGGGTTATGAACTAGATAAGGAACCTCTTCATGTGATCCTTTAGTGTCAATTAGTCTATGAGAACAAAGGATATCACCGAGTGATTATGTTATGGGAAGTATCTCTACTTGAGAACGATACTAGAGTCCAATTTATCTTTATTTGAGAATGAGACTAGAGTGCATAAAATCCCTTCATATTCCTTAATCATGTGCCTACATGGGATGTTTAAGAACTCGAAAATGACTTAGGTGAACTATATACTAACATGGTTTTAATAATGGAGGTCCTAAATATGTCTAATGTGGTATTGAGGCAGTCTCTAAGAGGTTGGGTGCATTGGAAGTCAAATGTCAAGGGACGGCTAAGATGTTTGATGACTAATTCAACTATGGGCTTCATATGTGGTTTTATGTGTATGTGTGATTCATTAAGTTGTAAGATATTTAAATGTATAGGCAGTATGTCATGTTTCGTGGAGCTTGGAGGTCAAATGTCAAAGAACGTCCATGACGTTCAAAAGTGTTGTCTTGAAATTATCTTGAGTGTATAAGCATGTTTCATTGAGTTTTACGTATTCGTTTTTGATTAAATTCATGTAAGATTTACTAAACTCATATATGATCATGTTTGGGTTGGAATCTTCCGGGCAAAAATTCACAAGGACCAACGAAGGGTCCTTGAGAAAGGACACAATATAGGTGCCAAGATTGGCAAAGAAAGCCAAACTAAAAGTAGGCAATAAACTCCCATTGGGTCGCTCTGGGTTACTTGATTTTGACCTAATGTTAGTGAATTATTGTGATGGTCTATCTAATGATGTAATAAATGTATTTAATTTATATATAGGTTGTATTCGATTGATGAATTTACATTGAATCTACCTAGTTCATTTATTATTATAGTTTCTTATAGAATTGATATTCGTGGCCATTGGTAAGGGGCCTTCTGTTATTGAATTGGATGATTTAGCGTCAAGTTGAGGTGTTGATGATGTTGTGGTGGTAAGCTTACGTATTTAATTTATTTTGATGTTGTTTACAATTCAATTCTATTTTTATTTGTATGGTCCACTTATGATGGCGGTATTATCTATTTACAAGAAAATTGATGTGGCCTTGTTGGAGTTACTTTATGCAATATGATGATCATGACCTTGTCGCAACTACTTTAAGTAATTTGGCTATTTTTGTAGTTGATTATGTGAAGTGTAATGATATCTATCTACATGTTAAGCAATGTGAAGTCATATATATGATCTTCTATCTATACTAGTTAGGTTATCATGCTAGACTATGACTTTGACCTTGTGTGTATAGTCTTAGGATTGATTCTTGGTTATTTCTAATGGACTATATCAGTCTATGTTTGTCACTTTTACATTTTTATGATAGAGTGTAGGATGACTTAAAGATGATAATGGTTATTCCTATGTGCTTATGAAATGAGTTGTAATATGTGTTAAGGTGAAGTATGTGGTTTCTTGTGTTGGTTGACTTGTGTCCCTTACTCGATGCTTGTATAGCACTGAGTTAGTATGGTAAGAGAAGCAGTTCTATTTAATAACGAGACTTGATTACAAATCATGCCCTTTATATTCCTTAACCATGTGCCTACATGGGATGTGTCTAACTTCTACAATTGGCAAGTAGAACACCCTCATCGGAGTAGATTAGAACTTTGGATTCCATGTCTTGCTATCATTGTCTATGTCGGTTATTGCCTATTATAATCATGTGGGATACTTACTAGCATTAGAGAAGTTCTATGAAGTTTAGGTTGTGGTATGGGACGCTATCTAGACATTGCACAATACGATTTGAGGAGTTAGTTAGAGACCCTAGGTCTTGTCAAAGACCATTACTTTAAGTCCTTTAGGTGTTGATGTCTTCTAAATGAATTAATTGATGTTATGACTTTAGTTAGTGAAGAAAGTATGTTAATGTAATAAGTAATTATCTAGAGTAGTTAAGTATTGTCTAGTTAAGGTATGAAGGGGGTATAAGAATGGTCACATGTTATTTTACCTAGATGAGTCTTATGTTAGACTCTAATTAGGGAAGATGTTAATTATGTGGACATGATCCCAACTTAGGTAGTCTTAAGGATTATTTAGGTAGTCTTGAAGAGGTCCATCATGGACGTTATCTTCTTGATCTACTTCAATATGTCTTTTGATAGCCTTTGCTGAGTAAATGGCATATGATCTATATGTTGATATATTTGATTTCTTGAAGTGTGTAAGTGACTCCTTATAAGTAGTCTTGAGTGTTATTTATGCATACTTAGGGATTTTGTATGGGCGGTCTGACTTTATTTTGCTTAAGTTAGTCATAGGATGGATTTAAGTGGGATGATTATATACTAAGACATGTCTAAGATGAAGATAATAAACTTTATTGTACAGTGACTTCAGTGTAAGAGTGAATGAGGTTACTATGAAGTGATCTCTAAAATTGTCATATTTGGTCTAAATGTTATCTTATGTGTTTCTATGTTGTTAAATGTTGTTCTTATGATTATAAGATGATTTTTAAATGATAGATGCATATTTCGAATAAATGTCCATTTTCATGATTTTCATGCATTATGTCATACTTAGTACATGTTGTTGTACTAATCCATGCATTTATCTATCTCTAATGTTGTTGGTAGGTGAAAAGCTTTTGGGAATTGAAAACTTGGACCGTAGCAAAGTTCAAGATAAGTTTAAGTATGTCCTCATTTTACTTGAGGGCATATATTTCTTTTATGTTTTCATTTGAAATATTGTAATAGACTAAGTATTTTCATATTTTTAAGTATGGGCCGTGTCCCAGGTATCATTATGACTTGTGATTGATGAGATTGATACATAGTATTTCCTATTACTTTATATGTAAGAGATTTTTAAAGACTATGATATGTTTTGTGAAAATTTTTAAATCCGCACTAATTTCCACTATGTTTATGCGATGAATGATATGTAAGGGCTTATGCGAGACCTCTAAGAGGTCAAGTATGCCTGTTACATTCCGAGCTTTCCCAAAACTTCTATGGTGTGGTTTCGAGAAGTGATAAACTTGGTATCAGCGCATAGGTTATAAAAGTAGTATTTGGAAGAGAGAAGTCTCATCAATTCACAACTAGTAGAGTCATGAACATCAGTGTGAGTTGCGACACATTTATGGTCGAAAGACTATAGGAGGATAATGTTTACCTTGTTTTCTACTCCTATGTTGTGGCATATATTAAAAGTTATTATAACTCTTTTCTTATGGGTTTCCTTATGTTTATAGGAAGATGAATACTAGGAGGACACCGTCTAATCAAGTTTAAGAGAATGAGGCGTAAGAGGAGTCTCTGTGTCATGTTGAGGAAGTTAGGCAATTTCCTCAAGGTACTCAAGATGATAAAGGTGATCAAATCTCTGTTGTGGGTTGAGGTGATGATGTCCCAGAGTTGAGTTATAGGGATATTAGAGAGGCTTTGCTTGCTTTATCCTGCCGTGACTACTCATGTGAACTTGAGGACGGTGCCTACGGTAAATGTTGTGGCGAGAACTATCACGTCTAGGTTAAGAGAATTTTGTTAGGATTAATCCTCCTATCTTTCATTGCTCTAAAGTGGGATAGGATCCCAGAGAGTTCTTAGATGGTACACTCAAAGGAAGGATAATAGGCAGGAAGAATCAGGTCCTATTAAGTGGGAAGAATTTAACGAAGCTTTTCTTGGTAAGTACTTTGCACGTGAGAAGAGGGAAGTTAAGCTGGAAGAGTTTATCAATCCCAAGCAAGGAAATATGAGTGTTGAGGAATACCCTTTGAAATTCTCTATGTTCTCTAGATGTATCCTTCTCTACTGTCTAATCCAACGGATGAAATGAGTTGTTTTGTGACGGGTGTAGCCGATCTAGTGAGGAAAGAATTCTGTACGACGATGTTACATAATGATATGACAGTATCTAGACTCATGATGTATCCACAATCTATTAAATAGTATACACTTGGGAGGATTGATAGACGTTTGAAAAGGAGATGTTCTAGTGATCAAAGGCAACCTAGGTTCGAAAAGAGGGATCAAACTCAAGAACAATCTAAGAGTGTTAAAGTGAAATTGGAGAAAGGAGGTGGTTCTCAAAATGTCAAACCTACATGTGTCACTTGTGGCAAGAAACATTATGGTGAGTGTCTATTGGGTACCGGGAGTTTCTATGGTTGTGTTAACGAAGGACGTAAGGTTAGATATTGTCCTATGATTGCTTCTAGAGGAAGAGAGGGTAAGCAGGTTACTCCTAATGTTCCAAAGGATGATGCTCCAACAAAGAGGGTTTCTATGCACTCCAAACTTGAGTATCAAAGTCGTATAAGGATGGTAATAATGATGAGGGTAATTCCTTCGGTTTCTTTTTAAAGATATGAGTTCCTTCTAAGTGGAGGATTATGTTAAAAGATGGGATAGAATTATATGGAAGTATGTTGTATGTGCATGGTGTTTAGGAGTTTTGTTGAAATTGAATTTCAGTAACTTCTTCCATTGTGTAATTTATAAAGTTATGATCATGTTGTAATATGTGTTTATACGATTTTACTTTGCATAATAGAATGTTTATATCATGAATTGACTAAAATATGGATTTTTGGGAAAAAAGACCTAAATCACTGTGATATTTTTCACTGCTCACTGTTAAATTTTTTGAAAATTTGACTGATTGATACTTTGGTCAAAATTGTTATAATGTTGTTATAGCTGATATATATGAGTATAACATTGAATATAAATTGATTTTTCGTTAGCATGATAAGTTATAAAATTGTGTTCTAGTTTCCTATTATGTTGTGAATCTCATGACTATGTAAAATTGATGTTTCCTTCATGTTTATGTGTTATATTGTATGGTCATGAGGTGCTAGTTAAATCTCTATTCTTGAAAGTGTTCGGAGAGTGGCAAATGTCATTCGAGGACTAATGATGTCCAAGTGGGGCGGAAATGTAATACGCTAAAAATGTCTTAGGTCAAGTAGAGACTAAAAAGTTTTTATGATGGTATATGGTCAAAGATGGGTCTAATATATTGTTTTGAGGGAGTGTCGATGAGTTTACGTACATTGGAAGTCAAACGTAAAGGGACGACTAAGACGTTCGATGACTAAGTCATTTATGTGCTTCATATGTGCTTTTATGTGTATGTGGGATTCATGAGGTTGTAACGTCTTTAAATGATTTATTTAACATATATAGGCAATGTGTCAAGTTTCGTGGAGTTTGGAGGTCAAACATCCAAGAACGTCCATGACTTTCCAAAGTGTTGTCTTGAAATGATCTTGGTTGTCTAACGATGTTTCGTCGAGTTTTACGTGTTCGTTTTTGATAAAATTCATGAGATAGGTGATAAACTCATGTATGATCATATTTGGCTTCGAAACTTCCGGGTAAACCTCCCCAAGGACCAAAATAGCTGCCATGACAGCCCAAGACATCCCAACCAACAATTGGAAATCGACGCCCAGTGGGTCAGTCTACGCCCCATTAATAGTGACTCGTCGACTGAGATTCAGTCATTGGAGAGGAGAGGTAAAAGACTATCCTCAGTGCTAGACCGCGGACCAGCAGGACGGTCTGTTGGTCAAGGGACGACCCGTTGATGGCCCTTCCGTCTGTGTAGCTATGTTATGCGCTGTTCACTGCCATATATTGGTAGTATAAGTTAAAAGACTAGGAGTTATAAGGAGACCCATACCCGTCTAGATGGAGAGTCTCATCTCATTAGAATTATTCCTCTATTTTCCCGAAAAGAGGAATCGCGACTCATTGCTTGCGTATCGGTGCTCAGTATAATGTTCCATGATATTCATCTTGTACATCATAGAAGTTGGCTTCTAGCATGAGACCTCAAAGCTCATTATATAATTTCTCATCTCATCATTACATATTAAGTGTGAATTGTCCTTACAAATACATATAGAGTGGGATTGAGACTTTTCTCTTAATTTTCAACACTCTTAAGTGAGTACTTTTGGTTTCCTTATATTTTGCGTACGTACAACCTATCTCAATTGCACTAGCCTCAAATTTTGATGTCACCATGCTCTTTTTTTGACATGTTTTCATTTTATCTTTACTCACCTTTAATTATTTTTTCATTGCATAATATACATATGCTCTCTTGGAGTTCACATTGAAGGACATTGACTATAGACGTAGATACAACTTGTCTCACTTGTACTAGCGTAACCTCATGTAGCCACTCTTTCTTTGCTTGTTCATCGCTTATCATAAATATACTCTCTTAGTTGTTTCCTTTAGTGACATTGATATTAGGCGTAGATGCAGCTTGTTTAACTTGCACTATCCTATAGTCATGAAGTCATTCTTTTCTTTACATATTAACTATGAATTCATTCTTAACACTTTCTTTTGGAGTAGGCTTGGGATTTGACTTTACATCATTTTATACTCCCTTTACGTGAATGTTCATTTCGTCATATGCCAATACACTTGGACTTTTTGTATGTTTCACACTCTTACTTAAACCTCGTAGGTTCACATCAATTCATTACATACATCTTAAGTTTGCTAAATTTTAAATCTACGCTGGACTTATGGATCCATACGTACAAGCCATGAGGCTTCATTAATAATTCGTTTAAGTGACTCATACTTACCCAAGATTATGTGGTACAAGACTTCTACATCTTGTTGGTATACCAAGATATTTATTTAGATACTTAGAGGCAGCATTCATTAATTATTTGTTCACGTACGACTTATGTTTCAATAAGGAATTGGGCATGGGATCCCGATTTCGAATTCCTTGAGTAACACTTCATATAATGTTAAACTTGGTACTTGCATTTTTCTGATTTTGGGGACCCTAGGTCGATCCACATCACCCCCATAATATTTTATTTTTTTCCCTCCTCTTTTTCTCGTTAAGGCAAAGACGTATAAGTGGGATCAATCCCCTACAAGATCATTCTTTTTCTCTTAATTTTTCTCTTGACTTTCTCACCTATCCAAGAGGTTGTGGGTTCAATTCCGACTCACCTCATTTTATTTTTCTCCTTTATTTTTTCTCCTAACTCTCTCATCTATTCAAGAGGTTGTGGGTTCAATCCCCACTCACCTCATTTTATTTTTCTCCTTTATATTTCTCCTAACTCTCACATCTATTCAAGAGGTTTTGGGTTCAATCTCCACTCACCTCATTTAATTTTGTCCTTTATTTTTCTCCTAAGTCCTGATATATTTAAGAGGTTGTGGGTTCAATCCCCACACACTACATTTATTTTTTTCTTTCGTTTTTCTCATGATATTTTTATGTAATATGCATTTGTTGAGGTCTTGGGTTCAATTCCCAATGACCTAAAAAATTATAAAAAGTATTAAAACATAGATCACTTCTCAAATTTTTGGCCGAGACCAACATTTCCAGCAAGCATAAAATTTGTTCTCTTTCGATCAATCTTCCTCTCATGTGTTAATGTTGATTCTTGGAGTAATTCGGTTGAAACTTTTCCAGCAACATTACCCTTAGACGAACATCACACTTTTAACATTTACATATACGAAAACACAACTTTTATAACACAAAAATTTCAGGCAGCAACATAGTTAATTTACAGTACATCCATGCTAAAACAATTAACGTAAATCACTTCTCGGGAATACATCTTTCATTCCTTACATAATTTTCAAATACAAATTCAATACATAATCACAGCGACCTAAAATTATCTACCATAAGACATACCAACGCATTCGTTGATCTTTCAAAGGATCTAATGACAGGGGCATGCAATGGGGACAACCTTAGTTTTTCAATTGCAATTAAACTTAACCTTAAGGGTATCTTGAGAAAGCGTCTAATAGAGAAGAAAACCCATACCTAAAGTTTTTCAGAATATGATTTAATCGTGCTGCCTATTTCCCATCATTCAAAAGTTTCACCACAAGAAGACAAGCAAAATCCATCGAGAAATTGATTTTCACCTTTTGTTTTTAAGATTATTTTTCTTTTGAGTTTTTAACTTCAAATTTCATGATTTCACGTTTGTTCTTATTTCTTTTGGTTGAGGCAGATCGTGAATTAGACATAAGAGAGTGAGAAATGTGTGGGAGAATTGGCTTAGGATTAGGAGATAAGGGATAGACTTAGTCAAATTAGGATTAATTAATTATTAATAAATAAAAATCTGAATTTTCCTATTTCTTAAATCATAAATTAAATATTAATTAATTACATGAATACACCAAATAAAATAAAATAAAATAAATCATTGCTCCTACCTAGGTTCGAACCCCCGTGGAGCAACATTTCATGAAAAGGTCCAATTTTAGCCCTTTCTACCCAAATTACCCATCCAACATATTAATTAATTAACTAAATATTTAGATTAATTACAATACTACCCTTAGCCTGGAAAAAGATTATTTCACTCCTAGACCCTCTAAACTTCAGATTACCCCTTTTTAAGTCCTGTAAAAGACTAATCCACGAAAATCTTAATATTCGAGTTCCAGACATGGTTGGACCCAAACTTTACTAGCTCTACTAACTCACCAAGTTAGTTGGCTTGGTTGTTGCATAGGTTCAGAGGTATGGTTCTACGCACATCAATCTGTGTGAACCTAGTGTAATATAGGCTCTCTAGATACGTTAGACATTACTTAGCATAGTCATTTTTAGGGTTGTTACAATCTAATGATGTAATAATAGTATTCAATTGATATATAGGTTGTATTCGATTGATGAATTTACATTAAATTCACCTAGTTCATTGATTATTATAGTTTTATGTTTAATTGATATTCATGGCCATTGGTAAGGGACTTATGTTATTGAATTGGATGATTTAGCGTCAAGTTGAGGTGTTGAGGATGTTGGGATAGTAAAATGCCCTATTTTATTTATATTGATGTTGTTTATACTTCAATTCTATTGTGATTGTGTGTTTTGCATGAAAATTGATGTGGCCTTGTCGATGTTACTTTATGCAATATGATGATCATGGCCTTGTCGGCGCTACTTGAAGTAATGTGGCTATTTGAGTAGTTTATTATGTGAACTATATTGATATCTATATACAAGTTAAGCAATGTGAAGACATATATGATTTCATCTATCAATGCTACTTGGCTGATCATGCTAGTCTATGACTTTGACCTTGTGTGTATAGTCTTAGGGTTGAGTCTTTGTTATTTCTAATTGAATATAAAAGTCTATGTTTGTCACATTTATGATGTTATGATAGTGCGTAGTATGACGTAAAGATAATAATTGGTATTACTATGTGCTTATAAAATGATTAATAATATGTTTTAAGGTAAAGTATGTGGTGTCTTGTGTTGGTTGACTTGTGTCCATTACATGATGCATGTATGAATATGAATATGTAATGTCTTGACTTAGGATTCTTTAGGCTCTTAGTATTTAATGTATGAATGATATGCGACTTTGAATGATGTTAAGAGGGTCTTCTATGTGAAACCTTGAACCTAGTGGTAAGGTCATCAGTGTTCATGTTGAAAGTCGTAATGGTAACTTTCAAGTAAAGGAATGATGGACTTACGGTTAATTAGCTAGAACGACATCACATTAACCCTTAGGAAAGTCATCATGAGTTTCTTCTCGCCATTGGAAGGTAGCCTTAAGAGGACCGATTTTATATTGTAAATGTGATTAGGTTATGAAGTTGTTATGTAACCATTTTATGTGAACTTTTAGTGTGAATTAATCTATTGGAAAGAAGGGTAGAACCGAGTGAGTATGGAAAGGGAAGTAGTTCTAGTTAAGAATGAGACTAGATTACAAAGCGTGCCCTTCATATTCCTTAACCATATGCCTACATGGGATGTGTCTAAGTTCAATCATTGGCAAGTAGAACACCCTTATAGAAGTAGGTTAGAAATTCGGATTCCATGTCTTTCTATCATTCTTTATATAGGTTATTACCTATTCTAATCATCTGGGATACTTACTAGAATTAGTGAAGTTCTATGCTGTTTAGGTTGTGGTATGGTACGCTATCTAAACATTGCACAATAAGCTTTGAAGGTGTTAGTTAGAGTCCGTAGGTCTTGTCCTAGACAATTACTTGAATGTCCTTTATGTGTTGAATGTGTCCTAGATGAACTAATGAATACAATGACTTAAGTTAGGTAGAGAGTATGTTATTGAATATGTACTTATCAAGAATAGTTAAGGGTTGTCTAGTTAAGGTATGAAGGGGGCATAGTAATAATCATTTCATACCATACCTAGATGAGTCTTAAGAAAGACACTAGTTAGGAAAGATGTTGATTGTGTGGGCATGATCCAAACTTAGGAAATCTTAAGGGTTATTTAGGTAGTAATGAAGGGGTCGATGATGAAAGTTATCTTCTTGATTTTCTTAAGTATATCTTTTGATAGCCTTTGATGAGGAAATGTCATATTATTTATATGTTCATATTTTGATGTCTTGAAGTGTGTATGTGAATCAGTATGAGTAGTATTGAGTATCATTTAGGCATGGATAGGGAGGTTGTATGGGAATTGTCTCTTTGTGTTTCTTAAGTGAGTCTTAGGATAGCTTTATGTGGTATTATTACATACTAAGAGACGTCTAAGGTGAAGATAATGAACTTCACTGTATAGGGAAGGGACTTCACTGTAACAATGAATGAGGTTACTGTAAAGTGATCTCTAAAATTATGATATATTTTTAAATGTTATTGTATGTGTTTTTAAGTTTTTAAATGTTGTTCTGATGATTATAATTTGATTTTCAAATGAAAATATGCATATTTCTAATAAATGTTCATTTTCATGATTTCATCTATTATGCCATAGTTAGTACATGTGGTTGTACTAATCCATGATTTTACCTATCTCTATAGTTGTTGGTAGGTGAGGAGATTTTGGGAAGTGAAGACTTGGACCGTAGCATCATTCAAGAGAAGTTGAATTATGGCCTCGAGGACATATATGTATTCATTTTAGTCGAGGGAATATTTGCCTATTTTTTTTCATTTGAAGTATTGTAATAAACTACGTATTTCTATATTTTGAAGTATGGGCCATGTCCCATGTATCCTTGTGTCTTAGGATTGATGAGATTGAGACTTTGTATTTCCTTTTACTTTATATGAAAGATATTTTTAAAGACTGTGATATGTTTTGTGAACTGTTTTAATTTCGCACTACTTTTCTCTATGTTTACGCAATGAATGATATGTAGACCTTGAACGAGACCTGCGAGAGGTCAAATACACTGATTGAAATTAGAGAGTGCCTAAATTATACGATATTGTTTCGGGATGTGTCATGATGTGCCTAGTTCTACCCTTGGCAAGTAGACCACCCTGATCTGTGTAGGTTAGAACTCTGGGTTCCATGTCTATCTATCATGGTCTATGTCAGTTATTGCCTATTCTCATCATACGGCAACCTACTAGCATTAAAGAAGTTCTATGAAGTTTAGGTTGTGGTATGGGACACTATCTAGACATTGAACAATAGGCTTTGAATGTATTAGTTAGAGTCCATAGGTCATGTCCAAGACTACTACTTGAATGTCCATATGTGATTAATGAGTCTTAAATTAAATAATGAATGTAATTACTTAAGTTAAGAAAGTATGATAAATTAATATGTACTTACCTAGAGTAGTTAAGGCTTATCAAGTTAAGGAGTTGAGGGGGAAAGGGAATGGTC
The DNA here is from genome assembly GCF_001406875.1 of Solanum pennellii. Taxonomy (NCBI): domain Eukaryota; kingdom Viridiplantae; phylum Streptophyta; class Magnoliopsida; order Solanales; family Solanaceae; genus Solanum; species Solanum pennellii. The sequence goes on along the minus strand of NC_028640.1, from coordinate 42,034,105 downwards.
ACTTCGTATCTTACCTAGATAAGTCTTAAGAATGACTCTAGTTAGGGAAGATGTTTATTATGTGGACATGATCTAAGCCTTAGGTAGTCTTAAGGATTATTTAGGTAATCACGAAGAGGTAAATCATGGACGTTATCTTCTTTATTTACTTTAGTAATTCGTTTGATAGCGTTTGAGGGCGGCTAATGTAGAAAGAAACCTCGTATTTGCCTTGACCCAACCTCGGGTATTGTGTATCTCAAATAATGAGAAAACCATGAATTGAAGGTTGTTATTATGGGAAAAGGCCCGAAAATGGGAATGAAAACATTTGGTTGTTGAAAAGATAAGATTAAGTAAGAGAAAGATGATCATTGTTGAAAAAAAAAAAGAGTCTCATGAAAAAAATATGCAAATGAAGTGAGTCACATCTAAAAAGGAAAACAAGGCATGTGAAAGAATAAAACAAAAGAACAGGGGGTCAAAAGCAACAAAAAGATGTAGAAGGCTTAAAGGTAATGTCATGGAGGGAAGAAAGTCACTAGATGTACTAAATGTGAAACACCTAACCCCAAGCCTATATTACAAGACAAGAAAGTCCTACCGAGCTCCTAGAGGCTAGTGTTGTTTTCCTAAGCAGCAAAAATAAGGGAAAGCCTATAGTGTTAAGCACTAACTCTAGTTAAAAAAATTTTGGGTGTGAATGTTGTAACGAAGACATGTTTACCAAAAAGGACTAATCACTATGTGAGAAATGAGGATTTCCTTTCAAATAAGAGCACTAATTGCATTATGAGAATGTTAGCACATTGGTGATGGGAAAAATACTCATAGTCTCTTTCGCAAGGTTAATTTATGTCATGCCATGATCCTAATGATTTAGCTTGTCCAGCTTCACAGAGTAGTCCTACACTCTATCATGAAAGAGTGTGTATTGATAGTCATGTGATTGCGAGAGTTTAAAAATGTATACTTCTATATAACTGTCGTTTAGGGTCATAATGCGTCGCTTAAGGGCAAACAAAGAATTTAAGTTGAGAGTGTTGATGTACCATGATTTGACGACATTTATTATACATTTCACTTAAGATTTGTTTGTCTAAACACTTGCTGTAGTGATTTTAATAAGTTTTGTGTCTTGTTTTGCAGGAAAGATGTTCAAGTGGCAAGAGAGGAAAACAACTAAAATTAGTGTAGAACCAGACCTATAGAGGCAATCGACGGTACGTCGTTCAACCGAGATAACATAGGTGTGATCGTAGATGAGAAGCTTAGGCTATTAAATGAAAATAATGGGATTATGACTAAGTGTGGAACCACGAGAGGCAACGAAGGTCCATCGATTGATCGATGGACCGTACATGTGAACCGTCGCTTGGTTCAGAGAAGGTTCAAGTACCTGATTTTTCAATATTCTAAGTATGAACCTATAGAAGAGCATCAATGTCATGTAGATGGTTCAATGGACCATACTTTTTATTCGTCGTTTCATTAAGAGAGGATGCCATCTGGAGAACAAAAATATTTCTAAGTCCTGACAGACTGAGACAATTTACGCACCGTCAATTCAGTTGGTTCATCTATTGATGTTACCTACCTTAACATTACTTTCCTTATTTCAATTACTTTGTCATTAAGACTTTGTTTACAATAGATAGGCTATTGAAACGTTCCTCCTAAGACATTCGAAGGCCAACTAGTGCAATATATACATATAGTCCCATACCCCTACGTAGTCTAAGTCAAACCCATTAAGTCCTTCTAGTTAGAAATCAAATTGTAACTTCATTTTTCTTTTGGCAACACTTGTCTTAACCAACTTAGACCACATGAGCTAAATGTGGTATCTGGTGTTGTGAAACCCTACACCAAACGAAAGCATACAACTTGCTAAGGTAGTACAAAAACATGAGAATAACATCTAGGTGGATCTACTAAAATCATAGTTCAAGAACTATAAGACATCATTGAGACCCTCCTTATGTCATTTGCATTGTAATCTCTATCTCATTATTACAATAGTGAACCTACCTTCCCAACTTGGGAATGTACATGACTCACTACTAGTTCACTCGGTGCTAAACTAGAGTCCCTTTTTGAAATGTCTTTAGCATTTATTAATCATTATAGCTTAGTACATGTCATAGAGGACAACCACCTTATATATCATGATCATTAGCTTATTAGTAATTGCTTGAGAATGAACTTTCATGGAGACCCTTCATTCGTGAGATTGACTCATTATCATCATAATGACATAAGAAGGCACACAGTTAGTTCATAATCAACCCTATATTAGCACATCTTAATCATAATCTCACAATCCATATAGTCAACACATTTCAATTACGTTCATCATACCATCACCTACATAATCTAACTACAATCAACATTTTAATTGAACATCATTACTGTGTACAATACATCACAATTGAAGTAAGGGATTCAAGATCATAAGATCTTACCGATTGTCCTTCATAAGCCTCCTTTAATGGTATTACCATCAATCAACCATATTCTTAAATCCATAGCATGATAACGTCATAAAATAGTAATCTATAGAAGAACTATGTCAATACGATCATCACTAACCAATAAAACATCAATTCATAATCTAGGGTAACGGGAATAGGTGTAACATACAAAGACCACATCCTATAAGTTAAAGTACAATCTCAGATTATAACCAGCGTACTCGACCTCTAAGACGTCTTATATAAGAAATTTCATATTATTAATCGCATAAGCATAGTGAAAAGTAATGTGGAATTAAAACTTTTCACAAAATGTAACATAGTCGTTACAAAATTGTTCATATTAAGCAATAGGAAATACTAAGTCTCAATCTCATCATCATAAGACACAAGAATACTTGAGACGCGGCCCACAAATTAAAATGCGAATATAAAAATACTTAGTCTATTAAAAAAATTTGAATGAAACACATGAAAGGCATATATACCCTCGAGTCAAATGAGGACATACTTCAACTTCTCTTGAACAATTCTAGTTCATCAAATTGCATAACATAAGGCCCTTACAAATGGCTATGAACAATAATTCAATGTAGAAACTATGATAATCAATGAAACTAGGTCAATTTAATAGAGATTTATAAAATTAATACAACCTAGATATCAATTGAATACATTTATTACATCATTAGAAAGCTCATAGAAATCAATATTAGAAATAAACAACATTAGGTTAATATCAAGTAACCCATAACTTAGTCAAAAATCTAGGGTCCATCCGATTCATGGGTTTATAAATAATTTATGTTAAAATAATCTATACAACATGAATAAATCATTATTAAATGTATAGAAATTATTAATGCAAGAACCCTTGATAGAATCATAAATCTAGCCAATTCAACATGAAAACATTAGAAAACATCTTGAGAATTGGGGCTCCATGATGAAGAGAGTTTAAAGGATCAATATCCATACCATGATGAATCTAATTTGTAACTTTGATAAAGAATTTCCTCAAACGTCACCTTAAGCCCTTCCTTGATTTTTTACTTCAATGGAGTTTTTGAGAGAATTCTAAGGGATTTTGGCGTTTTGATTTATAAGAATGAAGTCTTCAATGTGTTAACAACTTATATAATCATTTAAAATACCAAAAATACCCTTAATTAACCGCCAAATTCTGTTTTCATAAGAGGGGTGAATTTACAAGTTCACCCCTAGACTTGGCAGAGAACTGCACGCAATAGGCGACCATCGACGACTTCCCTATCGACCGAATGTAAGCAAACTTACATGCCGTGCAGGCAACGTTGATGCGTTCAGAGTCTTGGAAAAGGTAGCCATTCCACTAAGGATAAGTATATACCCACTCCCACCACCCACTGACCATCGACCAGGCTACTGGCCGTCAATTGGCTTCCGTAGGTGAGGCTGTCTTTGGCAGTCTTATCAACCAATTTGGGTCCTTCCTCAATGACCCTTGCATTGTTTTTGGGGATAATTTCCCGAACGTTTCAAACTCAAATACGACGGTATATGATTTTATCACCTCTCAGATGAACTTCATCAAAAACAAACACATAAAACTCGACTAAACACGTCTAGACATACAAGGTCATTTCAAGGCATACCTTTCGAACGTCATGGATGTTGTTGGACGTTTGACCTCCAAACTCCATGAAACTTGACACACAACCTATAAATGATATAATAATTCATTCAAGGACCTTAAAAACTCATGAATAATATGCATAAACACATAGAACAATTGATGAGGTACATAGGTGACCTAGTTGTCGAACGTCTTGTTCATCCCTTGACGTTTGACTTCCAATGCACGTAATACTTTAGCTACTTCCTCTACAACATTTATTATACCTATTTAAAAACATAGACCATCATTACAAACGTGTAAGGCTCTAGTTAACGTATGTTATTTTCGGGGTCTTACAATCTCCTCCACATGGATAATATTAGTCCTCGAATGACACTTGCCACTCTCCGAAAACTTCCAAGAATAGGGATTTAACTAGAAACTAATAACCATAATATAAAATACATAATCAATAATAATACATAAATCTCACATAATCAAGATATTTACAACACAATAAGAAATTAATAAAACAATTCTATAACTCATTATGCTTCAACTCACATGCTTAAATTCAAATAGTAAAAACTCATTTTATATTCAATATCATACTTATATACATCACTTATAACCATATCACAACAAGTTCAGATCCAATAATCAATTAGTCAATTTCTCCAAAATTTTACAGTGAGCAATCTTAATGCTACAATGATTTTTGGCAAATTTTTTTCAAAAATGCTATTTTTCGGAAATTCATGATATAAACATGCTAATATGAAAAGTAATATCATATAAACACATATTACAACATAATAATTACTACATAAAATACAAAATAAAATAAGTTACTGAAATTCAATTTCAACAAAACTCCTAAACATCATGCACATGAAACATGCTTTTATAAAATTCTATCCCATTTAGTAATCACACTCCCCCACTCAGAAAGAAATCATACAAAATCAAGAACAAAAGAGAACTTACAAAAATCATCATAACTTTCATTCTCTTCCGGCTTTGATCCTCATGCCCACAGTGAATAGAAACACCTATTTATTGGAGAATCATCCTTTGGGGAACTAGCAGCAATTTGCTTACTCTCCCTTCCTCTAGCCGCAATGTTAGGCAATATCTCACCTTATGATCATCCTAATCACAACCATAGCAACCACTAGTACCGGCTAGACACTTCCCATAGTGTCTCTTCCCACAAGTGACACATGTAGGCTTGTCATTTTGACAACCACCACCTTAGCACTCCTAGGATCTTCTTGAGTTTGAGCCCTCTACATTATCCTGGTTTGATCATGATCACTAGAACAACCCTTTTATAAGTTTCTAGCAATCCTCCTAAGGTTAGACTATTCAATTGCTCTTGCATAAGCCACGAGTCTAGCTATGGTCATATAATCATATAACATCGCCATGCGGCATTCTTCACGTATTATGTCGGATACACCCATCATGTAATGATTCATTTCATCCCTTAAATTTTCCACAAGAGAGGGAGCTTATTTGGACAGCTTAGAAAACTTCAAAGATTATTCCTGAAAACTCATATTACCTTGCTTGAGATCGATGAACTCCTCTGCCTTAACTTCCCTCATCTCATGGGTAAAGTATTTGCCAAGAAAAACTTCTTTAAATTCTTCCCACAAAAAAAGACAAGAATCCTTCGACCTATTGCCTTTCCAGTGTGTGTACTACAATTGACCACATATTTTAATTGATACGAAGTCAACTCCACTTTTTCTCTAGATGTAACTCCTGTAGCATGAACTATGTTGTACACCTCATCTATAAACTTTTGAGGATCCTCTCCAACCTTAGAGCGAAGAAAGATAGGAGGATTCATACTCACAAAAAACTCTCAACCTAGAGGTCATAGTGCTCTCCAAAACATTCTCCCTCGACACCATACTCAAATTTTACTTGAGTAGTTACGACTCGGTCTAAAGAAAGTAAAGACTCCCTAATATCCCTATTACTCAATTCCGGGGGATTATCACCTTCTCCCACATTAGGGACTTGATCACCTGGAGAACCTTGAGGATCTTGCTTGACTTTCTCCATTTGAGGAGGGATCTCTTAATGATCCTCATTCCCCTCTACTCTCTTATCTGGTTTCCTCCTCGTATTCATCTTCCTAGAAATACATGGAAAACAATAAGAAAAGTGTACTCATAACTTTTACTCTACGGCATGACATAGCAATAGAAAAGAAGGGAAACTCCATCGTCCTATAGCCTCTCGCACAGAGATGTGTCACGACTCACACCGATGGTCAAGACTCTACTAGACGTGAATTGATGAGACATTTCTATTCCCAATATTACTTTCACAAACCAAGTGCTGATACAAAGCTTGTCACATCCCAAGACCACACCCTAGAAGTTATGGTACAATCTCGGATTGTAACCGGTGTAGTCGACCTCTCGGAGGTCTTATACAAGCCCTTTAATATCAATCATCGCATAAACATAGTGAAAAATAGTGAGGAATTAAAAATATTCACAAAACGTAATATTGTCTTTAAGAAATCTTTCATATAAAGCAATAGGAAATACTAACTCTCAATCTCATCATGTTAAGACACAATTATACATGGGACACGGTCTATACTTCAAAATACAAATATAGAAATACTTAGTCTATTTTAATACTTAGACTAATACATATTAAAGTCATATATATCCTGGAGTCAAATGAGGACATACTTCAAATTCTCCTGAACGATACTAATTCATGAAATTCCATAACATTAGGCCCTTACAAATGGCCATGAACAATTATTCAATGTAGAAACTATGATAATCATTCAAACTAGATAAATTCAATAGAGATTCATAAATTTAATATAACCTAGATATAAATTAAATACAATTATTACATCATTAGAAAGGCCATAGAAATCTACACTAGAATATAACAACATTAGGTAATATCAAGTAACCCATAACATAGTAAAAAATCTGGGTTCATCCAATTCATTTGTTTATAATTAATTTGGGTTAAAATAATCAATAAAATATATATCAAATCATTATTATATGTTTAGAAATCATTAATGCAAGAACCCATTGTAGAATAACGAAATTAAGCTATTTAACTTGAAAACAGTAGGAAACATCTTGAGAATTGGGTCTCCTTGATTAAGAGAGTTTCTAGGATCAATATACATACCTTGATGAAGATAATTATTAACTTTTATGAAGAATTTCCACTCAAAACGTCACCTTAATCCCTTCCTTGATATTGGAATTCAATGGAGTCGTTTGGAGAATTCTAAGGGATTTTGGGGTTTTCATTTTGAAGAATGAAGTCTTCAATGTGTTAATCACTTATATAATTATGTAAAATAACCAAAAGGCCCTTAAAAAAATGGCAAGTAATATTTCTAGAAGTGGGATAAATTTATAAGTTCGCCCCTAGACTTGGCAGTGAACTACACGCAGCATGTCACCATCGACGACTTCCGCATTGGCGCGGCGTAAGCCAAGTCACGGGCCGTGTTGGCTACCGTTGATGGGTTCGGAGGCTTTGAAAGGATAGAATTGCAACCCAGGCTATGTAACTAACCACTACCATCACCATTGGACCGTCAACCAGGCTACTAGCCATCGATTGGCTTCCGTAGGTGAGGCTGTCTTGGGCAGTCTTGGCCACCAACTTGGTTCCTTCCTCAACGACCCTTGGATGGTCTTTGGGGATATTTTCACAGATGTTTCGAACCAAAATACGATCGCATATTATTTATATCACCTCTCACATGAATTTCATAAACAAAGAACACGTAAAACTTGATGAAATACGTCAACTGACACAAGGTCATTTCAAGGCATATCTTTCAACATCATGGACGTTGTTGGACGTTTGACCTACAAACTCCATGATACTTGACACACTACATATAAATTCTATAATAACTCATTTGAGGACATTAAAACTTTGTGAATCACACATAAACACATAGAACCACATATGAGGCACATATGTGACTTACTCGTCAAACATCTTCGTCATCCCTTGACGTTTGACTTCCAATGCACCTAATACTTTATCTACTGCCTCTAAGCCATATATTAGACCTATTTAGGACCTTAGACCATCATTACCAACATGTTAGGATCTATTTCACCTAAGTTATTTTTGGAGTCTTACAATAGGGTTTATCATGAATTCTTTAAGAATTAGATACAATCCCGATAATACAATACCCTTGGCAGTCCATCAATGAACTGGAATAGATAAAATAAGTCTTCCAAGAAATACATATATCGATTCCAACCAATTTACAAGCAATAGCAAAGATTTAGGGAAATTTGAGAAAGGACATGATCAGCACGAAATTCCCATTAATTAGCATTAATTAATAAAAAAGATACACTTAATTAGCTACGGGTAATCACAATTACTCATAATAAATCATCAATTTCAAGATTAGAAGAAAACCCATATGTAGAAGAAATCCCTTGGAATTGGGTTATTAAAAATTAAATTTTAATGGACTCTTGGGGAAAGGAAACCCAAGGTGACGAATACATACCTTATTGAGAATTATCTCAAAATTCGACTGAAATCGTAGAGAAATTGGTCTTCTTCCTCAAGCTTTTTGCTTCCTTCAATGAAGGATGAATACAGAGAGAAAGTAGAGAAATTGGTATACTTCCTCAAGCATCGCGGAGCTGCTTCACAAGTTTTTCTATGTTAATTTCGGAAACATAGAGTCTGCTACGTGTTTTCATACAAGAATTTTGGATCTTGGTGGACCAAGAGTGTGACGCGGATACACTTCACCTAAGGCTGATTGGCTGCTGCCATGGGTAGGTTGCTTGGCCATGATTGGGGACCCTTCGTGGACCCCTAGGACGACCCTGTGGGGGTCGTACCTTGACGTTTTAACCCTATAAAGATTATATTACCTATTTAATGTATTTATATAAGTTTTAGACTTTATATTACACCCTAAAACCTTCACAATACCCAAGGACGTTTTACTAGTTCAATTACACTAGCTTCTGGACGTAATGGACGTTCCTTGACGCCTTTACTCTAAAATATCTCAATGGCTTATAAACATTATTTCAACATTTGAAACAGTGTTTTGAAGTTTAGTTCTTCATGTGAGTTTCTAGATTAGGTCATGGACTTTCAAAAAGTTACACGACGGCCACAAGCGACGTATCGTTGATCAAACGACAGCTTGTCGACCTTGGACGTTAATTGACTGTGCATGGTCTTCAAGGCCTTCACAAATGAGAGACTCAAACCCAAATGAAGGACCCAATCAAAGGCAAATTTTTAGGACAACGTTCCATCGTTTGTGGGTCATAGGTGGGGCCTGCAAAAGTTGCGGTGATGCGGCTTTGCTTAAGAAGTTTTAGTATATTCACCCCAATTCTATTATGAACCTTGTTCGTCAGTTTTTGGGTCTTTGGGATATTTTATGTTATTTTACACTACTAGGACAATGTTAGAACTCAAGGAAGGGCTAATGTTGAAGGTGGTGCACTTTTTATTCATTAAAATTCCATGGGTTTCTTCTCATTGAGTTATGATATTCATACTTGAACCTTTTTTCATTTAAGTAGACACTTCAAAGAAATTTCGAAAAGGGTTTTCAAACTTCAGTTTCTTCTATCCTTTACTCTAAGTATGTGCCTTTGCATGAAAACATTTTTATGATTAAAATAAGTTGTTTTTAGTGTTAGATGATGATTTTAATGTAAAAAACCAAATGAAACCATGTTTAAGCTATTATCAACTTTTGTCTTACGAAGTTGCTGTGCTACTTTGAAATAGAAAATGTTAGAATTCAGTTTCTATTTATGTATTTGGGGTTAGTTACTGCCTATACGTTCTATATTATGTTGCTTTGATAAAATATTGATTAAAGGTGGTGAAATCTTGGATGAAGTGTAAGTTTCTCTATCTTGTATACTTTCCATTAAAATATTCTTAAGTGGAATGGTCCACCTTAGGTGGCGGTTTTTACTTGAAGTATATGGATATGTATAATGTGTATTGTTAGTATGGACATGAAGGTATAGTAAGTGAAAATGTTGATATGCTTTATGAAGCTTGAAATGTATATCTTGTATGTAATATGTCTAAATAGAGTATGTGTATATATGAAGCATACAAGTGTGTGAAATATGATGAATGAAGATGAAAACATGATTAGAAGTCACTTTTATAAAAATGGTAAAAATGTGAAAGGTGTGGTCACATGTACTCACTCACACACATTGAATAAATTAATGAAGCTAATGAATGTGAATGGTGGACACTCTTAGAGAGTAAATATGAAGTGTATAGACTATTCCCTACACTTCCTAAAATAATCTAGTAATAAAGAGAGTAGTTTTGGCGTGAACACTCTTCGTGAGTTGAGATGATGTGTTTAGTAGGAACCTACGTATTCCCAAGAGCATTCTAAGGTAGGTATGAGGATGGGTAACCTTAGTGAGTTGAGTTTTGATGTCCAATAGTAATCCCCAATAATAGGTATGGTCGTTGAATTGACACCAAATATCCATTACACGAGTAGGATCTTGAAAGGGGAGTCATGGTGTGTCTTTATATGCAATGTATGAATGAGTTATTATGTGATGTAAATGAGTTATGTGATATAATGTCTAATGTTAAGAAATATGTTAAATGTATGTCTTGTGTGATGAAGTTTAGGAATGATGAATGTGATATGATTGATCTAAGGGAAACCTCAAGGAGCACTTAGTGGGAGTAATAGAATGGAATGCTACTTTCACATTGCACTTTGTGTAATTTGGGAGTTTTCTTGAAGAAAGCCACATATTGAAGTCGTTTAACTCAAGTATGTTTCTCTAGTTTCCACTTATGGAGTGTGGACTTGTTACCCTAGCGAAGTAAGCCTATGTAGGTAGTCTTAAGGATCACTTATGTGTGTACTGAAAGGATTGTATGGGTGATTCCTCCATGTCGTAACTTAGTGAGTCTTAGGATAATATTCGGTAGGGTTACTTCAAAGAAAATGAGCTCATTGTTAATTGAATCAAAATGAGCTTACTGTAAATATTTTCTTGAGTTCAATATTAAGTGCTTCTTTGAGCAAAAATTATGGAAGTCTTATTCCATGTGCTAAATGAAGATTTATATGTCATTTTACTTCTATATTCATGAAGATTTTACTTAATTAGCATGAAATGTTATTTCTACTACAATGTCCTATTTTTCATGTTTTGCATAATGCCATACTTAGAACTATGTTTGTACTAACCCCATACTTTTATATACTCTATACGTGTAGGTTGGAGGCAAGTGGAAGATTAGAAGCCAAGATTGGGAGTCGACTCTCTCATGATTTGGTATATCCTCATATATTCTAGGACATAGTCTGTTTCTTTAGTTCTCTTGTAAGACTTGCATAATAGTTATTATGTAATTTCATTCAATGTAAGGGGTTTTGTCTTTTTGATATTTAAGTTGTCTTTAATTTTGCTTGTGATAATGACACTACTCTTTAGTATTTTTTATGAATTATATTTTCTTTATTATTATTAATGTCCTGAAATGTTTTAAATATGAATTCCTTTTCATGTATTATGTAATGAATTATAGATAAGAGAATAGTACAAGACCGTCGAAGGTTTAAGGTCACATTGTTCTGACCCAAGTGTTACCCTAACTTCTAAGGTGTACTTTCTTGTTGTGACAACAGAGATAGGGGCTGCTCTTCGGGCTTTGATCAAACTTATGAGTACTCTAGATCAAGTCGTCCCAAGCTAACCTAAATATTGGACCTCAACCTAATACAAGTACTCCCGCTTCTAGAATCCAGGATTTCACAAGGACGAATCCTCAAGCATTCCATGGCACTAAGGTGGATGAAGATCCACTTATATATGAGATGTTAAAGGTTGTGGATGATATGGGTGTGACTTCTAGAGATAAAGAACTAGCTGATTATCAACTAAAACATGTGGGTCAAGTGTGTTTTGAGAAATGGAGGGATAAGAGGCCCATAAGGGAGGGTCTGGTAGCTTGGAGTCCTTAATTGGGTATGAGTGGATTGTCCCCATATGGTATGAGTTTAATTGGTTATATGATTTTTTTGCATGCTCTTGATGTTATAATAGTTTTATAAGTAGATTGGTAGTTAAAATATCTTTCCATGATAATGACTAGGTAATGATATTTTTTTAATTGCTACAATATTGTTATAATTATGTGCCGATGTGTGATATGAATGTTATACCATGTTTAGATGTGAAATAATGTGATGAGCATGGCTAATGTTGGAGAAGGTAGTTCCTCTATGAAAAAAATGAAACTGATGAAGTGAGCGTATACTTCGAAATGTGGAAATAGTTCCACATCTGCTTGTGTTGGTAAACAAAATGCCTACGTTGTGAAGGTTGTGTTCCTTGTAATTTTGGTGCATTTAAGACCATTATTTAATGTCTTATATGCTTCTGTTTAAGTCGTTGTTGTCATTGAAATTTTTTAGTGTCATTCGAGGATAACTGTTTTTTTAATTTTTGGAAGAATGTAGCGATCCTTATAAATAAATAGGTTTACCTAGAGCTTTACAAGAGTCTCATGAGTTAATAACATGTTAAAATAGTGAAATTTAATTCTTGAAGTAAACGTGGAAGTCAAATGTCAAAGGAAAACCAAGACGTTCAATGACTATACGTCTATGTGCTTGCATATGAGTTTGTGTGCCTTTGTATGTTTAGGGAGTTTTTTGTTGTTTAAATTGATATGGGAGGAACATATTATTTAGATGAACATGTTTATAAGTTTAACGTCCTGGTATGACTCCACCTAGGAGTTTGTCACGACCCAAAACTGAGCCGCGACTGGCACCCACACTTACCCTCCTATGTGAGCGAACAACCAATCTAAACCTTAACATTTCATTATAATATCAACATAAAGCAATGCGGAAGACTTAAACTCATTAATAAAAGACAATTCAATAACTTCTAAAATTCAACATCTATTATTTCCCCAAAATCTGGAAGTCATCACCACAAGAACATCTATGATCAAATTACTAAACTAAGAGTATTCTAAGAA
>NC_028640.1:41998000-42014508 GCF_001406875.1 Solanum pennellii | reverse complement strand
CTGTGACGGCCCGTCACACCTGTGACGGTCCGTCCTGCACCTCCGTCCTGACGGTCAGAGACTCGTTTCCCGTACCAATTTCTCAAGAGTTGAAGTGTTTTGCAACGGGAGCTTACGACGGCTCGTCGTGGATGTGACGGCACGTCCTGCAGGTCCGTCACCGATTACAGAGAGTCGATTTTCAGTACCCAATTTCAGAATTCTAAGTATGCTGAAACGAGACATCTGTGACGGGCCGTCGTGCCTATGACGGTCCGTCGTGATGTCCGTAACCTTAGCCAGTTTTTCTAGAAATAAATCTGCTGCTCAAAACGACTAATCAGGTCGTTACAAATGGTCAATAGAGACTGGAATATCTGGTCCCCACCTCGTCCCTATATCTTACTTCACTAACGGACATCAAGGACAAGGTGGATTAGCAGGTCCTTAAATTATTTTAACGACCAGCGTTAACAAGGTTATTAAAATTGTTTTAGGAACTATATTTCTGGTCCCTACGGAGATCTCAGGGCGGTCTAAGATATGTTCCTACTTCATCTAGGTTAATTTTAGCAGAGAATATCAAACTTTTTGTTGGTGACATGCTTACTAAACATTCTACTACAAACATAATTGTTCACCATCAATCTAACTTTAAGATCATCAAATGAAAGAAATAATTTATTATAACGATAAAGATGTACTTTCCAAAATGGCACCAATACAATGTCTGAACAAAAACGAGAAAGAAACACTACTAGAACATACTCCACTAACTCAATACTACAACTAACCTAGAATGTAAATGGGCTAGCATCCTTAAAAGCATGAGGGCCTACCAAGTCCGGATGAATGCTCGACGTCCGGATAACTACAGCATTGATCCTGGACCTCTAGTGTCCACCTGTGCCTGCACCAAAAAGTTTAGAGTTGTATAGGGTTAGTACACACTTGTACTAAGTATGGGTATATGCAAGCACACACCAGGGACATGCATTACTAAGAACAGCTCTTTCTGAACAACATGATTATGGAAAGTCAAGTCAGTGGACTTGCCCAATTGAGATTAGGAAAGTAAGTGAGCTTTCCAAATTTGTATTAGGAAAGTGAGTGAACTTTGTGAATTTGGATTAGGAAAGTCATGCCATGAGAGTAACATGCATCATCATACTTATCGTATTGCACATAACACACACTAGCGTACACATAGCACATATCATGATTCATATAACACATAACGTTATTCATGTCATTTATTCGTATGCCATGAGACCTTGGAATCATGGAATTGACATTAAGACTTCCCAAAATGAGGGCTCAACATATGGGACGTCAACTAGGGAATCTCCTTTAGCAAACATAGAGTCTAATTCTTTCATTCATACGTACGTCATTTCATTTCATTCATGGGACACTGTAAACACCAGCTATACCTCGAATGTAGTTTAAGAATTTCAACGGGTTCATTGTGCAATGACCAATAATGACCTAATGTTATCACTTGAGTCTAAATCACCTCTTGATTTTCCTATCGTAACACCTTTAGTATCATATGTTTCATTATGTGCATCATTTGAGGCTGGCCTCATTCATAATTGGGAACTTTAACATTAACTGAAATAGATCATTTGAGCATCATTAAATCCAGTGTCATGAAACCCCACACTGAAAAGAGGTGGAATCACCGACCAAGGTGAACTAAAATGTGCTAGCGTACATGGGAATCGAACCCTGTCAGATCCCTATATTGGCAGTATAAGTTCGAAGACTAGGAGATATAGGAGACCTATAGCCGGCATGCAGGACACTCTCATCTCATGAGAGTTACGTGGACCTCCTCCCTTGCCGAAAGAAGGCATCACCACTCACAGCTATTCTATTGGTGCTCAGTTTTAAGTTCCATTTTATTAAACTGACACGTCATGGAAGTTGGATTCTAGTATAAGGACATCATATCTAAATAGATGATTTATCATCTCATCATTAGTATTAAGTGTGTTAATCTCAATACTTTCATTAGAGTGTTCATAGAGACTAGGCTCTTCATTAACTTTACACTCTCATAGGTGAGTTTATTTTGGTTATATTTACTCATGCTCATTTGAGATTGCTTTAATCTTTTACATTAGCCTCATATAATGTTTTCACCACATTAATCAACATTAGCACATTTGCTCTTAATAATTACGCACCACTTTTTACGTGTATGCCCATTTCATCATATGCCAATGCACTTGGTCATTTGTGTGTTTCACACTCTTATTTAACCCTTGTAGGATTTCATCATTTCATTACATAATAGTAATTTCATTGTATGCCAACGCACTTGGCAATTTAGTATGTTTTACACTCGTACTTAACCCTTCTAGGGTTACATAATTTTAATTACATACATCTTAGGTTCACTTATTTTTAAATGTATGCTAGACTTACGGGTATATGCATACAAGTCATGAGGCTTCATTTATAGTTCGTTTAAGTGGTTCATATGTTCCTAAGATTATGTAGTACGAGGCTTATGCATCTAGCTTGTATGCCTAGATCTCAAATTTTGATCTAAGTGGGCAACATTATCCTTGATGTTTTAACTCATGTATGACTTATGACTCTAAAAATAATTTGAGGAAGGGAACCCGGTTTTCAAATCTCTTTAACAACACTTACATTTTTTTATTCATTTTTGTTTGATCCATATGGCTTGGGAACCCAAATTCACGCGCAAATTCCTTGATTTTATTATTCTCTTAATTTCTCACCTCATTTTTTTCTTAATGGAACTAAGAGGATATCGGATCGACCCCCACATCATCATTTACTTTTTATTTTCATTGTCTTTAAATTTCTCTCCTTTGGCCGAGGGGTTGTGGGTTCGAACCCTCACAACCACTCCTTAATTTCTTTTAATTTTTCTCCTTAAATCTATGTAGGAGGTCGTGGGTTTGATTCCCACGCCTCACATCTCTTTTCTTTCATTTCCTTTCATTTTCTTTACTATCCTTCACTGCATAGAGGTCGTGGGTTCGATTCCCAGGCCTCACATTTTTTTTCTTTTACTCCTCCTTAAATCTGATTGAGAGGTGGTGGGTTTGAATCCCACTCCTTTCATTTCTTATTTTTTTTCTTTTAAGTTACATTTTTCAGCCAATACCATGGTTCGAATTTCCTTCACAAAATTTCTTTTTACTTCTTTATTTAGGTGGTTTTTTACATGTCGAGGTCACGGGTTCAATCCTCAATGACCTCACTTGTTTGAATTCAGTTTTTTCAACATTTTGAACCGTCTTTGCTGAACGAAATTCATCACTAGAAGCTGGAAATTTTCTTTTAATTTTTCAGCATCCTTTCATCAAATTACACCTTAGTTCTTAGGGGAATTTCGTAGTGCATTTTGAACTTTGTAGGTGTGTTTTGATGGATTCGTTTAGCCAAGAGATTATACCTCAAATCATCCACATTTAATGTCATATGAACATCACATTTATATCAACATGTGTACATGAAATATAAAAAATGATCATGCCATTTCAAGTCCTAAACCATGAAAAATAGCCACGACAACTTACACATACACACGTAGTTACATTTTTGGAAACATCAACATAAGTCACATAATTCCAAACATACATATAAACACATAATCATCACGAAAACACGTTTCATCCCTAGATTTGTATAAACAAACATAACAAACCTATGATTCAATGGGAGCTAGTGATAGGGACATGCAACGGGGAACAAGCCTAGTTTTCGGATTGAATATACTGAACCTTAGGGGTTTCTTAGGAAAGGGACAAAGAGAGAAGAGAACCCTTCGAAGTTCAAACCTCGACATATTGCCCCAAGAACCCCTCTAAAGACATGTCCAAATCCAACAGCTTCAACACCAACTTGACAAAAAACCCTCTTTTTGCCTAACGTGTTTGATTAGTAGTTTGTTGATAATTTTCGTTGTGAGTTCTTCATGTGTGAAGAACTTTGGTTTACCTACTGTTTTTGTATGTTATATTTCAAAGAAAAACGTGAGTGAGAGTGAAAGAGACCTGAGAGAGAGACAGATGAGCATTGGAGAGGAGTTTTCTTAGGCTTAGGAGTCTAGTTTAGGACTTAGTAAAATAAGGTTTTATTTAATTAATAAAAATTTGATTTCCTTTTTTCTTAAACCATATAATAACTAATAAATATAAATTAATTACATTAATATGCCAACTTATATTAAAAAACTATTTAATTCATTGCTTCCACCTAGGTTCGAACCCGGGTGGAGCAAGACTTCACTTCAAGAGCCCAATTTCGTCCCTCTCTACGCAAAATGACCCTCCACCTTATTAATTAAATAAATAATTATATATTTAGGGATATAAATATACTACCCTTAGCCTGGAAAAGACCATTATACCCCTGAACTCCAAACCTATGATTTCCTCTTTTTAAGTCCGGTAAACACTCATTCGAGTGAATTTTCGTATTCGAGAGTCCTACATGGTTGGACACAACAATTCATTGCTCAAATAACTCTCAAAGTTAGTTGTCTTGGATGTAGCAAGGGATCAGAGGTCTGGTTCTACGCACATCAATCTGTGTGAACCCGGTCTAATCGTTGACATTCTAGACACATTAAGCATGACATACCACATCTATTTTTAGGGTTGTTATATTATCCCCTTATCCTAGGAACATTCGTCCCCGAATGACACTACTCTTTACTAACACTAAGTATGTAATCTGTAGAATATATGCATACATAGGTTATTCAATACTACTCAATGGTGAATATCTGATTCACATATTAATATGATGGTGCACATCCTTGAAATCTACTAGTAGCCTCAAATTAATAGACTAAGAAACTCTTTCCTAGACTAGTCTCATCGAAGCATACAAGATAAGTAAACATGTAATTCATACAAATCAGAAACCAACATGATGACTCAAATATATTAACTTCGTACTAGTGCATAAACATACTACACAGTCAAATGCATGAAAGACTAATTATGTCTACGCACCCAAGACTTCAGCAGAGGTACCTTCCCATGCACCCCTAGACATGAATGCGAAGAATCGTTGCCTCCTTGAGGCCCCTTCACTTGGACCATTTTGTTGAACTCTCCCCTTCCCTTATTCTTTACCTCTCCTATTCGGACAAATCTAACAACCATTAGATTCCCTCATACAGTCTCCTCCACGAATTTTGACACACTTCCTACTTTAACTCTGGGCTTGGAATCCCTATCAGAGCGATCCTTGGAAGAACTTGACTCCCCTTGGTTGGAGAGGCTCTTCTTTAACCTGGGCATATCCCTTATTTCAGTACTACTCTTCCTTTAAAATTTTTTCTCAGCTTGTCTTGACCTGTTCCCTGCCCTACTATGCTGCCTATACCTTTTCTTCTCCACTTGTTGGACATGGACCATAAGTGTGGAAAGGACCATGCTTGCATGAAACATAGCTTACCCACACTCCTCCTCGAGATTCTCAGCAATCTTAGATCCAGTGTAAACGGGAGGATTCATCCTCTTGATGTCCCTTAACCTGCTAGCCATGGTGCTGCTATATGGGTTCTCCTTGGGAACACCTTGTTGCTCTGCCTTTGTTTCTCCTTGTATTCATCTTTCTGAATCTCAAGAGTTGATGTTATATATGCTTTTAACACCAAGAAACAGACATTAGAGAAGGCACGGTAAGATTAGAAGAAGGGAAATTTTCCCACGTACCATGCAGTCTCCAATTCAGGATAGTGGTGCACTTCACTACCATGACTTGAAAACTACTCAATGTGGTTGATGTGAACTTATTATCTTCAGAATTTAACCTAGGGCTTTGATACAAACTTTTTCACGACCGGAGTCTAGACCCCAGATTAGATTGGCGTTGTTGACCTCTCAGAGGTCGCAGACAAGCCTACTTACTTCATTCTTACTTTGTCAAGGTTAATTTTATCGGAAAAATTTGAAACTTTTTGTCTCTTAACATCATACTAATCATTATGTAAGATTCATAATTATTAACCATCATCCATCTAACATGAAGATCATCAAATGATATAAATAATCTAATATAGCATTAAATGTATACTTGCCAAAATAGCAACAATACAATGTCTTAACAAAAGCGGAAAGAAATGCTAATGGAACATACTCCACTCGCTCAATCCTATAACTATGTCTGAATATAATGGGCAATTATCCTGGAAATCATAAGGGCCTACCATGTCCGTATGAATGCTCCACGTATGGATAGTGTCAGCGTTATCCTGTAGCTCTAGCGCCACCTGTGCCATCACCTCAAATTGTAGAGTTGTGTAGGGTTAGTACACACTTGTACTAAGTGTATGTATATGAAATCACAAACCAAGGACATGCATGATTTAGAATAGATCTTTACTAACAACATGATTGTAGAAGGTCACGTCACTGGACTTGCCAAATTGAGATTACGAAAGTCAGGGAGCTTTCCAAATTTGGATTAGGAAAGCTATGCCATTAGAGTAACATGCATCATCATACTTAACATTTTGCACAAATCACACAACAGTATACACATATACATATCATAATTCATATAACACATAATGTTGTTCACATCATTTGTTCATATTCCATGAGATCTTTAAATCATGTACTTGACATTAAGATTTACCAAAATGAGGGCTCAACATATGGGACCTCAACTAGGGAGTCTAGTTTAGCAAACACAAATCCAGCTTCGTTCAATCATACATACTTCATTTCTTTTCATTCATGGGCATGTGTAAACACTAGATATGCCTAGGATGTAGTTTAAGGCTTTCAGCAGGTTCGTTGTGCAATGACCAAGAATGACATATTGTCATTACTTGAGTCTAACTCACCTCCTGCGTATCCTATCCTAACACCCTTGGATAATTCATTTCATGATGTGTATCATTTGAGGCTAGCCTCATTCATTCATTTGGAACATTAACTTTAATAGGCATTGATCATGTGAGTATCATGAAATCTAGTGTCATGAAACCCCACACTGAAAAGAGGTGGAATCACCGGCTAAAGTGACTCAAAATATGCTAGCAAACATGGGAATTATACGCCGCTAGATCCATATATTGGCAGTATCGGTTCGAAGACTAGGAAATTTAAGGAGACCCATATCAAGCATGCCGGACATACTCATCCCATGTGATTTATGTAAACCTCTTACCATCACGAAAGAAGTAAGCACCGCTCATAGCTAGTCTATCGGTTCTCATTATAAAGTTCTATGCATTCAACTCATACGTCGTCGAAGCTGGCTTCTAGTATGAGGAGATCATACCTCAATATATTATTTATCATCTCATTACTAGTACTAAGTGTGTTAATCTCAATACATTCATTATAGTGTTCACAGAGACTGGTCTCTTCATTAACTTTACACTCTCATAGACGAGTACGTTTTGGTTACATTTACTTAAGCTCATTTGAGATTTGTCAAATCATTTACATTCACCTCATATAATGTTTTCACCACATTCATTAACATTAGCATATCGACTGTTCATAATTACTCACCCCTTTTTACGTTAATGTTCATTTCATCCCATACCAATGCACTTGGCCATTTGTGTGTTTCAAACTCTTACTTAAACCTTTTAGGGTTTCATCATTTCATTACATAATAATCATTTCATCGTATGCCGATGCATTTGAAAATTTATTGTATATTACACTCGTACTTAACCCTTCTAGGGTTACATCATTTCAGTACTTACATCTTAGGTTCACAATTTTTAAACGTATGCTAGACTTATGGGTCTAAACATACAAGCCAAGAGGCTTCATTTATAGTTCGTTTAAGTGATTCATATCTTCCTAAGATTATGTAGTACCAGACTTATGCATCATGTATGTATGCAGAGATCTTGATTTTGATGTAAGCGGGCAGCATTATTCTTGAAGATTAAACTCTCGTATGACTTATGTATATATAAGGAATTTGTGCAAGGGAATCCGTTTTTCAAATCTCTTGAACAACACTTATATATTTTTATTCATTTTTCTTTGATCCATAACGCTTGGGGACACAAATTCGAGCCCCAATGCTTTCATTTTAGTTTTCCCTTAATTTCTCTCTTCATTTTTCGCTTAATGGAAATAAAAGGATGAGGGATCGACCCCCCACAAACTTATTTACTTTTTATTTTCATTGCCTTTAAATTTCTGTCCTTTGGCCGAGATGTTGTCGGCTCGAATCCTCACAACCCCGCTTTAATATTTTTTAATTTTTCCAATCAAATCTGCCTAGGAGGTCGTGGGTTCGATTTCCACGCCTCACATCTCTTTTCTATCATTTCTTTTGACTTTCCTTCGCTGCCTAGAGGTCGTGGGTTCGATTCCCACGCCTCATGTTCCTTTTCTTTTTTTTCCTTTTGTCTCCTTCACTTCCTAGAAGTCGTGGGTTCTATTCCCATGTCTCACATTTTAAATTTTTTTTACTCTTCATTAAATCAGATTGAGAGGTGGTGGATTCGAATCCCACTCCTTTCATTTCTTATTTTTTTCTTTTAAGTTACATTTTCTAGCCAATACCATGGTCCGAATCCCTTTCACCACATTTCTTTTTACTTCTTTATTTTCATGGTTTTTAACAATGTGACGTCACGGGTTCAATCCTCCGTAACCTCACTTGTTTTACTTCATTTTTTTCAACATTTTGAATCCTCTTTGCTGACCGAAATTCATCACTAAAAGCTTGAAATATTTTTTAATTTTTGAGCATCCGTTCATCAAGTTACAACATAGTTCTTAGGGGAGTTTCATAGTGCATTTAGAACGTTTTAGGTGCATTTTCATGGCTTTGTTTATCCAAGAGATTATTCCTCAATTAAGACAAATTTCAACTCATATGAACATCACATTTACATGTACATGTGTACATAAAATATAATGAACTATCATGCCATTTCATGTCCTAAACCATGAACATTAGCCACGACAACACATACATACACACGTAGTTAAATTTTCGGAAACATCAACATAAGTCACATAATTCCAAACATACATATAAACACATAATCATCACAAAAACATGTTTCATCCCTAGTTTTGCAAAAGTAAACATAACTGACCTATGATTCAATGGGAGGTAGTGACAGGGATATGCAACAGGGAACAATCCTAGTTTTCGGAATTAATATTCTGAACCTTAAGAGGTCTCTTGGGAAAGGACCAAGAGAGAAGAGAACCCATACCTTTTTGACGTTCAAAATTCGAATTTCTGCCCAAAGAACCCCTCAAAATAGAAATCCAAATCCAAGAGCTTCAACACCAACTTGGCGGAAAAACCCTCTCTTTGCCAACTTGTTCGATTAGTTGTTTCTTTATAATTTTCGTTGTGAGTTCTTCGAGTGTGAAGAAATTTGGTTTACGTACTGTTTTTGTACGTTATTTTTCAAAGAAAAACGTGAGTGAGATTGAAAGATATGTGAGAGAGAGAGAGAGTAGAGCATTGGAGAGGAGTTTTCTTAGGCTTAGGAGTCTTATTTAGGACATAGTCAAATAAGGTTTAATTTTATTTATAAAAATTTGATTTCATTTTATTATAAATCAGATAATAACTAATAAATATAAATTAATTACATTAATTTACCAACTTAAATTTAAAAAAAAATTAATTCATTGCTTCCACCTAGGTTCGAACACAGGTGGAGAAAGACTTCACTTCAACAACCCAATTTCAGCCCTCTATCCCCAAAATGCCCCTACACCTAAGTATTTAAGCAATAAATTATATATTTACAGCAAATATGATACTACCCTTATCCTTGAAAAAGACCATTTTACCCCTAAACCTCCAAACCTAAGATTTCATCTTTTTATGTCCGGTAATGACTCCTTCGAGTAAATCTTCATATTCGAGAGCCCTTCATGGTTGGACCCAACCTTTCATACCTCAACTAACTCCCCAAGTTAGTTGCCTTGGATGTATCAAGGGTTTCGAGGTCTGGTTCTACGCGCATCAATCTGTGTGAACCTGGTCTAATCGTTGTCATTCTGGACACATTAAGCATTACTTAGCATATACATTTTTAGGGTTGTAACAACTTTTGTTCTCCTTAGTTCGTTTAGGGAATTAGATTCCCCTCCACTTGGAATAACGTTCATCCTCGAATGACACTAAAACTTTAAGACCATCGAGGATACACTTAGCATCACATAACACATTGCAATCAAGGCTCAAACATTCATAATCAAAGCATCAACTATCAAAGAGAAAAAATTCACTCTTTCACTCACTTTGAAACATAAGCATTTAGCAAAACTTTCACATTTAAAAATCTTCTCTTATACTTCACTTATGGAGGAAATACCTTCTGCAACATTAATTATTATCATATATAAGACTTTTACACACATTGAAACATCAATTCAAGAAAGAACATTTTTTTTCTAAAACTAAAATTTTTACAGTGATAATCATTGTAACACTGTCAAACATGCTAAAATTTAAAAACTCCACTCTTTGATCAATTCATCAATAAAGCATGATCATATGAAGTATAAAACCATATAAAGTCATCTCATAACACATTGAAACCATATTTCATGAAAATGCAATTTTCTCAAAATTTGGACTTCTTTACGGTAAACTTAAAACTTCACTGTAACACATGCTTAAATTTTCAACAATGCACCTTTCAAGAAACTTTAACAAGAAGACATGAAAATATGAGAGGCAAGACAATACTTACTTACTCAAAATAGACTTGGAAAGTTATACTAAGTTAAATGTGAGAGTAGTATCCCATACTAAAACTCCCACGTAGTGGCCTTGAGGATTCTCTTGGACTAAGTATAATGCATGCAATTGTTCTTAACATTCATCATGCAAAACTTAGCTTTAAACTTGCTTCTTTAATATTAGACTTCAGGTCATCCAGCTTCATATACAAAACATGATAACTCATACGATTATGCAACACTCTTAAACATTACCAAACTACTAAGGTTTTGGTCTCAAGCTTGAATAAGATCAAAAAAGAAAGATGAGGATATCTACTAGCTTTCTACTCACTTATTCTCCCCCACTTACGGCAAAGCCATCTTAAGGGTCTCATACTCCAAAGTTCCACTATGCTTCACACAAGATGGGAAGTCATACTACTCTTAACTCATGATCATTAAGACTAAATATATACTCTACTAGTTAAGCATCACACTCTCTTCTTAGGATTCAAGCCTAGACAAACTTTATTATACATCACCGCATTTAACTCTTACCCTTTCAACCAAATTAAGGTGGATTGATATAAAAATCAAAATATTATCCTATAAACTCCAGCATTTTTCTTGCATAACTTCAAAATTTCCTTACTAGGTAATCATACCACATTTCCCACTTAGAGTAAACTTACACAAGAATCTCACCAAATCATAAGAACAAGTAGGAAACATTAACTGCACAAGAGGGTTGTCATCAACTCCTACAAATCTCCACATTCTCTCAACATACCTCAAATTTACACCTTAAAGCAATTGTACCATCATTAAACATAATCAAAGGATAACTCATTCGCTGTAAAATCTACTTTATTCAATCATTATACCTTACTATGATTAGAACTACATCACCATACAATTTATTATCACAACACCTCCAATCTCATAAATTACACCTAGAATTAAATGACATCACATAAAAATTTTCCAAAACGAACCATCATATCTACTATTCTAGCCACAAAAGCATCATAACATCAAAAGTCACCTATTCTCTCTCTCAAACTTAGAAACATCTCCCTTTCCAAGCAACACACCTACAAAACCACCGAACTAAGGATAATACGAGAGGCATCTTATGTATATATGTTCTATGGCATGATTAGAATGTAATAAAGAAATATAGATGCTATTGTCCTATAGCCTCTCGTCCATGGATGTATCGCAACTCCCACCAATAACAATACTAGACGTGGTTTCTGAGACTTTTAAACCCTAAAATATTTCTCATAACCTTATGCTCCAATACAAATTCTGTTACGATGTGAAGGTACCCCCTATATGATAGTGAGAACCCTTTTGTCATGACCGGGTGTACTTGACCCTCTAAGGTCTTGTACTGTAAGACCCCCAAAAAGAGTTAGGGTGTATAGAGACTAACATGTTATTCATAAGGTGTAAATTTATAAAATTTCTTATAAAATGGATTGGATACATTGTGTGAAGTTTGAGGTGATTTTGAAGTCAAACGTCATAGGACGACCAAAACATTCGACGACTAGTCACCTATGTGCCTCGTATGTGTATACATGTTTATATATTGTATGTAATGAGATTAAGAAGTATGAAAATTAATAATTATGATGTTTATAGATAATATATCGAGTTTCATGAACTTTGTAAGTCAAACATCCAAGAAAATCAAAGACATTTAAAAGTAAGCCCTTAAGACGCTCAAGTGTGTCTTGATGGGGCCTAGATTTTTTTGATGTGTTATGTGTAAATTTTTTGAAAGAAACTCATTTGGTAGGTCTAAAACTTGTTAGGGTTTGTATTTACATTGTAAAATGTCTTGGTACGACTTTGAAAGGGCCCCACAAAAGGTCCTACAAGAAGGATCCAAGGTTGTCGAGACACTGCCTTGGCAGTGTCAATCGACTAGACCAATGCACGCTCCGTGGATTGAATGACGCCCTATCGATGGGAAGGCTTCTATTTTCACTTAGACTTTGGAAGTGTTGGACACAGTATACCCTCACACCCAATCAATGGAGGGCACAGAACAGCTCGTCGGTGGACCAATGCCCAGTCGATTGGGTCCGTTGATGGTGGCCTGTAACTTCTGCATTGCACACTGTTTTATTAAGGGATGAATAAAAAATTTACCACAATTCCTAAAATGACTCTTATTGGTTAATTTACCTATTTTTGGGTGTATTTAAGGGATCAAACACGTGAACAACCCATTCCAAATCCCAATTAGTCAAATTGAACCTTCCCTCCAAAACAAATTCTTTTCTAGAAAACTCCATTGTATATTGGATTCTTATGGGTTCTACACAATGTTTTGGAGGTTTTCATAAAAATAAATGTATGGTAATCCTTCATCTTTAAGTAACCTTTCACTTGGAAAGGTAATCCCAATGTTTTGAAAGAAAGTTTTATGATCAAAGTTCTTCTTATTCAATCTATATATGGATCATACTAAAAATGTTTTAATGGTTAAATAACAATTAACTGATGTTAATATATTGGTTTTAACGTTATTTTTACACAAATGCATAATGAGCCCATGTTCGTTCCCAAAATCGATTTAGCCCTTGCATTGGCATTGTTATAATGTCATGTTAATGGTTGAATTGTGATTCTGTTACATTGATTTGTCAATATCTACTGTTATTTACGTTAATTGATGTAAATTGATGATGAAGGATCGATTTGTACCAATGAAGGAATATTTGAACATGCTTAGCTTAGATTTTTATTATTTATTGTAACCTTGCCTATAGTAAGTATGAATGTAGAATTCGATTGTGTAAGGGTGGTTGTGTCAACTTTATTAATTAGATATTATTGATGAATTTAAAATTAGTTATTCATGTGGATCAATATTTATTATTCTATGATTCTTCTATTTTGCATTGATTCCTAAAGTAGCATGTTCTGTGTGATCTAGAGGTTATGGAAAACTGTAGTATGATTTTGTATAGATTATGTTATACTTAACTACTGCTTATATGAAAGATATTAATTAATTTTTTGTATGAATTCTTTATCATAAATGAAAATGAGTCTTGGCATGAATTTATTTAGGTTCTTCTAGCCTATAATTAGCTTTAATATTGTAATGAACATTATTTGATGTTAATTCTATGGTAGATAAAGCATGAATTAGACTTGATAATTAAGCCATTAGCTACTGCCCTAGGTTGGTTTTATTTTTTTATTATGAAGTCTTACCATGATAGTCACAGTAAAGAATATAAGCAAGTGATTTATAAATCTCTACCTTGTAGTATACGTGTGATGCCTTGTATTTTTTTATAATATGATCTTGTAGCGACTTGTAAATGCTTTATTCTTTTCTTATAGTTTATTTAGCTACTTCACTATTCATGTATTATTGATGAAATGGTGTATTGATAAATGTTGATCAATAGGGTTGATGAATTGGTAAGGTCTACTCTTCTTCTCTTCATTTCTATATTATTGTAGTTGATGAAGCCTTATATGGAATTGTGTGGTATGGTCAACTTATGGTGGCGGAGTTTATATTATTGTCATTATATATGTGTTTATCAAAATCATGAAAGAAAATTGAAAAATATTTGAATGAGTGGTTATGAGATAACATGTGTAACTTGTGCCTAGTCCTGTACTTAAGTTGTGAATCTAGGTTATGTTACTCTGGTTTTGAGCATGTAAATGTTTATATTAAGATCATGCATATGTGCTGCCATCAATGAATTATTAAGGATGGATCACCCTTACCCATGTACCCCTATATGAATGCGTGAATAGCAAGTTTAGAAGTCTCAAATGTAATGTGAAGATTATTTTGCCTCCTATGCTAAATGGTGTTATGTGGTCTATGCTTTGTTGTGGATTATGGTATTTAGTGTGTGTCTTCCTCATGATGTTATGGATAGCCATTATGTCATCATGTTTACCAATGTACACACACCCACACATGATGCATGCTTACAAGTAATATAGGTAATGGTGTCTAAATGAAAGGTAGCTCTCATATTTACTAGTGTCTCCTACTATTCATATTAATATGATGTTTATGAAAGTATTATATGTGTTTCCTTAGATATGATGTTTAAGGGTTGACTCCTTGCCTATGCATTGCACGTGTGCCTTGATAGGATAGTTTGTAGTTTTGGTTTCTATGTGTATAATATGAATGTATGATTATGTGTGACCTTAATGTGTTATATTAAAGGAGGACGCAAATGTATGTATTCACACACACATTAATAATGATCTAGTCAATAGATTATCCTTGAAATGTGTGCTCCAGCAATGTTGTGTTCAGAGGGACAATACCTATCTCTTAGTTCCATAATTAATGCTTGCCACATTGGATCTAGCAATGTGATATCAACTAAAATACTAGCATGTGTTAATTTTCTGCCTTGGCTAGGTAAGAACACCTTCCATTGGATTAAGTCTCAACAACACCAAATTACATGTTTAGAACCCATGGTCTTAGTGTCGGTTAAGGATATAGTTTCCCAAAGTAAAATGGACAGTGGAAGTAGATGAATAGGATCCTATCGAGGAGGACATAAGGGAGGTTACTTAGGATAGGTGTAAGTAATGAACCCATCTAGACATTGCACAAGTATCTCCTTAGGAAGTCCTAGGATGGTGGCCTAATGCTCATGTTTATGAGTATGTCTTGATGCATATTATGGTAGTAATTGTCTATTTGTCATGAATATGTTCATGGCATGAGTCTATGTGATATGATGTTATTCTTATATGCACTATGTGAGTCTTAATGACTATATGATGAAGATTGTTGGTACGAATTGAGTTGCCCTTATGTGTTATGTTGATGTATGAAGTGTTAAGGTTTATGGTCTCATGAAGTGTTTATTGAGTATGTGGGAGGTAACGGGGCTTCAAATTTACATTGAACTAGTCTACTATGATTTGGGTCATCAATAAGGTCTAATAATGATGTATGTGATGTGAAGTCACTATACGTGTATGTTGATGTAGCTTACTGTGATGTTCCTAAGGTCTTGAGTAAATGTGTCTATCATGTGCTTTAATTATGTGATGATATCTGATGACTTGTGTAGGTTGTATGTATGATTTTCTTTGTGGCCTAATGATATACCGTGGTTTCACGGTATAATTAATACTTTTTCCTTAAGTTTAGTATGTCCGAAAGCCTTTTTGTGCTAATTTTGATATTAGTTTCTCTTTGTTTTGCAGGAAATCTGTCCAAAGCTGAATGCGGAGATTTTGAGCGAAAAAATGCAGAAGAGACCACCTACGGAGCTCATGACGGTCCGTCGTGCCTGTGACGGTCCGTAGGTGGCAGCGTAGTGCAGTTGCTGAAGGAAGATGGGGAAGTCTGACCAAGTGTGGGATTACGAAGCTTGTGACGGTCCGTCATGGCTATGACGGTCCGTCCTGCAGGTTCGTCGTGAAGTTCAGAGAAGTGATCCCAGTACCCAGATTTCGAGAGTTGAAGTATTTTGGAACGAAGACCCTCGACCGACCGTTGTGCCTATGACGGTCCGTCATACTTGCCGTCGAGGGGAATGAAGAAAGCAGCAGAAGAAATTGCACAAGTATGGGACGACGGAGTCCACGACGGTCCGTTGTGACCACGACGGTCCGTCGCGTGGTCCGTCGACCCAGCCGCGTTTTTGGCAGATTTCCAGCAATTAGAATTCTTGTTTAATTAGGTTTTTGCTTTTTATAAATAGTTCGAAAAACCTCATTTTTGAGGTTAGACACCCGATAGTTAGACAGCTGATAGTTAGACTCTTAGATTGTTAAATCTCCGTATTGGTAAACATTGTATTGTGAGATTCTTGATAATCATTA